>NW_026067959.1:3879193-3881569 GCF_014885135.2 Alexandromys fortis | reverse complement strand
AGGAGCAGGAGGAGCAGCAGGAGCAGCAGGAGCAGCAGGAGCAGGAGGAGCAGGAGGAGCAGCAGGAGGAGTAGCAGAAACAGGAGGAGCAGGAGGAGCAGGAGGAGCAGGAGGAGCAGGAGGAGCAGGAGGAGCAGGAGGAGCAGGAGGACCTGGAGGACAAGGAGGACCAGGAGGAGCAGGAGAAGCAGGAGCAGCAGGAGGAGCAGGAGGAGCAGGAGGACCTGGAGGACCAGGAGGAGCAGGAGGACAAGGAGGACCAGGAGGACCAGGAGGACCAGGAGACCGAGGAGGACAAGGAGGACCAGGAGCAGCAGGAGGAGCAGGAGGAGCAGGAGGGAAAGCCATTGATGTATAAAAACATTACTAGAAACTCCTGGATTTTTCTTAGCTGAGGTCCATGTAAACGGGCAAATGTTTAGACTGGTTATAAACCCTTACAGCATAGTGGAATAGATGCCACAGACAAGAGTGTATGAAGTGCCAAGGTGACTGTATCTCTATGCTCATAAGCGGATGGAGGGTTGCAAGTCCATTAGGATGGGGACTGGACACTGGAAGCCCTCAACTTGATTAGATGGTTGGGTTTTCAGCTCTAACCTTTAGCCTCTGGAAAGATTGTGAGCCTCTTGAAAAAATCTCATGCTCCTCTCGTAACAGGGAAGAATGGATGCCTTGATTTAATGCTGATCAGAAGTACAAGCCAGACTCTTAAAAAGCTAAGCATGTGCAGAATGCTCTGACTTTGATCCAAAGCAACAGAGCAAAGAAACAAACCAACAAAACATAGGTCACAGCCTGAAGTTTGTGGAGGGGGCGGGGGAGACAGTCTCAAGACAGAGCCTTCCAGATGGAGGATCTAATCATCCCTCCAGGGGGGTAGTGTCCACACAAGATTAAATTATAGACACAACTGCCCGGTCTCTGATGTTGCATAATTAATTGCTTGCTTAGGGGTTGGGAGGAACATCTCCATCTCTCTCAAGGTCACGGTTGTCTTTGGTTTAGATGAGCGTAGTGTGAACATCTAGAAGAGTTCCTTGGATCTTCCAGGCATGGAAAGGGACAGGAACAATTTCGGGATGTTTCTGTCCTGGGTCTGTTCTTCTCTCTTGTCTGTGTGTTCATTCACTGACAATTTCCCACCCTCGCATCTTCAGTTGCCAGCGATGAGCAATAACTCAAGAGACTTCTAACTCAAGGTATACTTCCATCTCATGGGTTCCAGACCTTTTTGTACAACTGCTTAGAGAATATTTTCTCCCTGGTGTCCTGCAGACATCTCAAACTCTATCCTCAAATCTACCCACTTACCTTAGTTGAACCGGCTTCTCCTCATATACACCTCATCTCATCAATGACCTCTTCATCCACTGCTGACTCCTCTGGATTCTAAGTCCATGCATACAGAGACGATTCCCATCACAGCTGTTTCTAGCATTGTAAGACACATAGCAGACATTGCTGTAAATCCTGCTACAGTCAGTGAATGAGGCCTTGAGTCTGTAATTTGCATCAACCCTCAGGGAATAGACACCATCCTCGTCTCTTTTCTCCCTCCTCCTTCTGTAGCCACATTAATCAAATCAGACCCCTTAGCTTCAGAAGGCCTTCCCTGATTATACCTTTCTCCTCCCTGGTATGCCAAGTCCCAGAATTTCCTGATCTACAGCATATGATTGCCACACCAGTTTCACTCACCAGCCATCTGAGGGATGAAGCAGGCACCATATTCTTATCCCAGTGTATCCTTGTCTGTAGAAGGTAGGAGAGATGTCCTGGAAGAGGTATGTCGCTGGAGCTTCTTCTGCTCCTTCAACCAATAGCCGCTGAGATACCAGCCCTTTGGGGTGTGGTCTCTCTCCCTTTAAAAAAGCGGCCACTTCCCTCTGCTCTCTCTCTGGCTTTTGGCTCTGCTTTGGGCCACTAGGCTCCTTTCCTGATTGTACAGAGGGCTGTTGTCTGGGACAGTGATCTGTAAGTTTTCCCCTTTAAATAAATAACCATTCTATTAATCATAATTCCAAACTGGTGTGGGATTGTTTGTGACTTTCGCCTTCAGAGGTATCTGGAAGATGTTTGGGCATAAATGTGGACCTCAGAAGAGGACTGTACCAGAGAGAGATGGGAGGTACTCATAGTGATGCTGTGGGATGACTGCTCTGTATCCATGGTGATACCATGGGTGATGTGGGAGTGTCATATATCAATCTGTTGATTTCATTGGTTAAGTAATAAACACACTGCTTGGCCTCATAGGTTAAAGCATTGGTGGGAGGAGTAAACAGAATAGAATTCTGGGCGGAAGAGGAAGTGAGGTCAGACTCTGCTCTGCTCCCGGAGAGACCCAACAGCTCTGCTCGCTGGAGCAGAGAC
>NW_026067959.1:3852086-3876722 GCF_014885135.2 Alexandromys fortis | reverse complement strand
GTTAAGTAATAAACACACTGCTTGGCCTCATAGGTTAAAGCATTGGTGGGAGGAGTAAACAGAATAGAATTCTGGGCGGAAGAGGAAGTGAGGTCAGACTCTGCTCTGCTCCCGGAGAGACCCGACAGCTCTGCTCGCTGGAGCAGAGACGCCAGGATGGATGGAGGCTAGAATCTTCCCGGTAAGTGCACCTTGAGGTGCTTACACACATTACTAGAAATGGGCTAGTCCAGGTGCGAGAATTAGCCCGTAAGGGCTAGAGTTCATGGGCCAAGCAGTTCTTAAATGAATACAGTTTGTGTGTTGTTATTTCGGGCATAGGCTAGCAAGCGGCTGGGGTGTTGGGGACGCAGCCCCGCAGCTCATATTTCAACACATGGGGATGACTGTTCTGTATCCATGGTGATGCCGTGGGATGACTGTTCTGTATCCATGGTGATGCCGTGGGATGACTGCTCTGTATCCATGGTGATGCTGTAGTGATGAGAAATTCTGCCCAGGAAGTTGGGTACAGAAAAGAGATGAAAAATAGTCAGACATTTAGGATAAACTGAGACCATGATTCTCTAGATAGAACATACCCCAGGTACAGATGCGAGCTAATAACCCCTATGCAAAGATACTGGCTTAGTGTGACCACATCTTCTGATTCCCCCTTAGCTTAGGAAGTTGGAATTGTGCTTTGGAACAAAAGAATCTCCAACACAGATGCTTCTCAACATATGCTGGGGTTAATTAAAATAAGTATAAATTGGAAATGTGTTTAGTATGCATCTCCCATGGGACACTTTAGCTTAGCAGCCCACCCCACCTGAGGGGACAAGCTAAATAGTTCCCCTCGTGACCACTGAATGACTAAACACCATGGCTCCCTGCTGCTGCCCAGCATCACAGAAAAATCAGGAAAGATCACTGTTCACAGTGCAAAGGATGATTTCTGCTGGATGCATGTGTTTCGGTGCAACAAAAAGCCTAAGACTGGCCATATGTTGAGGTGGATGTCTGTAACCCCAACTCTTAAGAGGTAGAGGCAGGATGATCAGGAACTTGAGGTTGTTCTGGACTACATGATACCTTGTCTTAAACAAACAAACATTAAGAAAAAGCAATCAACAACACACACATACAGACACTCATATATACACACATAAGCTCAGGTCAAATCACTGTATGTCAGGGTAGAGACATGTTGATCAAACCAAACACTAAACCGGATTTAGGTCTTGGTTTAACAATTCGTGTCTTCGATTGAAAAAAAATGGGATCATTCCTTTCTAGACCATGGAAATGTGAGTGTCCTAAGAGTAGGAAGAAAACTGGAAGCCCCAACTGAAAAGGCGACAAACAGCTAAAAGGAAAATGGGGAAGTATATCCCAAAGAAGGCACTCATCAATCATGTGACTGCATGGCTTTAACAGACACATGTCTAAGGAAACAGAAGTATTTCGGTCCTTGATTTCACTTTGGAGCAGACAGGAGCCGTGTATGAAGGTAGCCAGGGCGTTAAATGAATGAAGAATTCCTCCAGCAGCGGTGGATAAACTTTTAGAGAATTTTTGTTCTCAACTGTAAATACAGATGCAAAGGAAATGAACATTATAGAAGTGTGATGGGAAACCCAAGCAAGCGAACACTCCAGCTTTGCCTTGGGGATAAACTGTTCAATCTTAGAAGCTGACTTTAACAAAAAGCTGAACTTCCTTACTATTATTAGTAGTAGTATAAAGTTACTATTTCATTAAATCCTGATCTGACCCAAGGAAGGGGATTTTAAAGGTTTTTAGAAAAGTTTTATTTTATGTTTGTGGCTATTTTGCCTGCCTGCAGGTCTGTGCAGCACTTGCATGCCTTGGCGATCACAAAGGCCAGAAGAGAGCATCAGATCCCATAGCAATGAAATTACAGATAGTTGTGTAATTTCACAGATTACATCATAGACAGATAGATACAGTCACATGGGTGCTGGGAGTCGAATCTAGGTCCTCTGGAAGAGCTGTGGTGCTATTAAACTCCAAGGCATCTCTCTAGCCTTTGAGGTAGGTTTGTTTTTTGTTTCAGACATACTCTTTTTGAGTAGTCCTGGCAGTCCTGGAACTTGCTGTGTAGAACAGGCTGGCCTGGAACTCACAGAGATCTGGTTGCCTCTGCCTCCGGAGTGCTGGGGTTAAAGGCAGGTACAACCACACCTGGCTCTGCAGTAGACTTTTTTTAATTCCTATTTTTGAGGAATAAGGGTTGGAAAACTTTGTCCATTTATTTATTCAGTTGATGGGTATTTAATTTAGTATGCAGGGCATAGATCACAGCGAAGAAAGATGATTTTCTTTTTTTTGTAAAAAATATCCCAGTAAAGGTCTAATTCCCAGTGTCACCAAGTAGACTCAGGGACAGAGTCAGTGCCCCCCCCCCCTGCTCCTGACTCCAAGCCTTCTAGTAGACCTCAGATACAGTTTCTATTAAGTGTCCAGCCCTTTTAATAATAACAGCAATTTTGGGGAACCGGCAAAGCACAGGCTCGTGACTCAGGGAATGGAAGTTTTCAAGACAGCTGAGTAGCCCCAAGGCCACTCACCAACCACGTGCCTTGGCCAAACACCCAGTCTGTGGTTGCGAGCTGTGTCAGCCCTCTGCCTGGAGGAGCTGCCGTGAAAACAGCGGGGACTCACACAACACAGGTGGGAGTGCTTATAAAATCATTTCTGTAATACGTGACATACTATACGCATGGTTTCAGGTAATTACATAAATATAGTGTTATATAGAAAATAATGACCCATTCCGCCAATTCAATGACATTTCCAGTCGTCTCAGAAATTTTGCAGTGGTGCCCTGGGCGGATGAGTCAGCCTTAAGTTTGTTGACTTGATGAGAAGCATTGTTCAGTTGACCTTTGCAATATTTAGTTTGAGCCGGAGGCTGCAGGGACCAAACCAGGAGGGTCCAGACACAGCAAGAGTCACTTCTCGGAGTTGACATCATCTGGGGAGGAAACAAGTGGGCGTTTTCTCATTCATTAAACAAGTATTGACTGGTTGCCTACACTGCTCAGTTCATTGCTATGCTCTTGGTGTCCTGAATAACCCACTGCCCCCCCCCCCCACCTCCCAAGTGGTTTACATTGTAACAGGGAGAGAGAATGAATATATAGAGATGTGTTGATGTTAGGTAGTGAGTGATACAAATACAAAGAAAAACGAGATAGGGCTGTGGATGGCGTGTGGAGGGAGGGAGACCTTGTTAATTAATGCCAGCTGTCTCATCAAACAAACCCTGCTAGTTCAGTGGCTTAGCCCAACAAAGGCTTTCTGCCACAAAAGTAGAGTTGGGAGTGGAAACTCCGGGACCCAGGCGTACTCTATCTTACTGCTAGGGTCTATCAAAGCAGCAAACAAACAAATCAATGAGGCTTGGTGGAGCCAGTCTGATTCTGAATAAGGAAAAAGTGCAGCATGGTGGATCTCTAGGATAGACAGGTTCAAGAAAGAAAACAGCAGCAAAGGCAAAAACAGGGGCGGTCCCAAGAAGAGCAAAGAAACCCGTGTGGCTTCCCCAGTGGAAGAGGCAGCCAAGAGCCTGGCACTTTGGGCCTCTCCAGCCACCATAGAAAGTGAGAAAATACAGGTGTAGGACCATCGAGTGCCCCTAAAAGAATTTAAATATAGGGGCTGGAGAGATGGCTCAGAGGTTAAGAGCACTGGCTGCTCTTCCGGAGGTCCTGAGTTCAATTCCCAGCAACCACATAGTGGCTCACAGCCATTTGTACTGGGATCTGGCGCCCTCTTCTGGCGTGCGGGCATACATTGAGGCAGAATGTTGTATACATAATAAATAAATCTTAAAAAAAAAGAATTTAAATATAAAAACATAACAAAGTAGAAATTGTTGATAGCTACAGTGACTACATGAACTAAGTTATGAATTATGCTCTATTTTCTAGAGGAGCGGTTCTTAATCTGTGGGCCAATAGCCTGCATATCAGTTATTTACATTATGCTTACACAGTAGCAAAATTATAGTTATGAAGTAGCAACAGAATATTATGGATGGGGGTCACCAAAACACGAAGTGTATTACAGGGTTGCAGTATAGGGAGGTTGAGAAACACTGTTCTAGAGTAAGGCTTCTTGACCTTTTCCCACTTAAGACTTTTTTTATTCAAGAAAAATTTATACCTAAGATATATGGCTATATATAATCATTATAAAAAGTCAGATATTTACTGATAATAATGAATCAGTGATTTCAGACAATTATGTTCTATGCATACAATTTTACCATAAATTAAAGATATAAAACTACATACTAATGAGGTAAGCGTGCTTGTTTGTTTTTAAATAAGAATTACATATTGGACGAATGTTTGATACTGGAAGGCACAGCATCTTCAATGTTTTTCAGAGCTGATTGACATATGTTTTTATAATCATCAATGCTTAAGAAGGTCATCTCACATTACATATAGTCCAAAATGTTGTAAGAGGCCCGCTTATTCATTTCCTGGCCGCCCAGACTCCCGAAATAATTACACAGAAACTATATTATCTAAATAACTGCTTGGCCAATCACTTAAGTGTATTGCTAGCTAGCTCTTACATCTAGAATTTAACCCATTTCTATTCATCTGTGTATCGCCACATGGCTGTGGCTTACCAGGTATAGTTCTGGCGTCTGTCTCCAGAGGGGCTACATGGCTTCTCCTTGACTCCACTTTCTTCCTTCCAGCATTCAGTTTAGTTTTCCCTGCCTAGCTCTGCTCTACCCTATCACAGGCCCAAAACAGCTTCTTTATTAACTAATGGTATTCACAGCATAGAGAGGCGAATCCAACATCAACAAAATATGGCAGAAGTATATGTAAGGCCATTTCATAAATTCCTAACAATCCTATCCTAATCCCAAGTCAAAATTCACTTAGCGAATTTTTATAAACTTAAGAAGTTGAACAGCTGTTGTAAAGATCAAACACTTGAACAGTCTAAAGAGGATTCAACACATACATGCTGAGGAAGGACAGTGGGATACAAATCTCTTCTCTGTTATGGCCCTTTAAGAGCAAAGAACTTTATATGCACGCTAAATCGCCACTGCTCAGGAAACACCATGGTCTCATTTCACAGCCAGGACACATGGGGTAGCATTCATTGCGCTACATGTCTGATGGCAGGCATCCTGCAAAGCTGATTGTGTCTTCAGAACCAAGGCTGCAGTGAAGCTGAACGTGCAACACGGTTGGGTTGAAGCACCTTAGACCCATTATGTCCTTGGTTCTAATGAATTATTTCTGTCTGTTGCCTGTTCAGGAAATTTCTCCTGTTGCTAATTTTTTTCACGACCACCATCGCATTCAGTTATGTGACCTCTCTCTGGGGCTGTAACCCACAGTTTAAGAAACTGTCTTCTAGACTTATCTTTTACAAACGCATTGCTATATTCACATCCCTGGGTGAATGATTGTAAGTTATTAACTAAGCACACTTCCTCCAGATCCCTGACCCTCTAGGGGTAAAGTATTTCCCACCATTCTGAGCACAGGGCCAAGCATCACGACAGTTTGTTAGCGTCTCTCCCAAACCCTTATGACTGAGAAGCAGAAAGTCCTTACCTCGGCTCTCAGAAGCTGAGCTCTCACAGATGTGTGTGCCCTTGGGCTACCAATAGACTCAGCACCCTGGAGGTCCTTAGCCATAGCTTCCACGGTGGTCCAACCCTTCTGCAAGAGCTTCCTGTAAACTCCTGGAATTATTACACCTGAGATGAACCTGAAGCTATGGTAACTAACTCTCGAATCTAAAGTTCACTACCGAGTGCTAGTGGAGGGATGCTACTGTGCTTTGTCCAGTAGATTTGTTATCGCATGTGAACATCTCTTGAGTTACTATGTAATAATATAAGCTGTTTAGTTAGTGTTGGCTTCGTGTTTCTGATCATGCCAAAGGATGACATAGAACCCCAATGATCACTCTCCATGAGAATCGTTATATCCAGAAAATGCTGGGCTTAGCTCCTGGGATTGAGTTAAGGTTTTTCATTAGGAGGCAGCTTGATTTACCACAGCGCTTAGGATAATGGAATATTCTTCTGATCAGATTCATAGAAATGGTCATGGGACAGGCTGGAATTAATGACTGTAGAGGTCCATTTAGAGTTTTCTTCAAGGGCTAGGTTAGACTCCGTAAGGAGAGTATGAGAAAGTAAGCCTTGGGAAAAGTATATATTGAAGGAAAAGATATGAAACAGGGCAACTATAGGAGACTGGGGTTGATAGAATCTCAGGAAGGGAGCTTTGATCGACTGACTATAAACTATTGAGAAGAGGAGTGGTCAGTGACCTGGGAGGAAATGTAAAGGTGTGAACACAGGAACCTTCTCCATTGTCTATCACACCTGTAACTGCAATTTTAGGACCCTTATTCTCCTTAGGAAAGGGACCAGAAATTGTACTTCCCCAGGTAGCAATAACAGCAACAGCAAACCACTTGGCTGTGCTCAGGGCCTACAGCAGTTCCTTCACTTGTAAGATAAGGATGGCGTTATCACTGAATCCACTCAACCCTGGTAGGTAGGTGCGAGGCAAGTGCCTCGCTCAAGGCCATACCGGTAGTCAGTGTCAGAACACAGACTGGCACCAGCAGCCAGGCTCTGAAGCTGGGTTCTCAAGAGTGCTGGCTCTCTGCAGACTTTACAGTTCTTTCCCTACATCACCCTTGCCTCTGGTCAAACTAGGATCTCCCGTCTGAAAGGAAAGGAGCTGTACCTGCAGTGAGCACACCCCTGGCAAGGACATCCTTATCAGTGCAAAAGCTAATCTTCAGGACAGAAGCCTTTCTTACCAACCTGGGGTTAAGACATTTCAGGAGCATTCACTCCGAACAGTCAGAGGGGGAACGGCTATCGCGGATACAAATACTCGCTTTCTAAGAAATGTTTTTTCACTTAAAAACCGGAACAATTTCAGATAATTCACTTCTGAAAAAGAAAACAAAACAAACCCACCCGCCGCGTGGTCACCTAAGCGCGCACTTTCTCATACCGGCCACGAGGGGGCAGCGGCGGCCGCTGAGTCGGCGCCGGCGCGGCTGCTCGGCTATCGCTTGCTCTTGTCTGGCTCTCGGCTCTCGGCAATGGATTCGCGCCGCTGGGGACGTGGGAGGCGCGGGCCCCGCCCCCAGCCGGCGGCGGCGGCGGCCCTGAGCAGCAGTGCTGGCTGCAAGCAGAGCGGATCTGCACGGAGGGCGCGAGCGGAGCGGGGAGCGGACCGTGCACTGTCCTAGAGCTCCCCTCGGCACACAGGGGCGCGGGTACTGACCGCGGGGCTCTCGGACCGGCCCGGGCTCGGGGCTCCGGGCTCGGGACCATGGCGCTGCGCGCCCGGGCACTCTACGATTTCAGGTCCGAGAACCCCGGGGAGATTTCGCTGCGGGAGCACGAGGTGTTGAGCCTGTGCAGCGAGCAGGACATCGAGGGCTGGCTCGAAGGGATCAACAGCCGCGGCGATCGCGGCCTCTTCCCAGCCTCGTACGTGCAGGTGATCCGAGCACCCGAGCCCGGCCCTCCGGCCGACGGCGGCCCCGGAGTCCCGGCCCGCTACGCCAACGTGCCGCCCGGTGGCTTTGAACCTCTGCCCGCCGCGCCATCCGCCGCCTTCCAGCCGCTGCTGCAGTCGCAGGCGCCGCCGGGGTCCTTCCAGCCGTCGAGCGCCGGCTTCCCGTACGGCGGGGGCGCCCTGCAGCCTTCGCCGCAGCAGCTGTACGGCGGCGGCTACCAGGCCAGCCAGGGCAGCGACGATGACTGGGACGACGAGTGGGACGATAGCTCCACGGTGGCCGACGAGCCGGGCGCGCTGGGCAGCGGCGCGTACCCCGATCTCGACGGCTCGTCCTCGGCTGGCGGCGGCGCGGCTGGTCGCTACCGCCTGTCCACACGCTCCGACCTGTCGCTGGGCTCCCGCGGCGGCCCGGCGCCTCCGCAGCATCAAGCGTCTGGAGCCAAGAGCTCGGCCACGGTGAGCCGCAACCTCAATCGCTTCTCCACCTTCGTCAAGTCGGGCGGGGAGGCCTTCGTGCTGGGCGAGGCATCGGGCTTCGTGAAGGATGGGGACAAGCTGTGCGTGGTGCTGGGGCCCTACGGGCCCGAGTGGCAGGAGAACCCGTACCCTTTTCAGTGCACCATCGACGACCCCACCAAGCAGACCAAGTTTAAGGGCATGAAGAGCTACATCTCTTACAAGCTGGTGCCCACTCACACCCAGGTGCCAGTGCACAGGCGCTATAAGCACTTCGACTGGCTGTATGCGCGCCTGGCCGAGAAGTTCCCGGTCATCTCGGTGCCCCACCTGCCTGAGAAGCAGGCCACTGGGCGCTTCGAGGAGGACTTCATCTCCAAGCGCAGGAAGGGCCTGATCTGGTGGATGAATCACATGGCCAGCCACCCGGTGCTGGCACAGTGCGACGTCTTCCAGCATTTCCTGACCTGCCCCAGCAGCACGGACGAGAAGGCCTGGAAACAGGGTAAGCGAAAGGCTGAGAAGGATGAGATGGTGGGCGCCAACTTCTTCCTCACTCTGAGCACACCCCCTGCTGCCGCCCTGGACCTGCAGGAGGTGGAGAGCAAGATCGACGGTTTCAAGTGCTTCACCAAGAAGATGGACGACAGCGCCTTGCAGCTCAACCACACTGCCAATGAGTTTGCGCGCAAGCAGGTGACTGGCTTCAAGAAGGAGTATCAGAAGGTGGGCCAGTCCTTCCGAGGCCTCAGCCAAGCCTTTGAGCTGGACCAGCAGGCCTTCTCGGTGGGTCTGAACCAGGCCATCGCCTTCACCGGGGATGCCTACGACGCCATCGGCGAACTCTTCGCTGAGCAGCCCAGGCAGGACCTGGACCCTGTCATGGACCTGTTAGCACTGTATCAGGGTCACCTGGCCAACTTCCCGGACATCATCCATGTTCAGAAAGGTAAAGCCTGGCCTGTGGAGCGGCTGGGGTGGGGTGTTTTGTTCAGGCTGAACGCAATGACTCTGATAGGCGCACCACTGTGTGGCTTCAGGTTTTGGTTCATTCTCCATGTCTGGGGACCCTTAGGGCTGGGCACTGTTGGGACTTTGCTTAGAGAGTTTTCGGTGGATTGCTAGATCGCTCCTTCCTTCTAGGCAGAGAAGCCCTACTCAGTGGTTGTCGTTTCAGCGTTTGAATAGACAGGGAAATCAGTTGCTCAGATCTATAATCTTGTGGACTGGACAGAATTAGCAGGGGACCTAAACCAGGCCAGGCATCCCTTTGAACACTGCTGTGCTGGCAGAGATAGGAGAACAATAGTTGCCTCCCAATAAAGGTAAGTCAGGCTCTCTCCTGGGTTCCTGCAGTGTGGCAGGGGAGTTTGGCCAACCCTGTTCCAAAGCTGGTGTGGCACAGGAACTTCCCGTGTCAACTTCTTGTGACATGCCCTGAAAGTCTCTCTACCTCCAGGAACCCCGCTCTCCTGTCTCTGGGTTTGGAATTTGGGCTGTTCTTCAGGAATAGCACAGGGAAACTAGTTGGGAGGAAATGGGAATAGCGTGTCTGAAGCAGCGAATTAGCTGTCCCGGTGTCAGAGTGCTTTTCGAAGCTGGTGGTGTTGCTGGCTTTTGTGAAAACACTGAGACTTTGCTTTTTTTTTTTTTTTTTTTTTTTTTGTAAACTGCAGCAGCATATATCTATGCATATTAACCATTGAAATCTCAATGTCTTTTGGTCTAGCTGACACATCTCTGGATAACCTCTGTGTAATTTTTTTTTTTTTTTTTTTTTTTTTTTTTGTAAACTGCAGCAGTCTTGCCTTCCTGACCTGAGGTTTCTCAGTAGCCAGCCGGCCCATATAATGGCTCTATTGATTGAGGGAGATGGGGAGGTGTTGCCGTTAGGAATGCGGCCTTGCCTCTGGAGGTCCAGAGTGGGGGAGGTGGCAGCAGGCCGTCACCTCCTGTAGCATCCTGGGCTGAGGGAAGGCTGCCTGGATAGGCAGGCTTGGCCTTGGGTGGGGGTAACCCGTTCACTTCCCCGCCAGGGGGGGGAACAGAGCGTCTGTGAACATCCCTGATGTTTAACTTGTTCTTTCTTGGGTTCAGCTGAGTTCTTTCTTGATTCTCTTCCTGGTTCGCTGGAAGGAAACAGAACAAATCTCTTCCTCAGACATTTGGGGACATCAGTCTCCTTGGCGGCATCTCCATCCTTTCTGCACTTTTCCTTCCCCTTCCCAGTGTGACCAGGCCTCTGATTCTTAATAGGGCGGGGGGGGGGGGGGGGGGGGGGGGGAACGTTCAAAGGTCTCAAGTCCCTTCTTGCTGCGGCCGAACACGGCGCTGTGCCTATCTATGGTACTAGTTTCCTAACCGAATAGCAACTTTCTTGACAATTAGCGATTCATAAATACAGTCCAGATTGAACTAGCTCTTCGAGCAATAATATTCCTGCTGCCTGTGCTGAACCCACATCTGCATTCCTTCTGTTTTATTTTTAAGTTATGAATTCCTACCTTCTGGGCTGGCGCTGGTGAAACTGACATTTCGAGTCTCCATTGCAGCACCTTCCCCTTTAAGTTCCCTTGTGTGACTTCAGTCAGGTCACACGCGGCTGCCTACTGCTGAATTCCTGTGACTCTGACAGTCATTGAGGGAGAGCAGAACCGAGTACAGACACCTGGGGGAGGGCAGGTGTCTGTCTGCTCCTCCTCTGTGTGGGTTCATTCACTGGTTTGACCCTGAATGTGGAATTTGCCCTGCTGTGGAAACTGTGTATCAGAAAAGCTGTGTTTGTCTCCAGGACTGCTTGACCACGCAGTCTAGTTAGCCATTGGGCTTTTTTTTTCCTCTCTCAACCATAAAACGTGAATTGTCTCCTGTTGTTTGGGACCTGGAAATCCTTTTCAAAACTGAAGCCGTTTTATGTGGTTTAATTAGCTCTAGAGAGTGAACATCTGTGGGCATTACTTCAGGCACACTGTTGATGGTGAAGTGTTTTCTGCTGTTACCTTGGAGCACCGGGAGCCAGAGTCTCCACGTGACCTGTCTTTAGAATGTAGACGCTTACAGCTGTAGTGCCCAGTGCCCTGTGTGTAGGGCTGACTACCAGTATCTCTCAAGGATGCTACTTTTAGAAGTACAGATGAGATTAAAATCCTACCCCCTAGTGGGGGGAGCTTTCTGAGCATGCTTAGGGACTTGGTGATGTAAGGATCAGCTGACCCTCTCTCTAGACTGTGTAGTTGCTGTTGGAATGACTTCCTTTTTTTCAGTCTGAGCCCTTGGGAGCCTGTTTGCTGCCTGAGTTTTGTTTTGTTTTGTTTTTTTGTTTCTTTTTTTTTCCCATCTAAGGTCTCAAGGTTTAATCACATCAGAGGGCTCAGTTAACTTGAAAATAGCAACTGCAAAAAGAACAAACAAGAAAAAGTCAAGCAGCTTCCCAGTCTTTTGCTGTAGGTGACCCAAAGCCTATATCTCAATTTAGGAAGAACTGCTCTCATTGTTTAAAGGGGAGGCGGTTTTTCATTGCTTTGACATTTTCCATGCATGGTAAATTAAGTCTAATGAAAGCTTCAGTTCCTCATTCAGATGGCCATAAGTAACAGGCGCTTACTTAAATGAGTTGTGACCAGAAGGTTGGCCGCTAGACCGGGCATGTCCATCATAGTTCAGAGTTTCAACAGCTCTGCCTTGTTGGCTGTGACTTCAGCAACTCCCTTCTGAAGAGTCCGAAAATTAGTTACCTTTCAGTGTGTTTCCCTGGTCATTTTCATTTGGTAATTTTGTGGCAAGACTTGCTTCCCTGGTAAGCTTAATTGATGAACCATAGGAGGGAAACAGGTTCTGCTGGATCTCTGCTGCCCACTCGCCTCACTTGCCCTGTGAGCATGATTAACTGCTGGCCACCGTGTCTCAGAACCACTCCAGCCTCCTCTGGGTGTCTGAGCCCTCCTGGTGGGGACCCCCACGACAGAATAACTGTGGGTGCTCTTAGCTGTGGTGGGCTGGCTTTTGCTCAGACTAATAAAGGTTTTAGTTCAGTACTGTGAACAGAAGTGAAGAGAACCATATGGTTCCATCAGCCAAAAGATAATTCTAGAGCTGTGTTTTTAAATCAACTAATGGACTCTTGGATAAATAGACCTACTTAGTTTAATGGAGTGAAGTGGAGGGTGAGGGGGTTGCTGCAGTCTGTAGTAACATCGAATGGAAATTTCGAATGTGCTCAGATTGCAGCCACACTTGGCTTAACAGGAGCCCCTTCGGCTCTCCAGACGCTCTGCAGGCCATGGGTCTGCTCACCGAGGCTCTGATTTTGTTCCCCTCGGTGGGAGCATTTTATCTCTCCTGTTTATCATTCTTGCCTGCAGTGTGTTTTGAGAATGCCGAAGCCCAGGGGCTCTGCAGCAGTCTGTGGGAGAGTATTGTGAGGTTCACAGCATATTCAGTGTGGTTTCCAAAGATATGGTTAGCTTCTCTGATGTAATAAACCCACTTCTGGGTGGCTGCAACCCACGGTTTAAGTGTCTGACATTTATCTCTTGAGGATCACAGCAGGAAGGACCACGACAGCAAAGTGATGAGATCCCTGGTTTTCCCTTTGCTTGTCAGATGGACTAGAGGAGTGCAGGAGGCCACATAGGGCAAAGGCCTCAAACCTCATCACACACTGAACGATGACTCATTGGGGGGGGGGGAATCTTAGGAGCAGGGTCTCTGAAGCTGCAGCCTGCTAGACAGCGCTGTTCAGTGGAACTTTCAACAATGACAGAAGCGCCTGTTGGTGAAACCTCACTTGTGCTCTGCGAAGGGCGAGGTGAACACAGTCCCGTTCTCGCACTCTTCCCTTGATGCCGAAACTCTCTCTTTGCTCTCTGAGTGGTCCAGATGGCTCTCCTTTTCAACAACAAATAGCCCCAGGACCTGAGTGAGGCATGGTGGCCAGAAGCTGGCCTGTGAGTGTCCTGGCTAGAATTTCCCCATTGTGCCGCCTCCCTCCACCCTGAGGAGGGCTGGTCTTGTCTCCCTCAGCCATTAATTAAAGATAGCCCGAGCCCCAGCAGGGCAGACAAGGTGAGGCCTTGCTGTCCCGGCCTCATTGAGTGTGCCCCGTTCTCCTGTCCTAAAAATAGCTGGAAGAAGGTGGTGCCAGGAACAAAGAAAGGTCTAAGGAGGCGGCGGTGTGCAGGCCCATCTCTGAAACCCCTGGACTGGAGATGGAGGCCAGTCGTTCTTTTTGTTTTAACTCTGAGCAGTTCCCCCGCTCGCTCCTCCCAGCTCAGCATTGACTTCATTTCTAGATGTGGCATTTGTCCCCGTGTGCACTTTTCTCGGTGGCTCTAAGGTAACCTCTGGGGTTTCTGAAGTAGAGGAGTCAGTTGCTTGATTAAAGCTTAAATGTGATTGGTCCGTGACTGTCCTGCTCAGACAGCTGGATGGATGCTTTTCCCTCGTCCCTGCCAGTGGTTTCTAGACTGCTCTGCAGTCCTGTCTGCCTAGACTGTCCACAGTCGCTGCAGAACTGAGAGGAGGCAGGGGACTTTCATTCCTTCCCAGTTCCACCAGGGACTTGTCACACCCCTGGGCTTCATTGGCCTTCCCTTCTGGTTGGGAAGTGACACCCTGTCTGATCATTGTAGGGTTTCCAAGCACGGGGAATTCTGTGATTCACCAGGAAACAGGAAACTTCCCTTAAACTTCGGTTCCTTTTTGGCGCCTCTATAAAAATCTGCTGTGTTATATCTAATATTTTTAAACCAGGGTTTAGTATTAAATTGGATTGCATCATCTCTGATGCCCATGATACATGATTATCACCAATAAAGTGGTCTGGTAACTGTGCTGTGTTTAGTGAGATTGCATCCAGAAGACAGACGGAACCATCTGGCAATGGTGTTAGGCAGCACAGACTAGAGGCACAGACAGCACTCTTGATCCTTAGTGAGTTCTGTGGTGTGCCAGGTTGCTGAGGGCCTGGAAGATAATGGGAAAGGGGGCGTGCTCTTAGTGTACCCGTGGCACAAGGGAAGTCTTGTGTGCAGCTTCAGGGCTGTGGCCCCGTGCCCATCTGTGGACCAGTGTGGAGCCTGCTGGGCTGGGACGTGGCCGAGTGGGAGTAACCCTGAACGACTGGAACCTCCATAATCTTCAGAGCAAAGTGGAAGCACTTCCTCAAGGTCACCCCAGGATTAGATTTTATGGTGCTTAGTAGCTACTTACTAAATATTTGACTTTGAGAACAAGAAGGTGCTTTTAAAATGGGATTCAATCTCCATTGAAACACGGTTCTAGTGAGTATAACATCCCCCTACCTGTAACCACCAGAATTGCAGACATTAATACAAAAGCTGGAGGACTCATTAGTACGGCCCTGGGGTGTTCTGTTTTCATCAGGTTACCCAGTATTGAGTACCAGAATGCATACTGGCATCAGAAGGGTAAGTGGAGACATTGCCTGGAGTGATTAGTATGTTGCTCCCATTAGATAGTTTATGTAAACTTTCTCTTGTCAGTGCTCCTCCTCCCACACCGAGTGAACGTGGTGCCGGGACAGGACGCTTCAGCACTTCTGAGCATCATTCCCCACGTCTGTGGAGGTGACATTCGGGCTTCCCTACATACTGCTTTGTTTAGATGATTTTTAGCTTGTTAAATAGCATTAGTATTTCATATTGAAAGTAGAACAGCTCAAGAATGCGGTAGACATTTAGACATTGTTTCAGGCTGACCTCAGGAGTGCTTGCCCACGTGACTCAGGCTGGGAGCTTGAAAACCCTTTATCAGCTGACGGAGTTAAAAGCATTTAGTTCAGATCAGTAAGCATGTTTTAACTCATCCGGTGTTTCTGGAAGTGAAGTACCTGGTCTCCTGGCCACCTGTTGGCGCCCTGTGTTCTGAAGCTGCCTGTGGTGAACATCTGGCGCCAATCTAGGACCCAATGAGGGATGTAACGAATGGGGCTGCAAAAGTGATTGGTTGGAATGCTGGCTTTTTCCCGCCTGCAAAGTCAACTTTATTTTGAATTCTAAACACAGCCTCCTTTCCCAAAATGAAGAAAAATCAAGTTTTCATGTTATAACCCAAATACTGCCCAAAAACAGCTTAAGGGAGAATGGGTTTGCAAGTGGCATGCCCTTGCTGGGAGGGAAGGCGTCAGAGCAGAGGTGGCTCCCTGGTGGCTGGGGTGTGCAGGGGGGACCCCTCACCTGCTTCTGCTCCCGAGATGCCTCCCTCCTCCTCTCTTCAGTTGTGAGACGCCCACCCAGTCTCTGGGTGATCCTCAGCTTATCTTCCTTATTAGCTCCTCACAGACATTCCCAAAGGTGTGTGTCACGAATGCCCTTAATCCAGTCAGACTGACAATCAAAATTCCCCGTCACGGTGTGTCATCTGATTGAACGTCAGTGTCATTTCTACCCTTTTTCTGAGAACGTTGACACTCGTGATGTGATCTGATCTTCCCCTACGCATCATCTAGTGGGTTGGATGACGTAGCTGGGAGAAAGGCAACCATCTAAAAGATGAACTCGATTTTTATTGCATAAATATTTAAGTAGACACCATAGCCTAAGCACTGACCCAAATGGTTACCACCCCGTGTAGCTCCCAGTCTAGCAGGGTGGAGACGCAGTGAAAGATAAACACAGCGAACCATAATGCACCACAGATATGTGTGATACGTGTTCAGACGTGGAGCAGGGAACGGGGTGGAGCGCAGAGTCGTGTGGGCAGGGTAGAGCCCACTGAGAAGGTGGGATTGAGTAGCATTGTGGAGGCCGGGAGGTCAGTAGAGCTGCTCTGGCAGAGGGGTCATCTGTAACAAGGCTGCCGGTGGCTGTGGACTGGGAAAGTGGAAGAAAAGCCAGGAGGTCAGCTGTTGTGTCTAAGGCCATTCTAGTAGGAGAGGTCATCCCAGAAGAGCAGACCGGTCAGGCTTTGTAGGTCATTGTCAGGACATGTATTAAGAGTTCAAGCCAGGGGCTGGAGAGATGGCTCAGCGGTTAAGAGCACTTATTGCTCTCCCAGTTTGATTCCTAGCACCCACATGGCAGCTAACAGCTGTCTATAACTCCAAGATCTGACACCCTCACATAGACATACATGTGGGCAAAATATTAATGCTAATAAAATAAGACTAGGTTATTTTTAAAAAGTTCAAGCGAGAGGGAAGCTGTTGCAGGATTTTGATTAAAGGAATGACATTTTGGACATTTCCCAGTTGCACAGAGAAAAAGAATGGCTCGGAGGTCTGAGCAGCTACAAACAGGAAAAGAGTAGGAGTTGGTGGCCTAGACAAGAGAGAGGCAGTAGAGGTGATCAGGAGGGCTCCCAGCCCTGGGAGAGATCTGTGGTGAAGGTACAGTCCTCTCAGGTTTGGGGCACATTAGGATCTGTGTCTCTCCCCATCACAAGCACAGGCAGCCAAACCCCTGACCTGGACCTCATGCTTGGAGCCTTCCTGCCCTGAGTAGTCATCCTGTGCAGGGTTTGGTTGTTGACTGGTGTTGGCTGGCTCCCTTCTGTGATCCTGCATTATTTAGCTACACTCACGTATGTGTTTGTGGCAGGTGCTTCATACATGTTTGTGGCATTAATGAAGCAGACACTCACTAGTGAACCATTGGCTGACTTATGTGACTTACTGGATGTTTTTGTTTTTCCATTTAAAAGTACAGAATTAAAAGATAGAATCTGTGTGTACTTTATAGATGAAGTCATTATTAATATGTGAGTGACTTTAAATTCTTAGATTTATGGGGCTATGATGTGACTTTCCAAAATTCCCTGGAGGGAGGAAAACGAACATGTTCCTCATGGTATTTCTTTGTCTGGACTATGGTGTTTGAATGTGTAGAGATAAAGTTCACATACACACACTTCTTTTTTGGTAGGTTTTAGTAGTAGTACTTTTGGGGGGCTCTTTCTGTTTCATTTGGAGCACAAGGACATAAATATGTGCATTGACATTGTCGATGGACTCGGATTCCCGTAGCTCGGATGCTGAGCGCATGGTCCCTCATGGAAGTTGTAGTTCTGTGGGGCAGGTGGTATGTGTGTACAGAGGACTCAGACGAAGGGGACTTTCACCTCAGAATACCTGTATTAGAATCTAGAAGATGAAGGGGATTGTCAGTTTGCATTCGAGACTTGGGTGGAGGGTATTTAGTTTCTGCTTCGAAAGATTCTTTTGGAAGAACATGGATGGAAAGTACCCGCTTGGTCTCGGATATGGTTTAGGATGGGTGTGATAAGCACATAACAGCCAACACGTTGGTTCCAGCACAGAAGTCCATGACAAAGTCTGAATAGCTGTGATTACGGTGTGACATACACAGGCATGGCCTACACTGAGGAAGGAGAAGGTATCCATAATTGTGCAGTTTCATTCTAAGATGAGTTTGGAAAGCAACTGTAAATTTCCAAGCGGGGAGGGAAATTCCCAGACCAGAGGAACTATTTATGCAAAACTCAGTCCAGGCTGCCTCTCAGAATCAGCTCAGCGCTTCTCCCCCATCTTTTGAACCTGGATGTCAAATGCATACAGTTTAGATTAGTGATCTTCAAAAAGTGCTTATGATACACTTCTGGGTTTATAGCTGCTGTTGTGGGTGGTGGAGAGAGTGTTATAGAAGGGGGTCATTAATGTGGCCAAGTTAGCACTTCTGGTGGACATGTGTGATGTATGGGAAGCTTTTGAAATAATTGAGACAAGACATGTTAAAATCCTGAATAGATGCAGTATCACAGAATGGAGAAAGAGGCAGGCACTTCCCTCGCAGAAGTGGAGAAAGGAGACATAAAATGACTGTATAGATCATAGACCGCAGAGCCACCAGCATAGGTCTTGGAGATAGCTTTAAGCAGAGATCTGCAGGCCGCAACTCACGGGCCAGGTGTACCAAGGTGCTGTTTACAGCACTTGAGCTAAGGATGGCTTTTATGTTCTTAGTGGTTCTCTAAGTGCCTGCATAATAACCTCAGTTTTGCTTGGTGATCTGCAAAGCCTAAAATATTTACTGTCTAGCCTTCAAAGAAAATGTTTGCTGAGCTTCTTGTTCAAGGACAAGCAGGCTAGTGGAATGGAAGTACAAGTGGTTGCTGCTCTTTATGGAGTTTGCAGTGTGGCTCTGCTGTTCAGGCATACTGGTGAACATTACATCATAGTTCTTTGAATAAGTGCTTTACATCTGTCTTTTGTGGCATCAGTGTTTAATGCTTTTAGGCATTGGTATTATCTCCTGTATTCGTTTTCCAGGACTGCTTTAACAGGTTGTCTTAATCTGGGTGACTTAAAGCACAGCATGTGCTCCGTTACAGTTCTGCTGTCTGAAATGAAGGTGTTGACAGAACCATTGCACTTCCATGCTGTGAGATAGTGCTCTTGTACATTGTAAAGATTTGTCACTTGTGTATTAGTTTAATAAAATGCCGATTGGTCAGTAGCCAGGCAGGAAGTATAGGCGGGACAACCAAACAAGAGAATGCTGGGAAGAGGAAAGACAGAGACTTAGCCACCGTCCAGACAAAGAGGAAGGAAGATGAAAATGCTGTACTGAGAAAAGGTACAAAGCCACATGGCTAAACAGAGATAAGAATTACAGGTTAATTTAAGTTTTAAGAGCTAGTTAATAATAAGCCGGAGCTAATAGTTTATAATTAATGTAAGCCTCTGTGTGTTTCTTTGGGACTGAACAGCTGTGAGACTAGGCGGGACAGAAACTTCTGTCTACACTTCCATGGAGATCTCTTCCATTCCTGGTTGCTGGCCTTCCTCAGAGTGCCTTGGCTACAGGTCATCAGTCTGGACCCATTGTGGCATGGCATTAGCCCTGTGTGTAACTGGGTGACCGGCCATCTGGCTCTGCTCCCTTCTTTCTTGCCTGCTCTGCCCAGTGTGGCCGTACATCTGACACCACCTCACTAATGACATGTATGTGCGAAGACTGTTTCCCAGTGGATAAGGAATGGGGCGATGCTCTTCAATCCAGTGTAGTTAGTTAACCTCCCCCAAGAGGGTATCATCTCCCGATGGTGATCCTCACAACTGAGGCTGAGAAGCTGGTCGTCGTGTCCTAGGTTGCACAGCATTCAAATGCAGCCAGGGCAGCATTTGAATTCATCTTTCATCTGGAGACTGGTGTGCATCACTACAAGAATACTTGCTAGGAAAGAGTCTGTTGACAGTTAGCATCTGGTAAAGGTTTTCAGCTAAACAGTGACATCTTGATCATTTTCAAAGTAGCTAGCATATTTTGAAGGCTTTTTAACCACGTACTAGGCATAGCACTTTCA
Organism: Alexandromys fortis; assembly: GCF_014885135.2. Classification (NCBI taxonomy): domain Eukaryota; kingdom Metazoa; phylum Chordata; class Mammalia; order Rodentia; family Cricetidae; genus Alexandromys; species Alexandromys fortis. The sequence continues at coordinate 3,857,436 of NW_026067959.1, read as the reverse complement.
TATACTTATATACGCCGTATCTGGTTAAACCTCACGGGAGCTTTTGAGGTAGCCACCCTTCTCTTTTTTACCGCTTTCCAGGTGGGGACTGAGCTGTGGAAGTCGAGGCCTGAGGTTTCCACATCCTCCCTGGTATTGACTGTACGCCCCACTTTGGAAAGCTCTGCCAGCATGTTCAGAGACGCGGCTATGGAGTAGGACACTGGCTGCGGCTCTGGAAAGGAGCGGCTGAACTTGAGACGCCTGCTAGCTAGCGTGGCAGCACTTGGCATGGTGCTGGGTGTCTGGAGGGGCTTAGTGTTACCCCTGGGTGTTATGTTTGGGTGAGGCCTCTAATAGAAATCTACAGTGGTGAGGAGGGGCATGATGAGGAGACAGGAGCAGGGCTGAAAGGAATTGTAGGAAAGCCTGCCCTCCAGGCCTCGCTGTGTGTCTTTAGGCAGGTCCCCATCTGAAACCCAGATTTGCCCTGAATTTCTGTACACCCTCCTGTCTCAGCCTAAGTGCTGCACAGACACCACCACTGGGGCCCCCCTTGTTGTTTTAATGAAAGGAAAAGCTTAAGTTCCTTCTGATCTGCAAAGGTAAAGGGAGGCCCTGGTAAAATAAATCAGCAGAGAAGCCCCTCCTCTTGCATCCTGGCAGCGTAACTAATACCAGCTCTTGACAAAGGTCTTCCAGGGCGGGGGTAGCGGGTGCCTTTATATCCCAGGGAACTCAATCCCTGCTCTACACACTAGGATACTCTTAACCAATCTAGATAACAACCTGGCCCATCTCTGAGTATATCTTTAAACTTGGTATTTTCTAGGTCTTGTGTTTTGTCTCTGGTTGGCTGGTTGTTCTCTGCCCCTACTCAAGGAAGTTCAGACATGCTAGAGTAAAGAGTAAAGCCAGTAGACTCCTGATCCCTGCCAGCACAGGGAAGCCACGGGGGTGAGGGAGTTTCTGTTTAAGACGTCAATGTAAGAGCTGCCCCTAAAACTTGGTGCTCACAGGGTGGGGTGCAGCGGCCCTCACAGCGTGGGCGCAGTGAAAGAAATATGAGAAGGCCTGAGGTGCCTTCCTTGCATGATGGGATCCATTTCAGGGAAAATACTAGACAGCACAAAATACATACTCTGGAACTATTTTTGTGGCCCCGGGTTAATGCAGCCCTCTTGGACGAATTCACATCCCAGCCTCCTGGAAGGCCTTGGCTCCGAGCTCTCAGGGCCCAGCCCGCTGGTGGCCCCTGTCAAGCTCTGGTGCTACTTGGCACTAGACCAAGCCTGGTCCTGCCCCGTGAGTGGGTCTTCTCTGTTTAGCAGCCTGTGTAGATTTGATTTTAGCCCAAGTCTCCATTTTATCTTCCTAGAACAAAAGAAAGTTCTATTCCAATTATAAGTGCTTTCCAGGTCCCCTCCTCTCTGACTCCTGGGGTTGGTTGTGAAGGGTCTGCTAAATGCAAGTGCTGGCAGCTTGCTGACCCCGCTTAGTGGAATTTTATGGCCAGAAAATATTTAAGAAAAGGAATAATACTTGTTTTTCTTTTATGCACAGATTTTAGAGTCTCTATGTATATGTTGAGGTGGAGGCTATTCAGCACTTCCCCTCCCCCCACTCTTCTGAAGTCAAGGAGTATAGAGTCCTTACCGAATGTCTCGGATCTGCTTTTGTCGCCCAGGTTTTAAATCTCCCCCTTGGTCCTGGAGATCAACCACAGGGCTTTGCTTGCTGAGTGTGGCTCCCCATTGAGCCAGGCGCCACCCAGGCTTAGTATGTCTTGGGAGCTGGGGCATAGTAAGAACCTTTCTTGAGATTCCAGCCATTGTGTTTGTTGTAAAAAGCTGCAAGAGATCCATGACTTGAGGCTTCAATTGGGGAGCAAGGCAAACTGAACATCTTTTAGTGGGTATAGGTCAGCTTGATGCCCTGGTCCATACTGGCTGTCCATCCGCTGGTGGACCTTCGGTGACTGCAGTAGAGCTATCCTAGCTGGTTCCTCGGGATATAGCAAAGGCTTTTTTTTTTTTTTTTTTTTTTTTACCAAGAACAAGCTTAGAGAATGGATTCTTCTATTTATTTATTTGGGACAGGGTTAGCTTGGAGGCTGCCTTGGAACTGGCTCTTGTAGGCCAGGCTGGCCTCCTTGAACTCACAGACACCACCTGCCTCCGCCTCCGGAGTGCTGGGCTTAAAGGCAGGCATCCACCACCTCCGCCCGACTGAGAATGGATTCTTTAAAGGATTCTTTTTTCTGTTGTTCCCCCATTAACAAGCAGCCAGGGTTTGTTATTTTTTCCCCTGCCACTTATTCTTCTTGTCTCAGCTCTCTTAAAATAGCTCCAGACGTCTCGTCATTTCGTGCAGTTGTGAGCTGAAAGGGAACTCAAATGAATTTACCTTGGAAGTTTGGTAGTACTTCAGTGGCATTGAAGCCCTTCAATAACGTGGTTGGGGGCCGGGCTTAGTGATCCTGGAACCTTGAGAGGCTGTGTTTAGGGGGTTGTGAGTTCAAGGGTAGTCAGGGCTACCTGATAGACGGTGGTCTCCAACACAGAAACAGGGACTATACTCAGAACCTACTAGGACTTGAATGAATGGAATTCTTGAGGCCCCTTGGGCAAGGGAGTCCCCACGGGCCCAGGTCCATAGGCAGCCAGCTATCATTAGTACTGTCATTCAGTTCCTAAAGCTTTGCCTTACAAGCTTTGAAGATTGGGTGCTCTTTACTTCCTGTGGGGGTTGAGAAGAAAAGCGTGCAGCCTACAAGAGGGGGTAGCACAGAACAGGTGCCCTTGATGCCCTGTGGACTATCACCATCCCAGTGACCATCCCTCCTCTGTTAGCCCACAAGGGCCTTTGTTTTGGTAGGTAAATATACTGGAGCAGAGGGAAAGTGTACCCAGTGGGTGGACGCCCAAAGGGAGGAAGGAAAGGGGTGGGAAGGGTTGCTGGAGTGGAGGAGGCTGCAAGGGTGTGCAGACAGGGTAAGGAAATAGGTCACCTTGACGAAATTAGCATTCTCTTTCAACTTTGGTAGGGCAAGCAAATGGAAATAAACTGGCCACCAGTCCAGACTGCTGTCCCTGTGCCCCTTCCTGCTTTGCCTCTCACACCAAGGCCTCTCTTTTCCGAGAAAGTCCATAGGAAGATCAAAAAATTGACTTTATGTTTTTGGCACATTCATGATTTCAAAATCAAATGACTTTTTTTTTTTTTAACCATCCCTCCCTTTCTTTCTTTGAAGGGAAAAAACAGCCTTTGGATCCCTGTTGCTTAGTGACTGGGCCTTTTGTGTAAGTGGATTTAGAAGGACAAAACCGACCGAGAAGACATTTGGATGAGGGTGGGAAGGCAGAGAGAGAATTGGGGTTGGGGCATAAAGAGGGAGCCCTGTATCAGCCCCAGCAACTTGTCAAACAGAGTCGGGGCAACTCCTGAGGCAGGATAGAGCCCGTGAAGCTGGGTTTTTCCTGTTTCTTTTGTGGGTCAGTTGGTGCCAGGAAAGTTGGCTATCCCTGTGGAGCGGGCACAGCCACTTGTTGACTTAGTTCAGCTGGCGGCCATGGTTGTCACTGTGGGCTAGGACCCGCACTGCAGAGCGCACAAGGTCTCTCTGCAAAGGCAGTAACGTGGAAATGCTTGGTAAGCGCTAGCTTCTTACTGAGAAATAATTTAATGACATGGCACATCAGTAGCGCGGTGCTCAGTCAAGTGGTGCTGACTTCCTTGATCGTTATTCATTAATAAAATTTGGATCTAATGTAATGATATTAATGAACTTTGTTAATAATTAAATCCTTTCATTTTGTATTCATTTCAAACATGAATAACATGCTCCTGATAAAGGCGTGCATGCAAATTACGAGCAGAGCCTTGGTTCTCTCTGGCTTTGCTCTTTTCTGCCAAAGCGGCTTGTAAGACTTTACAGCCTGCTTACCCTGGTAACACACACACACACACACACACACACACACACACACACACACACACAAAGGTAGGGAGGGAGCGGGGCAGAAGTGAATTGGGCCTTGGGTGTCTGTGGAACTGATTTTGGAGTTGGAAGCAAACACAAAGTTTCTTCCAGGGGTGGGTCGATGGGAGTAGGTTTGAGAATGAACCTTGCTGAAATTTGCAGTTATAGAGTTGGCATTGGAGTTCAGGAGATTAGAAAAAAAAAAAAAAAAAAAAAACATTGGTTTCGTTCCTCTTAACTCTCCAAAAGTAGAAGGAGTCCTTTTGGTTTTTCCAAACTATTTGGTCTGTGTAGCCTAGGCTGGTCTGGAATTCACAAATGTGTTCACGTGTCCTTGAGCTCACGGCAGGCTTCCTGCTTCTGCTTCCAAGTTCACGCAAGCTGACTTGAGACTCCTAAGATGTGAATCTTACCTGTGGATGCCCGCAAAGCTGTTGGCAGCCTCCTGGAGACACCTGCCTCATCTTAGAGGGCAAAGGGCCAGGCCGGCCCACAGGTGGGAATGGTGGCTTCTTTGAAACAAATAGCCCTGGGACATTTTGGACAAGTGACAACCTCTTATTTCTTGGAAGATTTTAGAATTATATCACGAACTCTCTCAAGCTTCTGTTTCAGATAATAGAGGAACCTGGCACCAGCTGTGCCCTGCTCACCTGGGCCTGAGCCGCAGTTCAGCTTCCTTAGAGTCTGTCAGGCCTGGAGTGATGGGGTGGGGTCCGTCACACGTCTGTGGAAGCCCTGGCCTCAGGGCTCCTGCAGCTCCTTTAGAAATACAGTTTTAGCCACATGAACTTTTGGTCCTATTGAGGACTCCATATAATTTGCCAAACTAATTTAATAAGTCAACCAAGCGCCCACCAGAACCGTCCCTCCCAATAGGTAAGCTTTTCAGTATGTCATGCCATATGCCACCACAGAGCTCACAGGAAGGAACCATGAGGTAGAATGTGCTAAGGGCTCTGGGACAGCCTGTGCTACTTCTGCCTTTGGGGGATGTTGCCTAAGTGTCCGCCTCCCTTCAGGCCCCTTCCTGTGCTTGGAGTACAGGTCAGGAGCTGGTTTCCTGTGGGTGACTCAGGAGACTGCGCTGCTTTGCACCACCTCCCTGTGAGAGGCAAGCGCTCTGAGTCGGGCGTGTTCCCCATACGTCTGAAGAACGCACCACACTCTGTTGTAGACCCCTTTATTTTATTTTTTTTTCTCAAAAAATATTTATTTACGTATGTGCCACAATGTATGGGTGGGGGTAAGAGGACCACCCAAGAAGCTGAGTCTCTTCTTTATTTATTTATTTATTTATTTATTTATTTATTTATTTATATTAAAGATTTCTGTCTCTTCCCCACCTCCGCCTCCCCTTTTCCTCCCCCTCCCCCAATCAAGTCCCCC
>NW_026067959.1:3817150-3851826 GCF_014885135.2 Alexandromys fortis | reverse complement strand
TCAGTGAGACCTGTTTTAACCCAGGCTTTTTCAGACCCAGGCCAGCTGGCTTTGGTGAGTTCCCGATAGAACATCCCCATTGTCTCAGTGTGTGGGTGCACCCCTCGCGGTCCTGAGTTCCTTGCTCGTGCTCGCTCTCCTTCTGCTCCTGATTTGGACCTTGAGATTTCAGCCCGGTGCTCCAATGTGGGTCTCTGTCTCTGTCTCCTTTCATCGCCTGATGAAGTTTATATATTCAGGAGGATGCCTATATGATTTTCTTTGGGTTCTCCTTCTTATTTAGCTTCTCTAAGAACCTGAATTATAGGCTCAATTGTAGACCCCTTTAAAATGAGCACTTCGCTTGCTCGTGTCTGTCTGCTAGCCCAGTAGAGCCCCCTTAGAAGATGTAACCGGCAGTCCCTTAGCCATTTTATTTATCAGCACGAATTCACTGGATGGAAGCAGTGGCTTTCCTTAGGAAATTTCATGCAGGTTTGGAATGTGCTTTGAGCCATAGCCCCGCCCTCATGTCTCCTGCTCCCGCCCCCCCTCCCCTTTCCTTCCTCCCAAATAGTCCCCTTCTGCTGTCCTGTCTTCTAAAGAACATCTAGGTTGAGATGAGAGAAATGGAGAAATGCGGTACTGTCTGAGTGTTATAGCACATGTAGCGTGACATTTTTCTGCAGCTGACACCATTCTGCAGTTTTCCTGTGTGTACCTGCCGGTGTGTGTGTGTGCATGTGTGTGCAGTGTGTCTCTCCATTAGATCTCTCACTGAATCTGGAGCCAGATTGCTCTACCAACAAGCCCAGAGTTGGCGCCTGAGACCCTCCTGCTTCTGCCCCACTGGGCCAGTGGTGTCTGGAGCATGTTACAAGAGTACTCCCCATATAGCTTTTAGTGGGGACCAGGAATTGGGATCAGTTTTGCATGCTTGCATGGCAAGCACCTCCCTGATTTGAGCCATCTCTGCAGCCACAATTTATACTTCTTTATGACAGAGTAATACTCCATTCTGTACACAGGCTGAGTCCAGAGTTTGGCTGTTGTGATTAACACTGTCGTAATTATGAGATGAAGGTGTCTATTGCATGCTGACTTAAGATTCCTTTGGTCTACACCCAGAAATGCTGTAGGTGAATCATGGTAGTTCTTTTTTAATTTTTTGAGGACCCTGCACACTGATTTCCCACAGTGGCTGCGTTAATCTATGTTCCCACCTACACAGTATAAACGGCTTCCAAACAGCAGGTGCTCTCAGCGTTCGCTTTTCTCTTGCTTCGCTTTTGTTTGTTTGTTTGAAGTTGATGGCACCCATTCTGACCATGGGTAGTCGGACTATGTAGTTAGTTCTGCTTTCCTGATGACTAAGAATTATCTCCTGTGTATCTTGTCCACTAGTACTTCTCTCAGGCCAGTATTTTTGTCTGACCTGTATGTTCCTTTCTTTCTCTTAGGAACTGTCACCCTGATCATGGGCATCATGGGGCTCTTTTATTTAGTAATGCTCTCTTGACCTTAGACCTCGCCCCGTAATTTCTTGTCCCATTCTTTCATCTCCCTGTTTGGTTCCGAAAGCAACATGGTGATAATGCGTTTGCGAGGGGCCAGGTCCCTGCTAAATGAACCACTTAAGAAGCAGAGCTCCTGAAACCTTCGCCCGTCTCCCCATTGATTCTCTGATGGAAATGTGTGGTCCCTTTGTTGTTCTGTTCTGGGCAGTGTTTTTAGCTTCTATTTACTGTCCTCCGGGGTTGCAGAAAATGCTGCAGTGTGGCTGTCATGCTCCACTTGGGCACTGAAGCTGGCTGCATTGTGTGCACCTCTGCACTTGTCCCCAAAGCCCTACAAAGCACGTTGAAAATGTCTGTAGAACAAGCAAGCCTGCGTTGATCTGACTCCGGCCCCGTTTCCCTCTCCAGCTCCTCACTCTCACAAGCTAGGTTTGCCTAGGAATTTTGTAAACACTGCTTGTCGTTTGATCTTCAGCGTGTTAAACACGAAACGTGCGAAGTGTCAGGAGCTGCACAGATAATTTCCGGCTCCAGAGCTGTCAGCTGTGGGAATGAACGATTTGTAACAGCCCAAGTTCTAGCCTGGGTCACACTGCGTACTTACCGCTGAGGTTGTTAGACCTTTGCCTTCGGGGAAAATGTGGTTTTTATTTGCTCTGCTGAGAACTCAGACACTGAGCTCAGTGAGTGGAAGTGGAGCAGAGCAAAGCTTCTGGACCCTCAGAAGTGTGGCGTGGCTTGTTTAAATCTGTCAGTGTTCTGTTCACTCTCAGTCTGAGATAGAAAATTAGCTTTTGTATTAATCTTGTTCCTGGGGTGGGAAACACACCAGCCCCCTGTCTGTTAGAGGTTGTTAAAAAAAAAAATTAATGGCCTTCTGGTGCTAAGAAGAAAAATTTAGTTTTTATGAAAAAGAAACTTTTATGTTGCATCAGAAATGGAAGGCCCCTGAAGTTAGGATTCTGAACTTGGTAGGCGGAACCTGGCTGCTGGTCCTACCCAGAGGCTGTGTGGTTGTCTTTCATTTAGTTTTTTAATTTATTGCTATTGGTTTGTTTTATTTCTCTAGGAGAAATCAAGTTAGCTATATTTCATTTAAAAGAGGTCATTTCACAGGATTCGCTCCACACCATGAGCGACAGGGATGCAGGTTGAGATAGGGTCTTCTTGTGTAGCCCAAGTGGCCTGGAATTTACAATTCTGCTTCAGCCGCCTCCGAGGGGTGACCTCTCCGACTGCACAGCGCGTTCACTGGTCTTTTTGTTTGCACAGTCACAGTGTGCCTTTAATACCTTCATGTACTGTTTGTGTGCTCTTACCTCGGGAAAGGATTGAGCCTTACACAGAAGACACAGTTTTCAAGGACCCACCCACCTCCTGGCCATCTGCCTTGTTGCAGTCTTGATGTGCTAGACCAGCAAACTTGACTCCTGTTAAGTGGGCCACACTGAAAGTCCCGAGTAGAATTGGCTCTTGGCATTTGTCTTCCAAATGCTCTGTCTGGTTCTCTTTAATTTACAATAGTGATTTTTTTTTTTGCCAGAATGTTCCTGTTTACCTGTCAGATAAACTCATACAATTCTAAAGTAGCTATGTGTTAATATTTTGGATTGGAGTTAGCAATTTATAACAGACACTGCTCTTTCATTTCCCGGCCACCCAGACCCAAATAACTACACAAAAACTATATTAATTACAACAGTGTTTGGCAAATGGCTCAGGCATATTCCTAGCTCACTCTTATATCTTAAATTAACTCATTTCTATTAATCTGTGTATCCACCACAAGGCTGTGGCTTACTGGTAGATTCTGGATCTTTCTGGAGACTGCGTGACCCCACCTTCTTTCTCCCTGCATTCAGTTTAGTTTTTCCACTTACCTATATTCTGCCCTGCTGTAGGCCAAAGCAGCTTCTTTATTAACCAATGCTAATAAAACATATTCATAACATACAGAGGGAAATTCCACAATATTTCCTCTTTTCTGTCTAAATAAAAAGGAAGGTTTTAACCTTAACATAAAATTACATATAACAAAACAAGTATCAAGCAAGAATTACAGTTACAATGTTTCTTTGTGAGTCTAAAACTTCATATCTAATTTATTTTTTATCATAACTAAGGAAAACTATAACTGTCTGTCTTTAACTTCATAAAAGACCCCAGAAAGATATATTGCCTAAATAAATAAGAAGTACATCATAACCAACTTCCAAAGCTCTAGAGTTTACAGAGACATCTCACTGCCTGGACTGTCAATCATAGTTCTGTACCTTGGGGCATCCATCTTCAGCCTAAAGGCCCATAGTATCTGGCAGACTTTCCCACGAAGCAGGAAATTTGCTTATATCGTTAGTTTGTCAGTTACTTTTTTCTGTGTCCTGCGGAATGTCTGGCAGACTCTTGCAGGAAGCAGGGACCCTTAAGGACTGTCTTATCTCCTTTAGACAAGTTCAGTGGTCACTTTTCTGTGGGTCTTACATGTCCAGTTTATACAGCTGACCATCAAGCAGTCCAGGCAAAAGCAGTTTCTTGCCCAGATGGCTAGCCTTGTCACATTGAAGGTAAATTCCATAGCGAGTTTCTTCAGTGCCCATGAACCTCTCTGAAGTAATTGGCGCTGCCAGAAGCAGACATGTCTCACTGTTAAGAAAAGTTCTTAAAACATTTTAAATGCCATATTCTGTAGGTCTTTGAAGGGTTGAAGATTATCTATCTAGCTGAAATATATCTCTATATCTAGAAAGCCTAACATAATTAAAAATTTGATTATTATAGATGACTATTAATCTGTATTTCTTAACTACACATTGCATTTTTAGATGAACTGCACAAACAGGGTGCCTTAAACAAGAGCAGAAATACATATACAAAGTATAATAAAATTGACCTTAACTTTGTATCAATAGTCCAAGATCCATATCAATACAGAGTATTCATCTCTATATCATATCCCCCTTTACTTTTTAGAATTACATAGCATTTTATTTTGCACTGCTGTAGCAATCTCATTCTAGGCCAAGGGAGAAGAAGAAAGGATAAAACCACCACAGCGAGTAAATGACTAAAGCTTCTCTCCTTTACCAGGATTTTCTGTCTGGTAGATTTATTTTCATCACATCCCCTCAGAACAGACAGTAAGCTTACCATAGTTGAAAGATTATAGATAGGTTGCCACTGAAAGAAAAATTTCACATAGTCACTGTCCATCAAGGCTGACAAACTGTTTGTCCTGCATGAAATATATCCTTAGAAATCGAGTGAGTGGAAGGGAACATGATGTGTCTAAGGGAAGTTAAAGGGCAAGGCATGCCCTATCGGTGGGCTCACTCTTGGAGTCACTTAGTGTTGGGATTTCCACTTCTGCCTTCCCCACCCATCACAACCGTGTTTGTACCCAACAGCACTCATTAAGGCAAACAAATCTTCCCGTGAAGCGGTCTCAAGAAATTTTGGACAAATAGCAAGCTTTTGGCATTAAAACAGGTTAGCACACACACAGCCTTTAGTAATACACATAAGCTTATTCTTCTTGGACTAGTGACAAGAAAACATGAACGTGCTCATTAGCGATGTCAAAAAGTTTGCAAGTCAGTATCCAAGCAATTCCTAGCAATGCTTCTGTAGCTTCAAGCTCTGAATAGTGCAGGGTTTATGCAAATGCATTAGACTTCAAGCTTGGCAAATCACACCCAAGCAGGTTATTAAACTATACATACAGAAAGCAAATGAAAAATACAGAATTCAAAGAGTCCTTCTGACTTTCTTTATTTTCTTGAAAATTGACAGGCCTTCTGAGGACAGTCCTATCGTATTAAACATTAGGTAACCACAGGTGTGGAAACCTAATTACACAAAATGGTTAAAATACTCTCAATGGCTTTGTAGTATTCAATACAGTTGAGCTCGTAGTTAAGGACACAAGGCAACATTTAACAAAAATAATCATATCAATTGACCTAGAAATCAAATGCAAATAGGTGTAAATACAGTCTCCAAAATCTGTCTTGTAAAATTAACATTGATCATTTATTCAAAGTTATATAAGAATCTTAAGGATTAAAGTCCCTGTGACATAAAACCATTTCAGATAGTTCCATGTCTCAGCTGGGCGTGCGGAAAGAGGGGCACAGAGTGCGTGGCTCTACTGGGCAGCTAGCCGGTAATAATGACTGAACAGCAGCCCCCCTCCCCACCTGCTCTCCCCCTCAGGTGCCTGTGTTCATTTCATTGGTAGCAGCATGCTGAGGGCCAATATTAATGCCATTTGCCTCATTATTAATGTCAAAGACCCCTTCTTGAATTTTTTCATAAATTTCTCTTACTGTGTTAATAAATGCCTCCTCCACATTGGGAGAAGTCTTGGAAGAAGTTTCCCTGAAGATAAGTCCATGTTCTAGTGCAAGAGCTTCACATTTTTCTTCTTTCTCGTCTCTCCTTGAGTCTAAGTCACTTTTATTTGCAATAAGCATGATAACCATATTGGAATTGGAATGCTGATGGGCGTCTTCTAACCAGGTTGTCAAGTGGTTGAACCTCTCTCATTGTGATATCTTACACTAGTAAAATCCCCGCTGCACCTCTGTAATATGACCTGTGGTAGAGCGAAAGGTCCTGCCCTGCTGTATCCCAGATCTGGAGTTTTGTCTGTGTCCTGTCAAGTATTATCATTCAAGCACCAAACTCAACACCAATTGTGAGGTCATGCACTGGCTGAAACCTTGTCTGTAGACTGTAGCAAGAAGTACGATTTACCAACACCTGTGCTGCTGATGACGGTGTAGATGAAGAGATAGTGTACGCCATGGCCGCGGCCCGCTCCGTGCCAGGCTCACAGCTCCTCCTCCCGCTGTGCACCTCCCCCATGCCCTCACCCCTGCCACTCGACCACCAACCCAGGCCTCGCCCACCGTCAAAGCCAGCAGAAACTCTGCTTTCAAAAATTTTACTTCTCCCCAAACCTATTTTTGTCTCTACGGTCCCTCGGAATACATGTCTATAGAAATTAAATTTTTTTCCATTTTGAATGTTTAAGTTTTCCACAGTGAACAATACATTTTCCAACAGTAATCTCTGAAGTCACTGGGAAGAAGATGGGCCCCACAGTGTTTCCACCTGGTTCATATGATATCATTATGCTGATAGCACCACTCTAAGGTTGGTTTTTGGGCTACAAAGTGCTCAAGATGTTTCCAACTTGGTTAGCTGAGATGGTGCACCTTTTACATTCTGGCCAAAAAACCCTACCGACTACTCAGAGACCATCTGCAATTTTACCAGACAGTAATCTGGAAATTTAGCCATCATTTTAGTTTTTACAGGATGCCGTAGAAATAACATCTCCCCCGTGACAGCTGGAAGTAATTCTAAAAAACAATGTCCCCTCTCCCAACAACATTTGTCCTCAGGGTTAGGGACAATTATCATGTGTCCAGGCCATGCGAGCATTGGTATCGCTTAACCCTCAGGACCAATGGACGCCTTCATTCCTACTGTGTGGCATGTGGTTCTCGGGGACCCTTGTGTGGCTCCTGCCAGAATGACTGATCCCATGGCTCCCACCATACAGCACCCTGGAGAACTTGCTAGATAAAAGGCTCTGGTACTTTTGAAGACCTTCTGAAGCAGTCCTCAGAGTAAACACATTCTAATCCTTGGGGATGCTGGTGTCCCGTGTAGGGTCTCCCACAAGCAGGTGCTGTCAGACCAGGCATGCATGCATGCATCATGGGCTTAGATACCCTGACAGCCTCACTGTACACTGGTGGCACTACCCAGCCCCTCTCCCACTGTGGCTTGATTTCCAGAACCAACTTGACTTGGTCCTGACATTCTTCAGGGACTGGTTCTGACTTTACACAACAACTTTTTTAGTGAGATTTTCTCAGGAAATGGGATTTCATCCTTTCTGGGGTATTGTTCAGCAAATAATTCTCTCAATATGCATGAGTATAATAGTCTCCTACACTGTAAACATGAAAACTGCAGGTTTGGGGTTTATCTTTGGAAGGACAATTTGTCATAACTTTTTGTCGAGTTTGGCATCTCAAATACTCCAGAGGCTTGATCCGTATGGAAGACATTGGTTGAGTCAGTGGAGTTGGAGCCGTGGTATAGCTTTCAGAAATCAGACTATTTTTTAAGTTGGTAGTTAGAGTCACCATTTTGAATTCGAAGGTCATTGAAATAGTTTAGACAAGTACCAACAGTACCTAAGTCCCTGAGTGATACTTAGCTCTGCCATTGGGCTGGGCATATACCTATTTTAATTATTGCTCTCTTTGACCGCAGGAGCTCTTACCAAAGTAAAGGAGAGTAGGCGACACGTGGAAGAAGGGAAGATGGAGGTCCAGAAAGCTGACGGCATCCAAGATCGCTGTAACACTATTTCTTTCGCCACGTTGGCCGAGATCCATCACTTCCACCAAATTCGCGTGAGAGACTTCAAATCACAGATGCAGCATTTTTTACAGCAACAAATAATATTTTTCCAAAAAGTGACCCAGAAGTTGGAAGAAGCTCTTCACAAATACGACAGCGTCTAATGGCTGGACATGGGGCTGTGCACTTGTTTTCAGTCCAAGGATAGTTTCTACAGCCTAGTAAAAACTGCACTCAAAGATCTATTGCCAACTAGAGGTGGTGGTACAAGGATGGTTTTGTGTTCACCTGAAACCCGGCTGGATAGCTAATTATGTAGGAAAGAAACAGTTAATATGGTTATGTAGCAGAAGCAGTACCACACTTTGTAACTAAATTATACTATGTATGCCTACACTACCATTGTAACTTTTGGATAATGATTATACTATTTGCCTTATTGCTTTTTGAAGTATGGGTATATTAGTGTATACTTTGTAGACCTCAGAACCCATGAAGAGTCTCAAAGAAGCTGGCTGGATAAAAGCCTGCTTGTGGATGCCTTTTTATTCTCATAGATCGAGATGACCTACATTCAACCTATTCTCTGTTTACAAACTCCAACTAGAGCAGCTACGCGACTTTGTGCCTTTAGACTGGTTGTTTTCATTTCTGTCCCACCCCTGTCCACGCCCCCACTTTTCTGATGGGAAGAGTGAAAGGCGGGTACATTGGTGACAAACTGATGAACCTCATGTTTCTTGGGGCGGGTGGGAGAATCAGTGGCCATCAGCGCCCAGACAGTTAAGATGCTGGCGGTTACAGAGGAGTGAGATGGGATGTTGTCTTTGGATGGGGAAAAGGCCGTTGGAGGATGGCCTTGTGACGCAAGGGTCCTGCAGACCGGGCGTGAGGATTTCAGCAAATGCGCTTAGTGCGTGGAGAAGGAGGAGTCCAACCAGTTGGGGGACAGTATAGAAAGAGCGAGTGGGAGATAGCATACTCGCTCTTAGTTCTTGGGAGGCTTCCTTCTGTCTTCTTCTGTTCTTAGCTTGAAATTTTCTTTCAATGTTCAGCTTTTTGTTCTGTTTCTAAACGGATCTACACTGTTAACTGAATGAGACGCCACTGTGATTCACTCGTTTACTTAATCAGAAAATTTCAGGGATGTCTGTAAATTTCAGTGTTCTGCACAGTGAGAACTGTTGGTTGACTTAAGGAGGGACCAGAAACAATTTCTACTATTCCAGTGCTGAAGAAAAAACAATACTGATTTATACTGTGTTTTTAAAAACTGAATATTGATAAAGCCCCCCCAGAACATTTAACCTTAAAAATTACTTTGAGTATAGTCTTTTATTATTATAAGGGAACTACAAATGACTTATAAATACCAAAAACAAAAACAACAACAAAAGGTTTCAAAAGCAGCTTCTTTTAAAAAGCACAAAAAGATTCTGGCTTGAAATGCCCAAATCTCCATGTTCTTTGTGGTTGTTGAGTTAAGTGATGTTCTTGAGTGTGCAGATGTCAAAGCTGTCCCTGAAGGTTGAGGTGCCTGCATCTGCTGTCCTGTGAACTACACTTCCGCCACCCCAGAAACCCTGGTACTGAAATGGTGACATGGGAGGCCAGAGGCCAGTCTCAAAGGGAATGAGCCAGAGTTACATGAAAGTGTCAGCTCACAGAAAGGCCCAAAAGAAAAGGCTCCTGGGATAGTTACTCAACAGCGCACTTACGCTCCTCGAAGTAGTCATATGGGTTGGATTTTTAAGAACAGATTATGATAATTTTGATCTCTGGTCAAATTCTTATACTTCAGAACTTAGAGCCAGACTTGGCATCATGTCGCGTTGTTCACGTTGTCTTTACTACAGACACGTAGGACTGTTGCCAGAAGCTGTGCTCCCTTAAAAAGTGACTTCCTAGTGTTGATTGCCAAGTCCAGTTAGATAAAGAAAGCCCATATATATTTAAAAATTAATTTTATTGCAGAAATTTGGAGGTTATAACGGTAGCGTTTAATTTAAGTCTGCATTGGTATTGAACAAGCAAGCTCTGCTTTTCAGTTGGTTTGAAGGTCACATTTATTTGCCTTTTTGTTTTGACGGTGATTTGATTTTTTTTTTTTTGAGTAAAATTACTAAACTTGTGCAATAATAACAAGAAAATTACCTGAGGTGTCTTGTATGATTGTGCTTTAGCCAGGGTGGACATAACTTAAATTATAAAAACTGAAGATTAAAGTACAAAGAAATATAAGTTCATGCTGCCTCCTTCTAAGAGAACCTTTGTCCTTCCTAACCACATAGCATAATGCCACTGATTCACGGGCCTTTCAGTGAATTCTGTGGGTTAAAGCAGCAGAGTTCCTAGCGTCCATTTTTGTCCAAGATCCTTATTCTCTTAACGTTCTTGGTCCTATTGAAACATTTCAGTATCTAAAAATACTGCGATGTTTATACCCAAGAGAAAAGCCATTGTGTGTATGCTGGTCACCATGACCAGTGTGGTACCATTTTTTTCGTCGTTGTTTTGTTTTGATGTTTTTGTTTTTTTAAATAAACTATCATGCCCTTCGAGCCATCATTTGTCTTTATTTCTAGAATTTGAAATTCTGACACGCAGTTGTGCCTAACACAGGGGTGTGCACCCTTGAGCTTGGTTTTGCTATTTTAATCACAAGCAGTGAGTTGTTTATGGGCTGTAGCCATGGTGCAGCGAGACTGGTTGTACAACCATGCATAGTTTTCTAGGCGGTTGTATCTGAAGGCACAGTTCACACCCAGAATGGGGAAGCACATTTGAAAGTGAAACACAAATCAAATCACATTGACTAGAACAGTGTAGTGGTTAGAATTTCCCAGGCGTCCCTGGTACTATTATGGTCTTGAATTTATTCCTGACAATACAACAGACTCTCAAATGCTGGTTTTTCATGGTGTTACATTTTGTTAATATGTCTTACATAACTACGGACCTGAAAACTGTTTCAGCTTGTCAAATCAGACATATAAACATCTTTCCATGTCCATCTCTACTGAGTTCCTTGCTAGGCATTCCCACCCCCTTGGGTTTTAATTTTCTCAGAATCAGACATCTTATCTGAGCCTTTAATGCCTGCCATAGGCGTTATCCACTTCCCTCATTTCCAACTTTGTGTTTGGTTAACCGAGTAAATCAGCCCGGGTATTTATTGTAGATGAGAAATGGTGGATATTGTTTGCTTTAGAATGCTATGAGTAAGTAGCATGGATCAGATGTGTTTATCTTTCAAAAGATAAAGCAGGTTGCTTCATTCTCAATTTTATCAGGATGTGTTTTCTCCATTCATTAAGGAAGTGTTCCCTAACACGAGACACAGAGAAGCTGGAACGTGCTCTCCATCCTCAGCGTTCAACTGTACTTGCCACTTGGATTGTCCATGGAACTTTTAATTGGATTAACTTCAAGCCGTTCACTTTTCAGGTGGTCTCACTGAGTATTGTCAGCAAACTGAGGTCTTTGACATGATAGTTAACGTGGCTCCAGCACCAAATGTACAGATGTGGAAGTAAAACCCTTACAAACTGTCTCCACTAGTTACCGGAAAGCGGCAAACTCAGACCTGCCCACGTCAAACGACTGTGTGCCAAGACCTGGCCGGTCCCAGTCCTTGAAGATTACATTCACTCCTTCGGGATGTGGAATCTGCACATTAAACCCGCCTCCCCTCATCACCCCAGCCTTCCCAGCCTCCCCAGGCCTTGCAAGGGAAGGGAGGAAATGGCTGGCCCCTCTGACCATGAGCTGCAGCTGCATCTGATGGTCCTCGCAGCAAACCTCCAAGGAAGATTCCATCCGTCCCCCCCCCTCTCTCTGTGTGTGTGTGTGTGTGTGTGTTTGTGTTGAAACCCCAGTGAGGCCTTTCCTGAGATCACACAAATGGATGCTGCTAACTGGCACTTATCCTGGGATCTGGCTCAAGCCATTACTTTTAAGTGGTTTCAGTTGGTGACGTTCCTCTGCTTTTTAACCTTCTCTAAACCTTCCAAGCTCCCCAACGCTGGGTGGATAAAAATCCTAGCATTCTTTGGCCATGACATAAAAATGCAGAAGAAACATCTAGAGTCTGCCTTGTTCCTTTTCTCCTAGGGAGGATGACAATCACTCCTTACTGGTAAAGTATTAATGTCACGTATCTAGAACAAGACTGTCCCTGCGAAGTTACCCTTAAGAGGGCTCGAGCCACTTGAGAGAGGACGTTATATTGCCTTGTCACTAGTCCACTCGGAACTGGTCTCTGAGGTTGAAGTGGTCACATTTTCCCTGTGCCTCGCATTTTCGTTCACGCCAGGAAATGACTCTCAGGCTCTCATAGTTGCTGGGTTGGCAGGCGTCTGTGCAAGCTGAGCCAGCACATCAGAAGGATGACACTTTGGAGCCAGAGGCCTGGGTCAGTTCCTAGGTTCCTCGTACCCCATATGACCTCAGACAGCTGGCTAAGCCATCCCTGCCTCGAGTTGTTCTGTAGGCCTCCAAATTTACGACATTGGGGGCCTGTTGGTTAAGACTGCCACGGAGAGCCTTTAGCCATTTTACAGTTGTCCTCTAGCAGACATGGGAAGTGACCATTGATTCTAGAAGTAGGTGATGGATATCACATGACCTTGAGCTAGGAGGTGTTCCTAACCCGCACCCGACAGGTCCTGTGTGCCCAGGAGAGCTGTAAATGTGTCTCAGAACAAAATTGTAAACTTACTCGAGACACTATGAGATATTTTTGCAACTTTCTTGGACAGTTCTTGAACTTGAGTCTCATGGATGACAACCCTGTGTTGCAATGTCTGAATCCTGCAAACCTGATTTCAGCCACTCTCACAGCCACTGAGCCGATGGAGGGGTTGGGAGTCCTGCTCATCCTTCATCCCTTTGGTACAGGTCCCTGGCTTTCTAAGAACCGAGTGCCAGTGTTCTGAGGAAGTTGTCCCATAGCTCTAGGCTGGAAGGAAGAGCGGGAGGCAGCTCAGACTTTCTGTTTTGGTTTGCCAAATTAGTAGTGGTCCCCTGGAGTTGCTTTTCTCCGTCTTCACAGTATGAACTTGAGACCCAAAGGAACAACCCGCTCAGTGTCAGTACCTGACTGACCTCATCAAACGCATAGGCATTTGGATGGTCAGTGCCTTTTCTCTGGGTAGTCAAGTTCTTGATGCTTGGGTGTCACTTTGAAAGCAACACACCCTTGCATTCAGTGTTAGTGTAGATTAATTAGGTTAGATCAAATAATGTACTTGCTTTACTTTTGTCCAACCCGACTCTTTTAGGAAATTATTTTTTACTTAAAATAGTTACCTTGGGAACTAAATCTTTTTTAATAAAAAGTATAGTCAAGGATTTAGCAAATCAGGCTCAACCTAAAACTAACATTGACTCTGCTTGCTACAGAATATTTTAAACCATTTTTTCTATCACCTAGCCCATCTGTGAATTTTATTTCAAGCCATTGGGGTGACTAGGTGCTAGCATGTGCTGTCTAAGGCTGTGTGGTCTCCATACATGTGTTTGGATAAATCACGAGGCTTTTAGAAAAGTACAACCTGGGATTCCAGAGCAAGGGGCTTGTTGAAATGTTGATAGCTGTTAGTCTAGAATGCTCGGAAAGTTTGACCTTTTCAGACGCGTACGTTGACATGATCTCCTGATGTACTTCCACAGTAGCTAAAGTACCAAAACCTATGAAGGTGTCAGTCATTTTAAAAAGAGGATGATGGTGGATGTCTGTAATCAAGAGGCAGAGAGGCCTGAGGGATTGCTAAATTCTAAGCTAGCCTGATCTACAGAGCACCAGGCCATCTGGGGCTACATAAGGAAATCCTGTATCAAATAAATATGGGACCTATATGCCAGTATAGAATTTCCTAAGAAAATTAAATGAAATAAGAGACAAACAGTATATTCCACTTGCTGCTCCAGCAAGTGAAACAAGTGCTTATATCTGTGTAGATTATTTCATAAATGTCCCCACATTGGTAACAAGGTTACGTTGTTTGCTTCTGGGGCCAAGGACGTGGGACAAAGACGGGAGACTGTTCATTGTATGCTTTGTTGAATCTTTTATGTTTGAATGATCGACTGGTATTTCAAAATAGATGGACGAAAGATTTGAAGTCAACAGAGGGACTAGCAAAATTTAAGAGCGATGTCAAAGAGGTGGGTAGAGCTACAGCCCAGTGGCAATGCCTTTGAGACCAAGAAGCTAATCTCTTTGCTGTGTTAGCTCTTGTTGAGACCCAACCACATTTGAAGTAACTGAAGACAGCAGTGATCAAGCCATGGGCTCTTGCTTACTATTAGCAATCCACTTGGCTTTCTAAGCGGATTCCCTCCTGGCTCCTGTCCTGTGAATCCTTTTGTGATGTTACTTTCAGTGCCTGGCCCCTTCTCTGCACTACCACTTCGTCATAGGATGGCGTTTAGCCAGTGGTTACCTGTGGATCCAGGGATAATACTTTTTCTTACCACCTCTGTGTGGCGTGTCTGCTAGGGGCATGATTCTCCTGCCTGCCATCCCATCCACGTTTTATCTATAGGACTTTTCCTTCTAACAATTTGGTGATCAAGGAAACTGGGGGCTTACTGTCACCCCTAGAAAATAACAGTTCTAGAAAGAGGCAGAGCTGGGATTTGAACACGGGCCACCTGATTCCGTAGCTCATCAAGCAGTCTAAATCATTTGTCTTCTCACCTGAAAGCACCAGGTTGAGCCAATGCAACGACAGGGAAGTCGTGTTCTTGTCTTAGAGACAAGTTTCTTTTCTGCCCCTGTCTTGTTCTTGCCTAAGATCCCAGGTGCACAGGAGCCAGTAAATGCAGGCACAGGCAGCCTTGCTCACAGAAAACCCAAGTGACTCCCCAGGTTGGTGAGTGATACTCAAAGCACTTTAGGGGACCAATGAAGTGGAGATGTTTGAGCCCTGTGCACCAGCATTGCTAGCACACACAGTTGCCTTCCTGTGAGGACCATCTTTCACAAAGACAGACCTCTGTTCGCCTTCCAGGAGAATGGTGGGCCGGCTGGCCACAGAGGCGCTTTGTTCTGCCGGGCTGCTGTGCGCCAGCCTGCTGATGCAGATTTGTGACCCTGCAGAGTGACAGATCTCTTACACATCACACCCTTTTAAGCCATTCATGAATGGCTGCTGGGTTTTCACTGTCAAATCCTTGTCTGCTCAGTTGCTGCTGTGTAGAGCCAGGGAGAGGCTTTAGGAATCAGGAGGGAAGCTAAGCCTCTGAGAGGGGGCCCAGGGGAACAGCATCACCAGAGCTGCTGGAGTGGTGGGAGGCAGTCAATTGTCACATTGCTTGTCTTACTTAATAAAGGAACT
This sequence comes from Alexandromys fortis, assembly GCF_014885135.2. NCBI lineage: Eukaryota > Metazoa > Chordata > Mammalia > Rodentia > Cricetidae > Alexandromys > Alexandromys fortis. Next base: position 3,836,606 of record NW_026067959.1, on the reverse strand, counting down.
TAATATAAAAGACATCAGACCAATACGCTCTCTGCCGTAGACAAGCTCTGGGAAAACCATCATTTCATCAAGGACATTACCCCAGTGGACCATTGGCTCAGATGCTCACCAAGGCATCTATCTACACAGTGGAGAGATCCTGGATATGGGTCGATGAAAGTGCTTCATTCATTCAACGTAGTGACTGCCTGCTGTGTTCCAGGCTCTGTCCCAGGCATCAGGAACGCAGCAGTGAGAGAAACTGACCAGACCGTACATCCTAGTGCATGGAGAGTGAGGATAAATTTGTTAGTGAAACTGGTGGTGGTATTTAGAAGAGGACCCGTGCTACAGGGAAAACAGGACGTGAAAAGAGAGAGGATGGGTAGTGAGGGATGGTTTTGTGATGACCTGGTCAGGACAGGACTCACACCCTCAGAGAAAGAGGTGAAAGAGCCACGAGGATAACCAGAGGCAGGATGTTGCCTTCCACATACAGCGTGTGGGTCCTGGGCAGGAGCACAGCTAGCGTGATTGAAGGATGGCGGGACATGGGAGTCTGTGTGGCTTTGTGAGGGAGGGCGGGTGAGGTGGGGTAGTCTTGCAGGGTTGAGTGGAAGACTAGCCTAGGGGCGAGTGAGGAAAGAGCAGAGAGGGCAGGTAGCTGTCAAGAGGATCCATATGCCCTTCTCCTAAATAAGATGGGGAGCCCCGAAGGGTTCACTAGGAAAGCTTAGGATTTGCTTTGTGTGACAGGAACAATGGCCACCGAGCCTGTGAAGGACGGCAGGAGGGGAGGAGACCCGGCAGAAAGCTTTGTGACCCTCCAAATGTGGGGGTGGCCCAGACCAAGAGTGTAGGAGGGGAAGCGGAGGGCAGCTGGGCTGAGTTCCTAAGCCGGTGTACCATGTCACCAGTTTCTTGGCAAGCTAGGGCATGCTTCCTGTCTCTTCTGAGGTATCACTGGTGCCTACCAGCCTGTGTTGATTCTTTTGTAATTTTTTGACTGCCTTGCCCAGTGAGTGATTTAGTCCCCTAGATAGGATTTCTTGGGCACCACTTTTATAAGTCAGCTCTCAGAGGGTGATCTTATTTATAAGTTCTCGGACCCCCTCACCATTGTCTCCAAGTACCCTGACCCAGAAAACTGCCTCTCAGGTTTCCCGGTGCCGTATTTATTTTCAGTTTTCATTTGAGTTTCTTGAGAACCTTGCCTCTGGGTGCAATTGAGTCTGCCCAGTTGTTATAGGTACCAAACTGTGGTCAGCTCTCGGATCTCCATTGCAGGTCCAGGCCTGTTTGTCGATTCTGAGGACTTCATCGCTGCCTGGTCAGGATGCTGTCCCTTGACATTGCAAACTGAGTTAGCCAACTTAGACAGACAGAGGATTCTCTTGGATTCCTCCCCACTGCCCAGTGTACAGACATTGGTTTCCCAGCTTTTTGTAGCATTGAGGCTTCAGCTGTTTGCTTGCTTATCAGGCTACCCGTTCCCTCCAAAATGAACCTTTGTGGGGCTCCTTGTACCCCTCTTTGTACTTACAGTTCATCAATTTTTTTACTATCACTTACCTACTAATGAACTAACAAAACTCCAGACCCTTTTGGATGTGCTCATTTTTTGGAATCAGGTTTTACAACAACGTCACCAGGACCTTTTCAAACCTCAGTGTTTAAGATGGTACACTGCTTGCACTTATAGAGGACCTGAGTTCACTTCCTAGAACCCAACATTGGGCGGTTCACAACTGCCAGTAACTCCAGCTTGAGGCGGATCTGAAGTCTCCATCTTCCACAGGCATGTGCGCTCCTGTACACAGACACATATGCTTACATGCATAATTAAAATAATAAAAAGTCTTTTAAAAATAATGTGCCGCCTAGACCAATCAAGGCAGTATCTTGAGGGTGGGCTCAGGTATCATTGTACTGTAAGAAGCTCCAAATAATTCTGAATTCAGCTTCACTTTTCTTAAATGAATATGAGCAGGGCCAGGCCCCACAAACTTTAACCTTCTTATTCTCTGTAGCTCAAAAGTTCCCTCTGGGTGAGTCCTTACAAAGAGTCAGTCAGGGAAGGGATTAGAAGAAGAAAGCATTCATTATATAAACCTGTCTCCATGACCAAGAACCAAAGCCTGGAGTATGCTGGGAGTTAATGTGGGCTAGTCTGTAATCTGTTCTGAATAGCACAGTTATGTGCTACAGTTTGTGTTCATGGCCAGAGGAGGTGATTTGTCAACTGCGAATGATTTTGACGCATCACAAACTGTGTCTGGTTCTTTGATGCATTTGGGATTTTCGTATTCTAGAAGCGGCCTGGCCCTAACTTGCTTGGCAAGTGGGGATTTGGAGGGCGCGAGTAGACATAGCCAGGAAGACAGAGATTTCCAAGAGTTGGATCATCTTTTTTCAGGACTCAAGATACTGGAAAGTTCTCTTACCCTCCCCCAGTGGGAGGTTCTGTGCTTCTCTTATTATGAAGGTGGACGACTAAGGGCCGGGAGGTTTTATGAAGTTAATTACGTACAGGTCCTTCATGCAGCTTTGTAGAACTTCCTGGTCTCCTTGTGCTACCCCACCCACCTCGCCACATCAGAGCTCATGCCAGCTGGCCTTTTGTAAGTTGTTTCCTCTGCTGTACTGACCTGCCAAGTCCTCTTTGTCTGGCTGGATCCTGCTCCTCCTTTGGGTTGGGGTTTATCTCCCATTGGTAGCTCTTCCTGTCCCATCTTCCCAGCCTTACTTGGTTAGGTGTCCCGCCCCTTGTTCCCAGTGCTTTTACTCTGCTTTGACATTCGTCATACTTCATATAACCTCTTCCCTAAATCCTTCCCCTCTATTCATGTAGGGTTTTTGCTCTTTCTTTTCTAGTGTTTAGCACAGTACCTGGCATATTGATTTATAAGACTAAAATCAAGAGCGGTTGATTCAGAAGTTCTACAGTTTCACTGTTAGGTTTAATTTGCCATGTAGTTCCAAGCAGAATGATTTAAAAGCTCAGTGGCCTTCTCCCTCCCTGCCCCCCACTTCTGAGTCAAACTGGTTAACAAAAAGAGTTGCCTTCTCTCTTGGGCAAAGTCCACAGTCCTCAGTATCGATTGTCATAGCACAATGCTGTACCAGGCTCCTGTGGGTGGGTGTTCCGACCACTACTGTGGTTCAGTTGTGGCTGGGGTGTGTTAGAGGCTCAGCCCTCACTGTGGTGGTGTTGCAAATGGTGGAACCTGTAAGAGATGAGTGAGGTCCAGTAGAAGGTGCGTAAACCATCTCCGAAAAGGCATGCCATAGTTCTTAGAAGCAACTGGTTCTCATGAGTGCAGTTGTTATGAGGAGAGTGAGCCTAGCTCTAACGCTTTCTCTGGCTTCTTGTTTAACCCTGTGATCTCTCCTACACCTGTTCCTGCCATTGGGATACCATTTATCATCAGTCTCTCACCAGCAGCTGAGCAGACAGGGTGGTCCAAACTTGGATATTCATCCTCTAAAACTGTTTTCTTACAAAACACCTAGGCCCGAGTCTTTGTTAGGACAATAGGACAATAGGAGTCAACTATTACAGTTGCTTACCAATGGTTTTTGTGTTGTTGTTGTTATAAATGATGTTACAGTGAACAGCTTTACTCATTACCTTAGCTGCCTACTGTTGCTATAACAAATCATCACAAATTTAGTTTCGTAAACACACAAAAATGTGTTAATAGTTCTGGATGTCACAAGACCAGAGTAGATATAATGGAGGCCAAGATGTCAACAAGATTGTACTCCTCTTTGGAAACTGCAAAAGAGAGTCTCTTGCTCTGCCTTCTGTAGCACCATGATGCTGCCTTCATTTCTTGGCAACAGAACTCTCCCATCTTGACAGGCCAGGCTGTCAGGGTCCAGCTTTGATGGGGTTCACATGTTCCAGGCATGCGGATTAGAAATATTAGATAGGAGGGATATATATATATATATATGAACATATATGAACAGGGACGAAGAAACCAGGAGGGCAATCCAGTGAATAATGAATTTCCTGTGTTTATTTTCCATATGTTTATATACCCCAGTCAAAAAGGCGGGGAGAAGGCAAAAGACTACTTTAACAGGATACAGAGAACAAACAGAGCAATTACCTGCTTCAATACCTTAAACATCAAGCAACTATATCTTGAGTTAAGCATTCTGTTGTTAAGGCAAGACAGGCAACAACCACACTTTAGATCAAGCATCCTCCTGGGTCAAACCTCCTGTCTTATTCTTGAAGGAGCAGGAATAGGCTTGAATTCTCTGACCTTTGGTCAAGGGGAATGGATCCACCTCTGTGAGCCACTCAATACCCAAAACATCAAGTAACCACACTCTAGGTCAAGATATCTTGTTTGTAGCCACTCCTTGAGTCAGACTTCTTGTCAATAACCTTGAAAGAGCAAGAGTAGGCTTAAACTCTCTGCTCTTTAGTCAAGGTGGAGTGGACCCAGTTCTGTGGGCCCCTACACCAGGCTGAGTCTTTCCTCTTTTGATTCACTGTGACACAGTCCCTTCCGTCATCCTTGTTCACATTTAGAAGACCCTTGGGACTACATTGGGCCCAATAGGTATAATCTAGGAGATTCCTAGTAACATAAACTGGTTGGCAACCCTTATTGCTGGTGCAGCCTTTGTTGTCTTCTGCCTGAATGTAATGGATTCACAGGTTCTCAGATTTAGTACGTAAACATCTTTGTTTGGGTGGCATTATTCAGTTTACCATAATCATATATCCTTGAATGTTTGTATGACGAGCTCTGTAAAAATAAATTAACTAGAAATGAACTTGCAGAACTGTGGAAGTTTTGAACAAAGTTTTCAGTTGCCTTCATGAAGGTCTAGAGGTTGACCACCACTATATGCAAGCCCTAGTCCTATCACCTTCCAGCCTGACCATTTTAATGCGTTGATTCATTGTCGGTTGTACTGTTAAAAGGAATTTAGTACCCCAGAATATAAAAACTAATAAAACCTGACAACTCCATTTCCCTAAAAGCTGATGGAGCACAGATATATCCAGGATTTAAAAGCCAACTGTGTTTGTCTTTCAAAGGACTGTGTTTTGCTTAGGTTAACATTTATTTAAGTACACGTGGTATGAGTATCAACAGCCAGTGAGTAAAGACATACGGAATCAAAGATTAGGGAACATTTCATGATAATTTTTTTTGGCTAGCAAGACATACTAAAAAATAAATTGATTTTTTAAATTTAGTGATTGGTACATTCATAGTTAATATACACCTTATTCATACCAGGCATTCCCTGACATCCAGGAATTCACAAATTATTAAAAGGACTAAGACATGACTGCCAATACACAGTGAGTGATTAAGAGTTGATTACATTTGTATAGAATTCTTCCATTGCAGCTATGTGTTTTCCTGTGACAATGAGCCACCTTTATTCTGGAAATGTCTATGCTTGTAGGCAAACAGTTAGATGATTATGCAATATAGAGCATAGTAAACCAGTCTTTTGTCTGAGTACAAAATTTTATGAAACCTCCAAAAGTAGTCTCAAAAATAGACTGTTTGAAATAAGCCAATCACATGGTTTCAGCAGGTAACATAAGGTAGCAAGACTGGTCAAATCCATAGGTGCAGAAAGCAAGCTAGTAATTGCTGGGGCTGGAGGTCAAGAGCATGGGAGTGAGTTGTTGATGGGCAGAGATCTTTAGGATTTCATCTTTGGAAGAGGCTGGCCGTTGGTTGTACAGCAGCGTTAATTCACTTAATATTACTTAGCTACAGACTTAAAGGGGATTGCATGCATATATATATATATATATATATATATATATATATCATGAACTTTAGTAACTTTATATATATATGACAAAATTTTTTATCTTTTAAAATCTTTTAAAGTGTTCTCTTCTAAGTAGTCACAGGAGGAGGTTACTGTAAGCATTTGAGTGCCATCCTTATTAAACCTGTCTATGCCTGTATGGTACTCACCCAAACCTTGCGGGTTAGATACTAATTGACCTATTTTGTAGATGAAGAAGGTTCCATAACTGTCTAGTCACAAACTAGAATTTGAGCCCAATTTACTTTTCTCCTGTGCTCTCATGCCTAATACCAAAGACACCTGACTGATTTACACTGAATATCACCCTTAATAATCTCTAAGCTAGAAATAACCATATTAAAATTGAGGTGGTTCTATTGGTGCATGCCTGTGACCCAGGTATGTAAGAGGTAAGAGGTGGGAAGAAGGATCAGAAGCTCAAGGACAGCCTTGGCTCCTTAGAGACTTTGAGTCCAGCCTTGGCTACTTAGTGACTTTGGGTTCAGCCTGCAATAAATGGACCTTGTCTTAAGAACAACAACAACAAAATGATACCCAGAGTGGGGCATGGTAATTCACATGCTCCTAACTTCAGTACTCAGGAGGCTGAGGAAAGAGGATGGAGTTTCAGGCCAGTGGGCTGTATTATAAGAACTTGTCTCAAAACAACAACAACCCTACCAACTATCACAAAGAAGACCCCTCTCTTCACAAACAACAACAAAACACCACAAGCTTATTTACTCAGAATATAAAAGTCTTGGAAATAATCAGCATCTACAGCTGAAGGAAGTTCGACTAAAGGAAGTTCTTCCTTCCTCTTTCATTCCCTTCTTCTTTCCCCACTCCTTCTTGCTGGCTGTGTAGAGTAGTTTCTCCATCACAGTCAACAGCAGGACAACCTGTACCAAGGTGACTTACAATTTCATTATCTCCACGATGGCATCTTAGGGTCAGAAGGCTGGGGCAGCTCTGTTAGAGATCAGACAAAGGACGTGCCCCACCTGCTTCTCCTCCTACTCGGCCCTGGATGACATCATGTGAGAAGTCATTTCCTGCTTGATCCTTATCGCCAGTGCTCACTAAATTAATGGTCTTCCTTCCTTTACTCTTGAGTGTAGAATTTGAGAATAGCAGTATAATAACTTCCTATTGAGCTTTAAACTGATGACCCTGGAAGGTCATGTGTTTGGCTGATTTTTTCCTTCAGAGAAGAGAAAAACAAAACAAAAAACTAAGCAAATAAAAAACAAAAATGGTAGTTTGATGTAGGAAGTGGATGAATGAAACAAACTCAGCTGAAGTACAGTGCGTACCATTGCCAGTTTCTGATAAATGTATTTGCAACCTATAGACTTGCTCATGGCTTGAAACAAGACCTGACAGATGGTATAGAAGTTTTAGAACTGGTTGAAAAAGGGTGGTGGCCATTATAAACTCTATCACTGGGTTGGTGTAGGAGGTCCTTCTGTCAATGTGTTGCTTTCATTGGTTAATAAAGGAACTGCTTTGGGCCTATAGCAGAGCTATAGGGGAACAGAACTAGGCAGGGAAAAGTAAATGGAATGCTGGGAAGAAGAGGAGGTGGAGAGAGACACCATGGACCCACTGCCAAAGATAGACATGCTGGAACTTTGCTGGTAAGCCACAACCTCATAATGATACACAGATTAAGAGAAATGGGTTAAATTAAGATGTAAGAGTTAGCCAATAAGAAGCTAGAGCTAATGGGCCAACCAGTGATTTAATTAAAAGAATTTCTGTGTGGTTATTTCAGTTCTGGGAGGCCGGGACAAACAAGCAGCCTCCTTGCAACACTGGGTGACACTCTGAAGCTGATTTCCACGTGCAATAAGGGACAATGAAAACAGCACTAGTCTTGTATTCATACTCTGCCACCAGAATCCACAGCTGCTCATTCCAAAGGAAAACTGGGCATTGAGTGACAAATTGTCACATAGATCCCTTCAGGAAAATTCATGGTCCTAAAAGGACCAAGCTGAAGCGCAGCCATCACTAAGGGTGCCTGTGTTTAGATAGCACCGGTCAAGGGTCAAGCTTGCTGATCAAATTCACTGAAGATTTCTACCCCCTCTTTAATTATCATAAATGTTTTATTTTATGCTCCAGAACTTTTGGGGATACTGTCTTATTGTCAAGCCTTGACAATGCTCTTTAATGCAACAGAATGACAGTTATGTCTACTGTGTAGATATACTAATGGTTTAAAAACAAAATACTTAGGGCCTTTGGACTCTTGACTTTAATGTGAAGATTATCCATTCTTTATTAGTCTTCTTAACAGGAAGTGGATTTCTGAGTGACAGAAACTAAACTGACAGGGGCAACGAGTTTTAAAATTTAATATTTTTTCATCAGATCATGATAATTTGATTTGGAGGGGTAAAGTTAACATCCTGTTTAGATTGTTCTAAATGGAATTTTTAAAAGGTAATTTCTTTACTTTTATTTTATTTGCATTGGTATTTTGCCTCCATGCATGTATGTGTGAAGGTCTTGGAGTTAGGGACAGTGTTAGCTGCCATGTGGGTCCTGGGAATTGAACCCAGGGCCTCTGGAAGAGCAGTCAGTGCTCTTAACCATGATTCATCTCTCCAGCCCATTTTTTAATGAGAAAATTAATGCATGGTAAGTAACACTTGGTAAGTACAGAAAGGTGAGGTAAAAAAAATAAAACAGTCACTCTGGTGTAAAGCTGTTTTGTGCTCTCTCTCTCTCTCTCTCTCTCTCTCTCTCTCTCTCTCTCTCTCTCACACACACACACACACACACACACACACACACACCTGCCGAGTACATGACCTCCAGTGTCTATTTAATCCTCAGACATCCTTTGGGAGAGGGAATATCACTCACTGCTGCTGTTGGGTACTAAGAATGAGATGATTTACAGAAGGTCATAATAGGAAGAAGTGAGGTAGAGGTGGCTTTAGTGTATACTCTCACCTCAGAGCCTTTGTTCTTAATGAGGGATGTATTCTTGAGTTTTTCTCTTGGCTTTTTAAAAACAATATCTTACAAACATGAAGGCTGAAAAATGTAGTGGTTAAACTTAAATGCCAGTGCCTACACTGTGGTGCCTATGCAAGGGACTTTGGAAGCAGGGACACCTCATCTCTACTCCTTGTCCAATGTATGTCCTCAGGCTGGTGACTCTCCCCAACCCTCCATCTTTTTTCATTCAAGTAAAGGCAGCTACAACCCTAGAACCATTCCTACAGGATCAGTTTCCCACAATCCTATGTGGATTGATTTTTTTTTAATATTACCCTTTCTGTTTGAAACAGCTTGAGGGGCTCATCTTTTCTGAAGCAAAACTCTGATTAGCAGATTTTGTGTGTGTATGTGTGTGTCTGCATGTGCGTGTGTGTGTGTGTGTGTGTGAGAGAGAGAGAGAGATTATATATGTATATATTTGTATGCATGTTTGGTTTTTAATTTCATGTTTTCTCATCAATATTCCTCAAATTTAAAAACCAAGTATCTTTTGATTACATATATTTACTCATATGTGACATTGATCACTTTCTATTTTCTTATTATTGGAAGCATAAATTTTTTCTACATTTTTAGCTGTATAGATGAGTAATTTTTGATACAGAATATTAGCTTTTAACTGCTGTTGTAGCAAATTACTCCATGCTCCATGGCTTAAAATATCACAAACATAATTGATTGTTTTCTAGTTTTAGAGGCCAGAAGTCAGGTCTAGGTCCCACTGGACTGAAATGAAGGTGTTGGTCAGGCTACCCTCATACTGCAGGATCATGGGAAAATAAATCTCCTTACATTTTCCAGTTTGGTTCATGGCCACCTTCCATCTTCAAAGCCAGCAAAGGCAGGTGAAGGGTGTCTCACAATGCACTCTTCTGATCTTGACTCTCCTGGCCTATAAGTGGTGATTCTGTTTGGTCGACTTGGATAATTCAGGATGAACAGCAAGTTTCAAACTCACTTGCTTGGCAACTTCAATTCCATGCAACCTAGCTCCCTATCACCAGGTAACAGCATGATCACAGGAATCGGTATTAGGGGAATCACTGGGGAAGCATCCTTCTGCTCCATGTAGCAATTCTTCTAGAAGTCTGTCCTGCAGAAAGAATCAGAGGAGCAGAAAAGTTTAAAGGCTGCCATGTCAAATAGAACTCTCAATTTATATTGATTGCACTTGGGAGTTTAAGAGTCCCCATCCCCATCGTACTATTGCTTTGTATTGAATAGGGCTGTTTCTCGTTATTCTCCTGGCCTGCAAGATTATTGATGCCATAGCTTCAGATGATAGGAAATTCAGAGCATGAAACATTACATGGTGGAAAGTAGGTCTATTCCTGACCCATATCCTTCAGGTTCCTCTACAATGGCTCTAGGTTGTCTGTAGAGATGTTCTGTGTACATGGAAGCACACGTGTGGTTGTGTGCCTCTTTTAGTACAAATTCTTCAAGCTTTTGCAGTTTATGTAGGAAATTCCATCTTGGATCTAGAAGTTCTATGTAAGACTGCCTCAAGGAATGACCATTTATTTTGTTTTAGGCATTCTGACTGTACAGAGACTTTCTCTCTCTCTCTCTCTCTCTCTCTCTCTCTCTCTCTCTCTCTCTCTCTCTCTCTCTACTTAGAAGCTGGATGCACAGAAATTCCAGTTTCCATAGTTCCAGGGTCAGTGTGCAGAGGCATATTGAAATAGTGCAGCTCCAGAAGAGGCACCCACGTCTTCATCCTCAGAGCACAGCATTGTGTTTATGTGCTGAAAGATGAATAGTGTGCTATGTGATAACACTAACCATTCCCAGCTGAGAAATAAATGATGACGGAACATGGGTTTTTGTAAAATGTAGCAGATTGGCAGATTTCACTACTTTGAATTTGTACTTTCACAAAAAGTGGTATGATCTTATTTAATAATCACTTTCCCAAATATAGTGTTCTGCAACTGTTTTGGAAGATAATAGTTATAATGGAAAAAAACTGTGATGGAATAAATTCAACCCAACATTCCTACATTCAAACAGTAAACAGGGCGGGTCTTTCCACATTGTGTAAGCAATCAAGATAACTTCCCACAGGCGCGCTTAGAGACCTGTCTTCCAAGTGAGTCTGGATGCTATCAAAGTGATAATTAGTGCTAGCAATCACATGGTCTAACCTATCTGTAGATGGCAGAGTCACATCTCAGTATCAAAAGACGTGACACAGGACTGGGACAAGAGCTCCATGATGTGTTTTTTGCTAAAGCATGAAAACCCAAACTTGACTCCTTAGCACTATGTCAAAAAGATGAGCATAGAGTATTGCACACTTGTACCCCTGTACTGGGGGGAAGACAGGTGGTTTCTGGGGGCTCACTGGCCACTCGGCCTACCTGAAATGGTAAGCTTCAGGCTCAGTGAGAGATCTTGTCTCAGAAATAATGATGGACACCAACCTTTGACCTCCACACCTGCCCACAAAGGCTAGTGCACCTGCATGTATGCATGCACACATGTCTTCTACAACACACATACACATGCACACACTACACACAGAGTTTTGACAGCTCTGGAAATAAAGTTATAAATGTTTATAGGAATATAAATTTGTAAGTTATCTGTTTCATTTCGAAAATCGACACATAATTTAAGCCTACACATCCCTTGCACATTCACATTGATATTTCTCTAGGCTATTTTGTACCAGGATTTCTGGAACAAAGAGATAATTAGAGATGGTGTATATGTCAATGTTCTTTGTAATTTTAAAGCATTTGTTGATAAAAATGAAGCTGTATGTTAAAAACTGGAATATAAGAAAATAATTTTGAAAAAGAAAAAGTATGTATTTTCACATCTGTAAATGTTCATGCTAATATTCTATAACATGTTTTTTTAAGACACACCATCCTGTATATCTAAAACTTTATAAATCTCTTTAGAGAGCCATGTATGAAGCTGTAGGGTCTTGAATTTGTCAGCAGACAAAGTTGGGGTCAGGCAGGACAAAAAGCAACTTTATACTTTTGTTGTTGTTGTTGTTCTTCAAAATAGTTTCTCTGTGTAGCTTTGGAGCCTGTCCTGGTACTTGCTCTCTAGACCAGGTTGGCTTCAAACTCACAGAGATCCACTTGCCTCTGCCTCCCAAGGGCTGGGATTAAAGACATGTGCTACCAGCACCTGGCCCCAGCTTTATACTTTTAACTTTATACAACCCATGTCTGTTTTGGATTTTACTCATCAAATAAGCCACACAATTTTATTAAAATTAACCAGTGAACGTGAGTGGTTCAGAGTAGATTGGCCACTTAGAAATCCAAAATTCCTACCACCCCTGTCATAGGGTGTTATCGTCACTTGAAGTTAAGGACCAGGTGAAGGGGAGACTGAAATACACATGCGTTGTGTTAAGGGTAAAGCAGAAATTGGGACATCTCCTCTCACTCTGCACTGAGAAACACACATACACACACACACACACACACACACACACGCACACACGGCTAGATCTAGGAGGAGAGATGCCTGAAAATGACCCCACCCCCACCCAGCTAGTGACTCATTGTGGAGGAAGGAAAGACGTGTTGGTCAACAGCTGCCTTCTCCTACCAACCTGGTCTTGCTACAAAACTTGAAATGGTCCACATCCGTCATTTCTGGAAAGGCCTTGCTGTGTGGTCTTGGCCCCCGAGACCACTGAAGCTCCTTGGTGCCACTCCCACAGCCCTTGCTGGGATTTGGTCCCAGTCTGCTTCTCTCCTTCTCCTTTTTTCTATGAATTGAGAAGCCATCGGTCTACCTCACACTTTTGCATTTGATTTATCAAATTTGTTCTGTTAGATAGGGAGCAAAGATAACTTTATTTGTGGGGTTAAATATAGTCATTTGGAGGAGAGGCCTAACACCAGTGTGTGTGTGTGTGTGTGTGTGTGTCTGTGTGTCTGTGTGTGTCTGTGTGTGTCTGTGTGTCTGTGTGTATAGAGAAGGGTGTGCCCAGAACCTCAGGCACTGGATATGGGAGTCAACATAAGATGAAGCATGGTAAGAGTCAGGTTTGTGTGTGTGTGTGTGTGTGTGGCCCAGAAAAGGCTGGTGAGACATATAAAATGGAGAAGGCTATCATCCTGAGCACAGGGCAAGGTGAAGCAGAGGGACCTGCACCAGGCATAGAGTATGCTCCAAAGGTGCTTGGGAATTGATGCTTCCTTTTGTGGGAGGAAGAATATAGGTGTTGGCTGGAGGCAATTATGATTTCATGCTCTCATTTTGCAGTCTTATGAAAATGAAACCCAGGCTGGGTGGTGGTGGCGCAGGCCTTTAACACAGCACTCGGGAGGCAGAGGCAGGTGGATCTCTGTGAGTTCTACAAGAGCTGGTACAGGCTTCAAAGTTACAGAGAAACCCTGTCTCAAAAAAAACCAAAAAATAAAAAATAAAAAACGTGAGACCCAGGTAAGGAGTAAAGTTCAACTGAGAGACATGTTTAAGAACAGGAGTGGCAATGTGCTGGAAGACCTCCACTCAGTGTGACCGCGAGCACTGTCACCCACCTCCTGCCTGGTCTCTGGGTCTCCAGCCACTGTCTCAGTGCCCACTGTACCTGGGCTCCCGCTGTGAATACTCAGTAGAAGCGGGCAGCTGCTGCTTCGGGGAAGCACTGACTCCATGGCTGGGAACTTCTGGGCTCACCGAGGGCCTCCCTCCCTGGTGCACTATTTGCTTTCAAGGTTTCCGTAGAAACCAGGCCTATAACTCTTGGCCCCATTCAAACACAATTTCTTTCTGTGCAAGTCACAAGGTTCGGTCTTTTCAGTTTCTCCCTTTTCATGTGTCCCTGCTCTCCTGTTTCTACAGTGTGGCCATTCACGAGGGCCAAGGCCTCCTTTGTCACACCGAGGTTCGCGCTTATGGTCTTGGCAGGACTGCAGCTGGAGGGAAAAGCTGTGCTCTAGCGACACACTCCATGTCAGCACCTTTGCTAGGCGCTGAAGGTGACGCCCGCAGCTCATACAACCGACTCTGTGGTACAGAGGACCGCCATCAACCAAGTCGGGGTGCAGACTAGTCCCTTGGCTTGTCACAGGAAAGATGTCCTTCAGGGGTCACTACTACCTCCATCATTGCCCGTCTACCTCCTCCCCTCCCTATGCTGCCACGCAGCCACTGCCCACTTCCATGTCCAAAGCGACGGTGGTCTGAGCTCTAAGCCCAGACAACCTCCTTTGCAACCAGATCTCAACCGTCATTACAAGACCTTCACGGCTCGCAAATGGAATCACAAACGACATCTTTGAGCATGACCACCTTCAAGCCACTTTAATTTCTTCCTGTTTAGTGATATGAACTCACTGTAAGGAGTCCAGGAAACAAAGATATGAAGAAGAGCATTAATCCCTGCTAATCGTCCCCATCTGCTAGACTGTTCCCACGTGAGCCCCACGTTCAGGCTTCTCAGAATGTAAGTGTGTGCTCATGGTGCTTGTCCAACTTCAACCCATTCTTTCTTTGCAAAGTCAGCCTTCAACTTAGAACTGGGAAATAACATTAGGTTTCTTATACCGCATGAATCCTGTGTGTGAGAAGTGAGATGAAGAAGGGGGGCCTGGCATGGAATAGCTCCATGAGGTCTGGGGCCTCATTTCGGGAAACGAATGGCTAAAGCTGACTGTAGTGTTCAGGATCTGGAAACACCCGGAGGTTGGTGAGCAGACTATGCAGTTATTAACTACAGTGCCTTTGTGTGACTTCAGCTTCTGCACGTGGCTTCCTCGTAATCTAGTTGCCTAAGGGCAATTGGATTTATATGGTGGTTTGGGGCTCTAGAAATGGGTGTCCCAGGGAACCAGGCAGAAGTCATGTGATGCCTTCTATGACCTGACCTTGCTAGCCATAAGCCATTGCTTCTGCCATTATCTTGACTAAAGTAGTCACGAATCATCATGGTCTGGACGTGAAGATCAGTCTCCAGCAGGTCATGACCTTCGGGGAGGCTCTAAGAACTTTGGGAGGTGTGAACTGTCCGGAGGAAACAAGGTCACTGGTGGGAAGTCCTTGGGGGACTCTTAGCTCTAGCCACTTCCTGCCCACATTCTGCCTCCTGCCTTGAAGTGAACAGTGAACCTCCACCCCACCCCCTGCTGCCACGACGTGTCCAACTGCAGGTAGCTAAGCCACCCAGGCTGACCCCTCTGAACCAATCTTAGATAGATCTGCGAGACACAGCCCTGTGGTTAGCACGAGATTTTACTATCTCTGCCGTGGTGTGAAAGGCTCACAGTTTCTCAGAGGCCGGCATTGTTTCTTCCACCTGGCTGAGCACAGTTGTCGAGTTTGCCTTTAGTAAATATTGACCGGCCTGTCGCCAGACCCAGGAGATTCTCAGCCAACACAAAATCCAATCACCTAGAAGTGTTATAGGAAAGGCTTTTAAACCTTTCAGGTATTAAGGATATAAAGAAACTTCCATCCTCTTTTACAAACTTCTTTCTTAAGGGACATAAAACTTAAGCCTTAAAGAGACAGCATTCCTTACAGTGGTCAACCATTTTAAATACACGGGGGGGGGGGGGGGGGGAGGGGGGACATAGAACAAAAAGGTTAAGATCTATGATTTACAGATGTAATCCTTCCAGCCTCCCAGCCACAAAAAGTTTTAAATATCCCAACCTCTTTTCCAAGTGTTAGGAAATGATCCAGAAATGTCGGAGGATGGCAGAAACACCCCTGCGGTATAGGCCTCGGGCCTCTCCCCATTCCTTTACTGTTTTTGAGTTGGATGAGGCCTCCTGGGTTTTCCTTCTCCAGAGCAAGTCTCTCTTTCCTTGGCCCTGTTTGTGCCTTTTCTATGCAGAAGGGAGGGGAAGGGGCAGCCCTGGAGAAGAACCATGGAGCGCCTCCCAGTCCCTTGGGTGGGAAGTCAGAGCAGCCGGCAAGCTGTTTGCTCTGCTGCCGCTGCAACAGTGACTGGAGGGAAAAACTCGGCGAGCTTCTATCTAAGATGCTTAGGCCCAGCTTTGGCCATTTACAAGGGGTTGTTACCTGCTCCAAAATAACTGTCTAGACAACTGTTGAGAATGTGGTTAGAGGCCATTCTCAGTTCTGCTTTCAGTATGAACAAGAGCTAATGAAGGCTAACTGTTGGACTGGGTGGAGATTTTCACACTTTCTGAGTGTCGGGAAGCTTGGGTCCTCCATCACTCCTTCTCAGAGAGCCACCCTTTCCCTGGGGTGGGTGGAAATGGGCTTTGCATCTAATAGAGAGCTGCCTTGGCCACTTGAGCTGGCTCTGAGTTTGGATAGGCAGGAACATTCCTATGCTACTGCTGTTTCCCAGTGGGTGGGAGGACCCTTTCTAGAGCTTGTGTGTGCTGCGCCACGCCTCGGCTCTGCTCCCCTACAAGCAATTTTGGTGGGTCCCTACTGTGTGTCAGCTGGAGGGTTAACCGGAGAATCACGCTGGTGAGCTGGGAAGATGCTGCCGCAGTGCTTTCCCAGGGTCTGGTCCTTTCCCATTTTTTTTTTTCAAGGTCTGATCATTTATTTGTTACCCTTACAAACTTATTCTTGACTGGACTCAGACTTAGAAGTAGAAGCTCTCAGCGAGGACAGCCTTCGCCTCTTGGCAATCTGTTCCTGGCGCTTTTCTTTGGCTTCCTTCATTCTCTTGGCCAAAAGTTTAGCATATTCTGCAGCCTCCTCCTTGTTTTTCTTTGTTCATTGCTTTTTCAGAGCAATATGCTGGCGATTGTGTTGCAGAACACGCGGAGTCACAAGACGCTGAATCTTGGGTGCCTTGGTCCTGGGCTTCTTATCTTCTTTGTTTAAAGGCTTTCTGACAACGTACTGGCGGACATCATCTTCTTTAGAAAGATTAAAAAGTTTTCGGGTTCTGCTAGCCCTTTTAGGTCCCAACCAACGAGGCACAGTAGTATCTGTCTGTCCAGGAATATCCTTCTCTCCTTTTTTTACAATAACCAAGTTGAGAACACTCAGATCGGCATCCACAGTGCATCCTCGGACAGATTTACGCTTCTTCTCTCCGGTTCTCCTTGGTCTATAACAAGAATGCCCCTTACTCAACAGCAGGCGCACTCTGACATGGGTCAGGACACCTTGTTTCATGGGAAAACCTTGTTTGTCATTGCTGCCACTGATTCGGACCACGTGACCCTTCCACTCTTCACCCAGGGCCTCGGCAGCCACTTCCGTGGCCATGCGCTTCTCATAGAAGGTCCGAAGCTTGCGTTCATTGTCCACTTCAATGAGTTTCTGGCAGCCGGTGGCTGGGAAGGAGATATTCAGCTTCATCTTCGCACAGCCGACCGCCTAGGAGGGGCCACGAAAAAGAGCCTTTCCCATTTGTTAGCTGGACTCTGGGGTTTGTTTTTCTTACGGTGGAGATGGTTTGGGGTGGCAGACCCTTTGCTCAGCCCTGGGTGATTGATTGATTTGGGATTATCTTCCCCCTTTCACGTGCCAGCTGTGCTCAGTGAGAATTAGTGGTATCCTGGGGCCTTGGAGAAGACTTGCACTTTGCCTTAATAAAAATGTGATATATGAGGCTAATGAGACTCTGTCTTGTTTGTTTGTTTTTTCTTAATTTGCCTGGAACACAGACTTGAGACCAGGAACTATAGCAGCTCTTTTGGGATAGGTAGGAATATGAAGGAGGGACTGATGTCATCTCATAGCCACAGGCTCTGATGTCAAGGAGCCCTCAATCAGTAGTAGTGGTAAACTCCCTAACTTCTCAATGGTTGTTGTGACTCTTGACCCTTGGTCATTTAAAGATAGCTATAGTCCCAAGGAATAAATGCATACTTCTCAAATTCTATATTGAAGTCTTCATCACTACATGTGCAATTAGCTATAGCCATGGAGTATAGCTCACACCGACTTGTCTTCTTGTTTTTGTTTTTTCTAGTCGTGTGTGTATGTGTGTGTGTGGTGCATGTTTGCCTGTGTGTGGGAACCATCCCTGTTGTTCTACAGTATTCATTGACAAGGTCTCTCCACCAAAACTAGAACTTGCAGATACAGCTAGTCTTGTTAGCCAGCTTGCTCTGGCGTTCCCGTCCTCTGCCTTCTGAGGTTGGAATTGCAGGTGGGCTCCCATGGCAGTCACATGGGTTCTGGGGATCTGAACTCTGGTGCTTACACTTGCCAGGGAGGAGTTTGAGCCACTGAGCCATCTCCTCCAACTCTAAAACTGACCTTTCACCAGCAAGACATGATGTATGCTTTATCTGACACAAACTCTTACACATATATATGTGTGTTACATTCTATTTCATAATGCATCAGTGTTTATAGTAACGTATAAACTGTTTAAATGCTGCTAAGAAAGATTCCCACCTCCTTATATACATAACTTGATACCCTGGAAAGAAACACTTTATTTACCTGGGGCCTGACTATCCCTGTGTTCTGCCCATCTGTCCACACTTTCAGGAGTGCAAATGGCATGATTTGAGATGGACCAGTGAGAAAGGTAGCAAAGACAAATAAAAAGACAGAGCTGGGAACATGATGCCCTTGGGGTGTCAAGATAAGAAACTGAAGCTAAGCCAGGCTTGGTGGCGCACACCTTGAATCCCAGCACTCTAGAGGCAGAGGCAGGCAAAGATCTAAACTGGATGCCAGCCTGGTCTATAGGGCTAATTCCAGGACAGCCAGAACTACACAGTGAAACCCTGTCTTGAAACCCCTCCCAACTCCCAAGAAGAAAGGAAGGAAGGAAGGAAGGAAGGAAGGAAGGAAGGAAGGAAGGAAGGAAAGAAAGAAAAGAAAAAAGAAAGAGGAAAAGAAGTAAGAAAAGACAGAGATCGGAGCTGAACACCTTCAAAAGTGAATCAGCCCAGAAGACAGCACTTCAGGAAACCTGCAAGGCCACCTTTCTCTACAGGTGACCCATGGTGATTGAGCTCAGTATGTTCATATACTTTCTTCAACTCCCAATACTGCCTGGGATGGCCCCAAAGTATTTTTAGCCATGTTATGACACAATAATTAGTAGCAAAATGAATATAGAAACAAAGAACCAACTCAGTTTTGTTTTGATTTTTTCCTTCACTCCCTCCTTCAGCAGCCACCTTTGAGTCTGGTGTCTGGGTCATCGGCCGTGGTCAGTTTAAGCTGAGATAAAATTGATTGAAAAATGGAAGTGTGGAATAAGGGACCCGTAGCTGGCTTTTCTGAGTCACAAGAGCCACAGCAGCTTCCGTGGATGCTGGCAACTAGAAAAAAAAAATAAATCCCTGATGGGAGAGAATTTTCCTGAGTTCCCAAGAAGATGC
The DNA here is from genome assembly GCF_014885135.2 of Alexandromys fortis. Taxonomy (NCBI): domain Eukaryota; kingdom Metazoa; phylum Chordata; class Mammalia; order Rodentia; family Cricetidae; genus Alexandromys; species Alexandromys fortis. Next base: position 3,817,539 of record NW_026067959.1, on the reverse strand, counting down.
TCCCAGCAAGGTCCTGGGAGACCATGGTGACAAAGTGCATCTCTCTTCTCCCTTTCAAGGAACTTGTCTTCTGGAAAAAAAAATAGTGTTAGTTTCTCAAAGTAAGAAGCAAAGGAAAGAAATCTAGTTTCCTTAGGAATAAGATGTGTTTGCATCTCTCTCTCTCTCTCTCTCTCTCTCTCTCTCTCTCTCTCTCTCTCTTTGGTTAGGAGCTTTCTTTTCACAATTTGACCTATACTTGCATTGTTCTGTGTTCCATAGTCCCAAGCAGTTCTAATCTTAAATTAATTTATAAATTTGATTGTCAGTTAAAACACATACCTTCTATTTAGCTACAGACTGGGAGTGTATGTTCATATATACATACATACACAATACATATATATATA
>NW_026067959.1:3697549-3817097 GCF_014885135.2 Alexandromys fortis | reverse complement strand
ATATATAATTTATATTTTCTTTTTGGATGTGCTGAGAATACTCATATATGTTCTTCACTTTCAAATTGTAATAATATTCCAACTACTTTCAAGGGTCCTTCCAAGTATACTTAAAGAGATTACCAGAAAATCCAAGTGAAGAACTGAACAATATGGTCACCTTTTTATTGCTTTCCCCAAAGTCATTCCTTGAAAACATCCTAAGTGATGTTCTATCAAAGACAAATCCAGGAAGAGTGAGGAGCAGCAAGGCTCTGTCCACCAGAGGCATTCCTACCCAGGATGGAACCAGGCTATTTTGCATGTCCTAGTAAGAGATAGTTTTAACCTCCGTTTTGGGGGAATTTTTGAAGAGCACTGACAGTGGTTGTCTTAGTTTGGTTTATGATCAAAAGGAACCCAGATAGGAAGGGGTTTTATTTTAGCTTATCTTTCCAGGTAAACAGTCCATCATTGAGGAAAGTCAGAGGAGAAATTTAGACAGGAACATGGAGGCAGGAACTGAAGCAAAAGCCATGAAAGAACTGGGTGGTGGCTCATGCCTTTAATCCCAGCACTTGGGAGTGAGAGACAGGTAGATCTCTGTGAGTTCAATGTGAGTCTGGTCTACAGAGCGAGTCCCAAGACAGCCAAGACTACACAGAGAAACGCTGTCTCAAAAAACCAAACCAAACAAAAAGCCATATAAGAATGTTGGTTGCTTGCTTGCTTCTTGTGGCTTGTTCAGTTGTTTTCTTATACACCCTAGGACCACCTGCCCAGGGATAGCACCAGTTAGAGTGGACTAGATTCTCCCACACCAATTATTAATCAAGAAAATGCCCCCATAGACTTGCCTACAGAGGTAATTCCTCAACTGAAATTCATCTTCCCAGATAGTTCTAGCTTGTGTCACATTGACAAAACAAAAAACAGAACAGTGATCACTGATGGGAAGCTAGGGCTAAAGGATTCCCCCAGAAAGGGTAATATAGGTGGATCTACTGCAGGAGGCTGAACTGGGTGGTGATGCTGAGGATGAATTGACATTTAAAAAAAAAAAAAAGACTGAGAAGAGTAAAGCTGACCCTAGAGAAAAAGAAGACAAAAGCAAGAGCCTTGTGGAAAACCAGATAAAAGGGTCCATCTGGTCGACCCGTGATGTACTCTTGAATTGTACAATAGTCCCCTGGGTTCACTCTGTGTCATGAGGTAACATGAACAAATCCTTTATAAATGTTGTTATTTGCCAAGTTATATTTAGAAAATTAATTTAGTTTCACTGTGTGGGAAAGATTAGAAAAAAAAAGGGAAGAAGCTAGCAGTGGTGGCAGGCCAAGTTAGGACGCAATTGTCTAGGAAGGGAAAGAGTATTTTAGGAATTTAGTTGGGGTTGTTATTGCTCTGAGATTAAATATTCCAAAGCAACATACTGCTGAAAGGGGGTGTTTGAAAATGTGACAAAAAATAAAATGAAAAGTAAAAATAAAACCATGCCTGGATTTTGCTTGGAAGTGAGTTGGTGCCTGGCTTCTCCCTGACTTCTTCCTGTCAATCTGTCTGCACCCGCTTGCAGGCTTTTTTTCTCCTCCTTTGTTTTGGGCACTGGACCTTGAAATTTAGCACCAACCAACAGCCAGCAGAACGAAGGCTAGCAAGACAGTTGGCAGCTTATGGTCTCCTGTACCTCTGGGGCCAGCAGAGCCTCCCTAAAATGATGCTACTTACCGAATGCCTCCCAGTGGGAGAGAGCTGTCTTATTGAACCTGATGCCTGCTCAGCTAATCGTTGCAGTCTTGTAAAACATTTCCTTGCTGGTGTGTGTTCCTGTCTAGGGGTACCAAGCTTGCCGTGTTGGGGGACACACACAGAGTCATCTGTATCCCTCTCCAGCTGGCACACATTCACCAAACTGAGCTCCCCAGTTTGGTGAGCCTCCAGCCATTTGCATAGTGTTATTTTGGGACCTGAGGGCCAACCTATTTAGGTTGGATATTGGAGTATGTCTCTATATCCCAGTCTAGCTGTTCAATCAGAGCATGCCCAGAAGTGGGGAGCAAAGAACTTGGTCATGCACAGGTAAAACTCAGAGAAAAAGTGACAGATTCTAGTTTGCTCTTGTTTCCTTGCTCCTTTTTCCTTTCTTATGGCTCTAAACTACCTCTCAGATGGTGACATGACTGTATCCTGGACAAACTTTGACCCGGCTAGAGCAGTCACTGGAAATCATGGGAAATCCCTTGAGCATTGACCGGGATACTTTCAGTGACAACATGTTTTTAAAGTTTTCTATTTATATACTTTTTTGTCTAAATATAGAATCTGTTTGGAATGTGGAAAAAAGAAAAGAAAAAAATCCAAGCTCAATATACAACCCATTATTGCTGGCTTTGAAAGAAATCAACCAACCATGGTAATTCATTTCAGGAGGGGTTTGGTAAGCATGTGCAGCCCCTTCATATCCCACTCATCCTTGAGAGTTTAAACAGGGTCAAATCTGTTTTTTATAAACCTTTAGCTGTGTGGCCACAACCCACACCCTCCTCTTCCCTAACTTCTATAAGAGTTACAGACAGCACCTGTTGTGGTTTGAATGAGAATCGTCTCCCACCTTCATGGGTATTTGAACACTTGTCTCTAGTTTTGGGGAGGTCTAGGGTTTAATAGAGGAAGTCCAGCACTGAAGGACAGACTTTGAGGTTGTATATCTCTCCCTATTTCTAGTTTGCCCTCTCTGCTTTGTTCTTGCTTACCTGCCTGTTGCTATGCTATTCCCATTACAGACTCTAACCATCTGGAAATGTAAGCCCAAATAAACTCCTTTCACTGTAAGTTGCCTTAGTCATGCTGTTTTATTACAGCAACAGAAAAGTAACACAGTCCTGTGCCATTTGTCCCTCCTTTTGTGCTGCCTTGGACTGTTCACCATTATGCATTTGTCACAAGGTGGTGAGATACTATAAAGTGGGTTTCCCCGTTGTCTTCCTGTTGCCACCACAGAGGCTGAGCATATGGATGAGAACTTGATCAACACCAAGTGACATCATTGCGTACCTACTTAGCGGCTCATTTCAGGAGCCAGGTCTAGCATTGACCTTCCTTTTGCTGCTGGAAGATCTCAGGGTTGGCACAAGCCAGTGCTTACTATGAGCAAAAGCTGGGCCATGATGAGATTCATCACCTGTTAAGAGTCACAAAAGAGCTGGGTCGAGGTGGTGGCGCATACTTTTAATCCCAGAACTGTAGAGGCAGAGGCAGGCAGATCTCTGAGTTCAAGGCCAGTCTGGTCTACTGAATGAGTTCCAAAACAGCCAGGGCTACATAGAGAAACCAGGTCCTACAAAAAACAAACCAAACCAAATAACAAACCAAACACAAAAATTCATAAATGGCTATGATACAAGAAGCATAGGCTTTTGAGTCAGCAAATATGAGCCCAGAGATTGCTTTCCCTGAGCAGCATTAGACAAATATTTTTACCAGAGCATAAATTTTCTTATATATAACATGGGAATCAAAATGTTACTTAACTTCCTGGTATTTGTTGGCTAAATAGAATAAATTATATGGAACTGTCGGTCCTATTAGCTCAGTCAAGTACGTAAGGAATACATTTCCTCTGGTTGACTTGGAATATGCTACTTGAAAACTCAGGAACTTGGATCAGAAGGTCCACAGTTCTGCTCCTTCCATATGGACCTTCTGCCCGTGCCATCACGGAGACTCCAGAGAGCTCACTGCAAGGGTCAAGGGTCGAGTTTCAGGTCTTCCTTGCTGGGTGCTCCAGTCTGTTAGCATGCTACTGCCAAGGCCTGATGCTGCTAGTTCGTCATAGACAGGAAGCAGAGTCCTAGATTGTCAAGATCACAGACGGTCTGGGTTCCTGGGCTCATTATTTGTAGAGAAAACTTCCATGAACTGTTTAATTATCCTGGATCAAGAGGGACCATAAATTTGTGCATCATCCTAACATGCATACAGAGACTGATAACCTCACCTAGAAACATATCTGATGCAAAGCAAAGAACATTTTAATGAGGCTTTCTGTAGCTGGAGGATGGCCTTTGGAACCCGTGGCTTTGTTGTTTGACAAGATTAGCAGCAGGCCAGATTTCTATTTGTCACAGGTCTGGGGGTGGTTGTGAACTCAGAAACAGATGCAGCGGTGAAGGGCACCCCTTTTCTGTGAACTGAGAGCGGCATAGTTGTTAGAGTGTGTCGTGTGACGGGATGTTTCTCCTCTTTCAAACTAGGAGGTGTGTGCCTGTTCCAACACTAACCACTAGAACAACAGAGATGAAGAGCCTGGCCTCACACTGGTGGGTGGTCTTGGAAGAAGACCAAAGTCGGTGTTTGAAGGCCTATCCTGGGTAGCCCAGTGGAATGCCTTGGTGTTTTTTCTAGACTGAATTTTTTGGACCAACACGTACCTTGGATCATGTTCCTCGAGCCTTTGCCATTTGCTCAGTGGATAAAATGTAAAAGGAAGGATGAATTAGAACATTATGATTTAAACATCTGACAGACTTCCTCCTTCTGCTTGGGAGGGATAAGTAAAACACTAGAGAACTCCGTGGTGCTACAGCATGCTGGGTTGGTAGGGCACACTGAAAGCTGTGCTTTGGCCTGTCTCCCTGCCTTTGAGAACTTGGCTAAAGAAACGAGGATTTCCTAGGAATTAGATGCCTGGAGGCTGAGACTGCCTTGTCTGACTTGTGTGGAGTTAGGAAGGAGAAGGAGAATGAATGACCTGCAGTAACGTGGCAACTGGAGCAGCATAGACAGGAAACCATAAGGAAGCTTCTAGCTGGGCACGTGGTGGGCTGGATGCCCCTTCCTGCCTTCACGGTGCACAATCTATGGCCCGTGTAGCACACAGATATGTTTCTAATGTCTAACAGAGGTCTAACCCTGAAGGCAATACTTGAGTCTTCTGAAGGGCAAACATATCCTCTCTAGGAGAAAAATGGAGATCAGTCCCCAAGACAGGAAGCAGGATGGGGAACTGGGGTGTGCATTGCATATGTTTGGTTTTCCTCTCCTCTGGCAAAGGCCAAATCCAATGCCAGGTTTTAGACGATTCCCCTACATGTAATGTCCTTATTCACTGACTAAATTCTTTTCCACGAAATATTTCTCAGAACACCCTCATGAGATAGAGCTTTGGGGGACTAAGGGACAGAGCTGGTCCTAGGGGCATAGCTTGTCCTTGTCACCTGTTTGGGGTGCCAGTCTTGAAGTCGGGGAGGTTGAGGCGGTAAGAGAGGATGTGACACAGAGAAGTGAGGCCAGGCTGGTGACACATGGGCATGTCACTGACAGCAGAGGAAGGGACACTTGCTGAGGAAAGAGCTGGGTTTCCTGTCAAGCTAGTGACAAATTTCAATTCTCTCAGCTTCTGGAGAGGAGTTTCCCCTTTACTCTCCTCCTCAGACAGCAGAATTGACATCTCATCAGTTGGTAGGGTTGGTTCTCCGTGGGTCTTCAACTTCTGGTGAAGCCAGCAAGTCAAGGAGCTAGTGACTCTCAGAGCGAACTGCACTGGAAAAGTCCTTCTCCTCCCTGGCATTCTCTTTTGCTTTGAGTACCCTGGTTCACTCAATATTGTTCAACAGTTTTGAATTTTTACAGTAAAAATACAAATTGGCGTGTAAGCAAGTGGTTAAAGAGGCATGCCAGCAGAGTATAAATAAATAAGCCCTGGCCAAGTTGAAGAGAGACAGTCTATTATTAATTTATCATTTTGTTCCTCCAGAATGGAGAATAGCATTTCACCAGAACAAAAGGCTATGCGCTAAGGGCAGATTAATATTTTTATCTTCCACAGGCTGAAAACTGTCAACAAGTACCGAATGGCAGGAACCAAAGCAAAAACAAATAAAACGCTTCATGTTCCAGTGTTACGTGTACCAGCATCCTATGCGCCTTCCTTGTTGGGCTTGCCAATGCTCCTGGCCCTAGATGGACCCCTTTGTTGCTTGCAAAACCTGCTGCTGTTTTTCAGTTCAAGCAGGGCTTACTGTATTCTTGCCCCATAATACCAATTACAAGTGAGCAATGGGAGTCATTGCTTTCTGTTCATATAGTCTGTGGTAAGGCTACGAGTTGACCCTATATCCACTCTTCCATTTTGTGCACAGTCGTAAATTCCCCCAAGAATTTTCTGGGCGTGTGGCCATTGAGGACCCAGCTTGAACTCCCATGGCTCCCTTGTAGTTATGCGTGGCCATCTGGCTCCACTCTGGCCGAGGGATTGTGAACATATGTGGTGTGTCCGGTTGTGTCTGTAAGTGGGAGAGTGCCCTGTTTCCTGTTTCTTTTCAAAGAAAGGGGGGGTGGCATTTGTGAGAAAGCAGTCCCCCAGTGAAGCTGGGCAGCAAGACTAAGGAGAACTTGGTGTCTGGTGCCAGTGCCCAGGGGCAGAAGTTCTCAGATGTTTCTCTTACACAGCACAGTGAGTATCTGTAACGAGACTTTTTCACGTTGCCTCCAGGCCAAAAGCAATGCAAGATGATTCTGTATTTTAAGTAGTTGTACCCCAAATGTTTTTTAAAAATATACTAATCACTTCAAAACTATTAGAAAACTAGTAAGTTGGAAAAAAATGCTCATGTCCATTCCTCAATAACCACATCAGTACTGCACAACTTCTGAGACCATCGGTTCACCCTGGACAACAATGCTGTTGTTTGCTTTGCACATGTTTGAAGTACCATGGAAAAGAAGATCATAAAATCTAAAGCTTAAACTCCGGGCTGCCTGCAGCGAGTAGTCCCCTCATCATCTGGCAAATGTCAAGTGTGGCAGTGTTTTCTTCCAATTTCTTCAATATTTAGCAGTTACTGTGGTACCCTGTCGGGCACTTGAGCATCGTCGAAAACCTTTGCCATAGGGCAAACTATGCCACTCATGGACTGCTTAGGCCTCTTAAGAAAAAGAATAAACTCCATTTGTCTTTATGTCACTAGAATTTAAAATCTGTAAGAGCAAACAGACATTGGTCCTGTCTAAGGGAATGTTCAAACACTTTGAAAAAGGGGTAAAATCTTCACTACAGGATTAAGTTTGAAGCTCATTGTTTGAGTACTTGCCTAGTAGGCTGAAGTCCTGGGGTCAACCCCTAGCACCTCAGGATCTGGGTATGATGGCACGTGCCTGTAATCCAAACACTCTGACGCTAGAAACTGAAGAATTAGAAGTTCAAGGTCACCCTTGGTTACTCAGCAAATTTGAGGTCAGCTTGGGTTATAAGAGACTCTGAAAGTAATGACTAAGTAGTTTCATCTGAAAGTCCCATGAGCCTGTGGTCATCTCCCACTTCCTTCCCGGCAGTTACTGTTTACCCTTTGACCCAGGACGCGTCTCTAAGTTGTTTTCCTTTTCTCCCACTTGCCAGTTTTACTTGTTGTTGGGCTCACTGCCCTCCATGACTTCCGATGCCTTCCCTTCCAGAATGGTGCCTTCATCTCAGTGGTACCTTGTTGAAGGGCTTTAGGTATTTAAATGGAAAACAGGAGTAGTATGAAACCCTTGAAGAGTAATCACCTCCTTCAATAAGGCCACACCCCCTAGTTCTTCCCCAATTGTCTGCCTACTGGGAACCAAGCATTCAAGTGTATGAGCCTATAAGGGGCCATTCTCATTCAAACCACCACAGTCAATTTCATCTAATGATTCTCATGCTCAGCTATTTCTAGTCTTCTTTTACTTTGAAATGTACCTCTTCACACGGTTCAGGGGATGAAGGCTGTTGTGGAATCAGAGTTCATAATCACCAGCCTTCCTCACCTGAGTGGTGAGATTTGCTCTTGGCTACTGCTCCAGCGCCATGCCTGCCTGCCTGCCTGCTTCCCTGATCCCACATGGTGACCATGGATGAACCCTCTGAAACTTGATGTAAGTGGATGTAAACAGGGCTCAATGGGCCATGCTAGTAAGAACATGGAAGACTTTAGTGCTAAGAGCAAAGCAGACAGTGGAAGCCCAGCTCAAGAGGTTTCTGAGGGAGAACAAGCAGCTGGGGCAGAGACCATTCTGTGATCCTTTTGGCAGAGAATATGGCTGCTTTCTGCCCTTGTCCAAATAATCTGATAGAGGCTAAATTGAAGAGTCCTGGACTAACGTCACTAACAGAGAAGATTTTAAGACAACTTAGTATTAACTGTGTTGTGTGGTTATTGATGATCATCCTTACTTACACAGATCTGCAATGTAAGGGAACAAGTGAGGAGAAAAGAAATACAAAATGTACGATTTGAGGGAGAAAGGAACAGCAGGGGCGTACTGTTGTAGCCGAATCTTTGTGTTCAAAGAAATGCGAATTTAAGAAAAACCTTAAGGAGAAATGGAATAAAGGAAGGTGTGTCCTGAGGGTAAGACCACTCTCAGCCAAGCTTCCAACTTGTGAAAAGCAATGCTTATCAACAAAGGAAACCATTTGGTTCTATTAAGAATGACAGAGGTATAAAGGGGTGAGGAAACTTCCTCTACAGTTAAGGAGGAGGCTGAGGCCAGGCCCATGGCAAGGTAGTCCCCGCATGGAAGCCCGGAAAAGCCATTGCATGAAGCTATGACAGTGAAGCCTGTATTGTGTTGGAGACCCCAAGATGTTGGAGATGCCAGAACCTTGGGATACCAGCCAAAGAGAGCTGCAGAAGTATGCATAAAAAAGTGTGTTGTAGTCAACAAAGCTGAAAGGAGTGGGTGGTATAAAGAACCATATAATAAGGTCCTTAACATCAGACATAGAGACACAGAATTTGGAGTTTAGCCTGCTCTGAACCTTGAAGCAAGTCCCCAGTTAAATGCCTCTTCTACAGGCTGCCTCAGTCATGGCTTCTCTTCACAACGACACAACAGTATATCCTCAGTACATCCTCACTATGTCCTTGGAATATTAATGTATATTTTGTAGCATTGTGTGCTGGAAATATGTGATCTTCTTTTTGATTTTTACAAAGATTTAAAAGATTGCCTTAAATCTCAGTAGAGACTCTGCACTTTGAAACAGCATATGAGGACTTTTGAAATTGGACTGAATTCATTTTTGCATTATGATATGGCTGCAAGCCTATGGGGGCCAGGGAGTGGAATGGGGGGTTTTGAATGAAAATGCCTCCCCGTAAGTTTATATACTTTAATATTTGATTTCCAGCTGGTGGACTGTTTGGGAAAGATTAAGAGACATAACCTTATTGAGGAGGTGTGTCATTGGGGGTGGGTTTTGAGGTTTCAAAAGTCCATGCAAGGCCCAGTTTCTCTCTCTCTCTCTCTCTCTCTCTCTCTCTCCTTTTTGCCTGCAGATCAGAATGTAAGTTCTCAGGCTCTGCTCTAGCACCATGCTTCCCGCCATGTTGGCATGGTATCACACCCTGAAATTGTAAACAAGACCCCAATTACATGTTTCTTCTACAGGCAACCTTGGTCACAGTGTCTTATCAGAGCAATAGAACAATCACTGACTCACAGACACTTGAAGTCCCACTCTCTGGAGGGCCTAACAACTTTGAGCTTAGATACAAAGTCCCTTTCTCCCTAGGTCACCTTTTCTAAGGGAAGATGTTGCTGTTTCTACTTGGCTCAGAGAAGCAAGGCATGGCCATTCAATGGGCTCCTCCACTAAATGAAGACAGTGCCCCAAGTTGAACCCCCCTCCTGAAGTCCCACAGACAGATACTCTTCACTTCTTAAGGCAAATCACAGTGACCACCATGTTCTTTTGAGATCCAGGAGACCTTGTCTTTTCTGGTTGGCTTCTTCTGTGTGTATGCTAAGAAATTCAATGAGATAGCAACACATCTCTGTGGATCCTGGCTGTCAATGCCAAAATATGTGACTTGGCTGTGTCAGCTTCTATGCAGGCTCTAGAAGAAGGGCAACTTTAGCCACTAAAGCAGCTGAGAACCTTCCTCTGTGATTCTATTGGAACCTCCAGTATTAGTCTCCAAAACTAAAGACTGAACCTTTCCTCTGCTTCCGTCATCCCATGGGAGCTGTCTTTGCCTTGTTGAACTGTCCTCAGCAGCATGAGAAAAGACAGAAACTCACCTGGAGATGGTCAAATTAATTTTTTTTTTTTTTTTTTTTAGTTTTTCGAGACAGGGTTTCTCTGTAGCTTCAGAGCCTGTCCTGGCACTAGCTCTTGTAGACCAGGCTAGCCTCAAACTCACAGAGATCTGCCGGCCTCTGCCTCCTGAGTGCTGGGATTAAAGGCGTGAGCCACCACCGCCTGGCGACAAATTAATTTCTTTCACGTAGTAAATGAACAGACTGTTCTGTCTACACATCTTGCCTTGTCTACACATCTTCCCAGAGGGTCCCAGTTCACAGTGGTCATTGGCCAACTATGGACACAGGGCCACTTGCGTTGGCAGAAAGACCAAGATGGTGAGTACAAAAGTCACTTAATAAAATGTGACCGAGTTAATTTGTGAACATTTAACAATTCAGTCTGCAGTCTTCTCTGGAGGAGATTTTAATTGCTGGAATTATAATTTATTTTTATAATTCTTTGTTCTGTTAATCACTGCAGGTGAGATCTTCCTTCCTTTATTCTGGAAGTTGGAGTGGAGAGAAATCACAATAAGATTTTAAAGGTTCCCTTACAACTTGAATTTAGGGATTTTTCTGGAGCTTGGATTTTTTTTTAACATAAAAACTAACTAACCATAGTTAGTTTTAGTTTAAGCTATTTAGCTTAGAATACAATTCTGGGCCAAGTTCTGGAGGTCCTTTCAGCTAATATCTGAGTGTAGGGATGGATGGTCTTGGCTCTCCTTTACCCTAACCTTATAATTGGGAATTCTGCTTATGCCTAAGTGATACCCGAGTAATGCCAATAGAGGAAGATAGTAAATGGGACAAGGAGTCCATATGTGGGTCCCTTCGTGATAGTTCTTTCTAGTTCCTGAGCTCTTGCTTCACACCTTGACTCTGTTCTTTGTCATAGGGTTTCCAACGTCCTGCTTCAGACTCCAGTCTAGTCATTATAGAAACACATTTTGCCACTGTATCTGTTGTTTATATCACCTCCATTTAGCATTTTTGTTTCAAGATCTATTAAGATCTATGGCATAGCATACAAGAGACAAGCAGGGTTCTGTCTCATCCTTTTGATAACTGAGATAGAAAAATCTGAAACCACAGGCAGACTGGGCCAGACTTCCTGGGTTTTATTGAAGTCAAGGTCATTCTTGGGATACAGCCCAGTTGGGTACTCAAGGGTGTCTCCAAGAATTACAGCTTCTTAACTCCTGAGATAAGTGGGTCAGTTCTTCAACTTGGCAAATTAGCTACCTTCGGGGACTAAACAAGCCTAATAAAAGCTCTGGCTGAAATCTAATGACGTCAGCTGAACAAAGAGCCAACTTTATGCCAGTGAAATATTTATTCCTGTCTCTTATTTGTTGGCAGCACAGAGTGCTGAGATCACAGCAAACTCAATAACCAACTCTATGAGGCAGCTTGAAGCAAGCAAAAAAAAATATTGGCTCATGGAGCAGGCAGCAAGAGTCTGCCAGGCTGGCCACTGGCATGAGAGGCTGGCATTCCTTTCTCAGGCTGGGATGGGCGGTGGGTGGGGAAACAGGAAGCACCCAGTACTGGCGTCTGCCTAGAAGAAATCATTCTTTGCTGTGAGATAGGGCTTTACCCAGCAGTGTGTGTCCCACCCTGCCCTGATGGGGAACACAGAATTGTGAAAATAAAACACAGTCCCTGGATGTGAGGAGAACAGCTGGGGCACAATCTAATAGTCTTAGAAAAAGGGAAGATGGGGAGAGAATTGTGACTTAGCATTAATCCGGAAGAATGTAGCTACTGCTACAGACATTTCTCTTATGTGGATGTTAACAACTTGGGTTAGATTTCAGAAAAAAAGACTTTGAAATGGAGGTGCAGTTCAGTTAACAGAGTACTTACCTAGCATACATTTGATCTGAAACCCTGGGTTTGATCTCTGGTGGTGCATAAACTGGGTGTGTGGTACATGCATATATTCTCAGGTCTGGGGATGTGGAAGCAGGGGAATCAGTAGTTGGGCTACTTAGCAAGTCTGAGGCCAGCCTGGGATATAAGAGACTCTGTCTCAACAAAACAAAACCCCAGAACAACAGAAATCCTGCACTAGACCTTCTGATTCTCTTGAACTGTTTCTGCCCCTGTCCATCCATCTACTTCTCCAGCAAGGATTCCTTTGGAGAGGTGATGTGGGCATGCTGACAGTCCCTAGAATGGTGCAGGTCCAAGCCTCTTTCCCTGCCTCTCACATTTTTTTTCCTGGTACTAGGCTGGCTCTACAGTCAGAATGAGTGACAACCACCAGATAGAAAGAAGTCCCTTCTCATGACACGGTAATGCCAATAGTACTGCTATGGGCACCAGCCATTCCAGAATCTTATTTTGGTCTGCCCAACACTCCCCTAAATTCAAATACCTATGTAAAGGAGGATAAAATCATTCACTCTATATAAGGCTTTTCTTATGATGTGGTCTTACTTTATAATGTTAGCATGGGGCCAAAGAGATGGATCAGCAGTTAAGAGTACTTAGTGATCATGATAGAGGACCTGAGTTAAGTTCCCAGTATCCACACTGGGAAGTAAGCTCACAACTTATGATAACTCTATACTGTCTTACTATAACTCACAACTGTCTATAACTCTGGCTCCAGAGGGTCCAGTGCCTCTTGTCTGCAGACACCTGCACCCATATGCACACATCCACACACAGATATGCATATATCCATGTGATTAAAAATAAGATACATATTTTAAATGGGATGACATTACTTCATGAATGGGTTTAGTGGTGACATCTTCTTCCTTATAGGACAAAGCTGTGCTATCTTTGCCCAAGTAGCCTCAGGGGAGGAAAAGAGCAGCCCTTGGAGAAGAAGGGACCTAGACGAGGAAGAAAGTGAGAGGGAAGTAGGAGTTCATTTGGTTCAGGGCTGGCCTGCTTAGTTGATTTGATTGCTGGGCACCTACCTGGTAGAAGAGCATCTCTTCAACTCAGTGGGAGCCTGTTCACCTTGCCAATGACATGATTGGAAAATGAAGAGTAAAGTGCCCTTTCTCCAGACTCCGGGACTAAATTAGTAGCTAGGCAATACGTACTAGGGTGCTAGTGAGTATCTGGGACCAGAGACCAGGAGGTTCCTAGACTAGACGAAGATGAGTAGATATATCCATCCATCCATCTATCCATCCATCCATCCATCCATCCATCCATCCATCCATCCATCCCATCTCCCATCCATCCATGATAGTTTAAATGAAAAATATTCCCCATTGGTTCAGATATTTGAATACTTGGTCCCCAGTTGGTGGCACTATTTAGGGAGGTTTAGAAGACGTGGCCTTGCTGGAAGAAGTATGTTACAGAAGTGACCTTTGAGAGCAGCTTTCTTCTATGTCCAGTTCTTTTTTTTCAGTTTACCGCTCCCATTGCCATGCCTCCCTGCCATGATGGCCTCTTATTTCTCTTAAAGCCAAAATAAATAAACGTAAGTCCAGTCTGGGAATGGCGTTGTATCACAGCAACAGGAAGGAGACTAATCTCGTGTCTGTTCACCCACCCATCTGATCTTCCCACTGCGACACGTCTCATCTTTGCATCCAGTTAGAACCTGGAGCTGGCCATGGTGGGAGTATGCACACCACGAAGGTGATGTCGATGACAACTATTGCAAATAAAGCCTTGGTTATGAAGACCTGGATATTAAACACTCACCAAGCCCATCCCCAAGCTAGCTGGTCTACTTCTTCTGCCTGTCTATTTTCCCATTTGCTCATCCACTCATCTATCTATACATGCATGTATCTATATATGCTTCTCTATATACACACATATGGATGGATGTATCTAGCTATACATCAATCAACACACAGGAACCAGGCACCCTGAACGTGTAAGCATTCCGATGCTCCTCTGTTCTTCACATTTCACTTTTGGATCTACGTATCTGCCAGGCTCTAGCAGCGAGACAGCACGAGGATGGTGTTGACTGATTCCTTTATGACATCCCAGGAGGTGCTTCTTTCCCAGGCCTGAGATTATAAACTATTTGAGTCCTGGCACACAGAATAGTCCCTCCTGTGAAGGAGAGTCCAGGCCACTTTTCCTGACCTTCACATTAGATAAACTTAGCTCCAGGACAACTGGTACCAGCAGCAGTATGAAAAGATAGGGGAAGGTTGGGGTCAAGGCATCATGGTCTGAGGAGAAGGGAGGTCTGGCCAAATTCCTCCTCATGACAAGCTATTTTTAAATAAAAAAATTTACATTACTGGTTGAGAATTTGGTGATTGGGGAGGGTGTGGTTTGAAGGCATATCTGGAGTTTCCCATGATTTTATATTCTTTCTGTTGATTGGTATGCAAATTTTCTAAAACCAGAGTTCCCATTAGATAGGCAGAACTCTCACACAGCCTTGTCATACCCGGGCATCAGATAGGATTTCCTAAGTGAGGAAAGTCCCTTCACAAATCATAGTGTACTGGGATGGTTATCACATGACCTTTCACAAATCATGGGTGTACTGGGATGGCTGGTGACCCTTCACAAATCATTGGTATACTGGGATGGTTATCACGCGACCTTTCACAAATCATTGGTATACTGGGATGGTTATCACGTGACCTTTCACAAATCATGGGTGTACTGGGATGGTTATCACGTGACCCTTCATAAATCATTGCTGTACTATACATATATCACGTGAGGCATTGTCCTGGCAGTGAGCAAGCCTTTGAAAGTTTCTAAATGCATGAAGATGTAGAATTGAAGGGAGATTGGATTCCATAACTAAACACAGAAGAACCAGGGCTGCCTGTCTGAGGACTGCGCAGGTACCAGAACACGGAAGCAGGAGCTGTGGAGAGGGGTGATCCTTAGTGAGAGTGTGGCTGGAGCACGGCGAGGGTTGCTGGGACCGTGGCTGATGAGTGTCTCTGCATGTGGTCTGGCAGACTTTCGGTTCTTGCCTATAAAAGGATTCTAGGAGATTCTTCTTGTTCGCCTTGCCTCAAACCTTGCTGGCTGAAATAGTATTTAAAAAATGTTTTTCAGATTGTTAAAGGAAGCTAGTAAGGAGAAAACTCATGGAAGCTGTGTCTGGTACATTGGCTGTATTGTATCTGTGTTTTCCATCATTCTTAAGCAACCCACTACTACTGCATTTGGTCAGTAGCTAATGTGTATATAACTTACCACGTGCTAGATTATGAGACATATATAATCACAGCCATTAGACTCAGCACAGTTTGGGGATCATTTTAAAATCAAGTCCCAACCCAAAGATTGCTGATCTGGAATTTTAAGTAGTCAAGAGATTAGAATTTATAATTAATCTGAACTCAAGGTACAAATTTGATTTTTTTTTTTCAGTCAAACCCAGACAGCATATTTAATTCCCAGAGGCAGATGATGTAATTTAACAGGTTTTCCAGCTAGGTGTCCTTTTTTTAGTCTTGGTTCTAGAAAATTCTGGAAACCCAACAATGTGAAAAGAAACAAAGAGGCCCAGGAGGGATTATAACTGTCCTGTGGGTTTCAATGAGCATTTTTTTTTGATTATTGAAAACCCAGAGTCCTTTGTTTCTTCTACTGAACTTTGTTAGCATCAAGTTCAGTCCAAGAAACCAAACTACAAAGGATGGGGGAATTTCTTCAGTCTAAAAACTGAGTTCTTTGAATGTGCAAAGTACTGGATTTACACAGGTGAATGGGGCCTTTGTTTGCCCTCCAGGAATTTACAATCTATTTAAGGAAAACAAAATGTAAAAGGAAGGAACATTGGCAGTGCTCAGGGACCTACCTTAGTTATTCATTTCATTGCTTTCTGAGTCTTTACTGGGTGCCTGTGGTAGTTTGAATGGAATTGGTCCCCCAAGATCTCAAAAGGTGTGGCCCTGTTGGGAGATGTGTCTTTGTTGGAGTGGATACGGCCTTGGTGGAAGAAGTGTGTCACTGTGGGGGTGCAGGCTTTGAGGTTTCCTATGCTCAAGATACTGCCTAGTATCTAAATCCACTTCCTGTTGCCTTCTGATCAAGATGTAGCCAGCACCACGTCTGCCTGCATGCTGCCATGCTCCCCACCATGGTGATAATGGACTGAACCCCTGAAACTATGTGAGGCATCCCAATTAAGTTTTTTTTCACTTATAAGAGTTTTCCAATATTGTTTTAAGTACTGGGAATTCAGGGACAGAAAAGGCAGATGTGGCTTTCCCACTGAATGTTCCTTCCAGTGGAGCAAATCCTCCTAATCTTTACAAATAGTGTCACACCCTGGTGACCAAGTGTTCTAATCTGTGAGCCTGTGAAGGGCATTCTCATTTAAACAAACACAGCCAACCTCTGCAAGTAAATCCAACTCCAAGAGATCCAATGCCTCTGTCTCCTGCATTCATGTGCACAAATACATACACAATTAAAAACAAAGATATATATTTAATAAACAACCCCCACCATACTGGCTGTATAATGCTTTCTTAACAAGTTAAACATAGAGCCACATTAATAATTCATTTCATGAATGAAATTCAGCCATTCCATTTCTAGGAATATATCCAAAAGATCAAAAGCAGGGATTCAAACTGGAATCTGTGCACTTATGTTCATAGAAGCTGCATCAGGCAGGCTAGCCCAGAGGAAGAACCACTGTCTATTAACACATGGACTGGCAAGTAAATGTGGTATGTTCATGCAATGGACTATTGTAGCATTGACTTGAAAGGTAATTCTGTGATGAAGGTCAGGACCCCACACATGCTAAGCAAGTGCTCTCCCCAGAGCTGTACCCACAGCCCTTTTAGTCAATTTGATCTTGATATAGAGTCACACTAAGTTGTTCATCACGGCAGTTGAATTTGCCAGCTTCTAACCCTAGCCTCCTGGATAGTGGTATTGCGGGGTACGCATTATCATGTCCATCACTTACATGCTCTTTAACAAGCTTTTCCCCCTAAAACTGTATGTAATTTATAAGCAAGACACTGACCTCATCACAGATTTTCTACTTATTTGTGCATGTGTGCATATGTGTGTTCGTGCACATGTATGATGCTCTACACCATATGTCACTGTATAGGTCTGTGTGCATTATCCCAGGTGGGATGCTTACAGTTCCAGCACTGTGAAGGTATTAGGTTGCCCATCACAATCACCCCCACATCCTGCATCGCTTCCCCATTCCATCCCTGTCCTATATAAAACCTTTCCTTTCAACATGTTCCCTAAATGGATACATACAGTTTGTCCTCCTTAGATTTGCCCTTGCACTCACTAGATCCAGCAGAGCCCAGCTCCATCACCTGGCTTTCGTTAACATCTTTGCAGTATCATTCTTTTCTCCTTGTCTTTTGTCTCTATCTGGGGAAGCTGAGAAGGAAACCATGGGCTCTTCTTCCTCATTCACAGGAGTCCCTGCTCCAGCCCCTAACCACAATAAAAATCCTCAACCCATTTCCTTGCCCTGATTCTCAAGCCATTTGGGGTTTTCTTGGGAAGCCTGCCCAGCTTCTGCTGGGAACTTCACTGTGTGAGCAATAACCCTCTTGTTCCCTCCTGACAGAATGTGGTATCGTCAAGCATGGGCGTTTGAACTAGCCTTCATGTGGGAGACCACCCTACTTCTGTAGGATGGCTACAAGCAGCCTGGCTTCTTAAGTTGTCATCCAAGTTGACATTTCAGTTGCTGAGTAGATTCCATGGTGTGTTTAACCATTTCCCTGCTAAAGGACATGTGCATCTTTTATAGTTTATAGCTTTTGCGATCAAAGTAGCTATAAACTCCATGTACAGGTCTTTGTAAGAGCATAGGTTTTCATTTCTCTGGGATAAATGAGTTAGAACACAATTCATATTTCACACAGTGTCCATGTTTGCACCCTATCCAGTGCCTATTTAAAAAGTTACATTTGTTTATCTGTTTCTTTATTATGTAGGGCAATCAGAGGTCAGGACAACTTGCAAGAGTCATCTCTCTCCGACATACATGTATCTAATCTACATGGGAAGTAGAAAAGGACAAGATCTCCTGAGTAAATCGGGAGCATGGGGACCATGGGAAAGGACAGGAGGGAGGGGAGAGGATCAGTTGTGAGCTTCTGCATTAACTGCCATCCACAGTCAGCCAGCATTTTATAAGTGCTCCACACCCCTCCTCACCAACATTTGCTGTTGGCTTTATGATATTTGCCACTCTGAGTGGACCGAGATGAAATTCAGTAGTTTTGAATTGTCTTTCTCTGATGACTAGGGATCTTTAATCTTCATGTGATTTTTGTTTGTTATCGTTTAATGTTTTTTGAGGTTGGCCAGGGTCTTCCTACATAGGCCAGGCTGAATTGGTTAAAATAGCTCAGAGCAGTGGTTCTCAACCTTCCCAATGCTGTGACCCTTTAATACAGTTCCTCGTGTTGTGTTGACCCCCAACCATAAAATTATTTTTGTTACTACTTCATAACTGTAATTTTGCTACTATTATGAATCATAATGTAAACATCTGCTATGAGACCTTGGGGAAAAGGATCATTTGACCCCCGGGGGGTCTTGACCCACAGATTGAGAACTACTGGTTTAGAGACTCTTAACTCTTGTGTGAATAGTACATCCACCTTGAATTATAACCTACACCCTTTGAATGGTCTCGGCCATTTTGAGGCCAGTCATAAATGCTATTGGGTTCTGGTTGCTTGGCATGACTGCTGCACTAATCACAGAATCTTGTGTCCTGGGTACTGTCTGAGAGACATCTGCATGCACATGGATAGAATAGCTGGCTTATTTTTTTATGGTTTACTAATACATATTTAGTTAGCGAGTGATGTCTGGATGGTAACGTCTGCCCTGCTTGTTTTTGTTAAAACCCTCAATACATCTACGTAGAAGAGATGCTTCTAGTCCTGGCTCACTAATTCCTTCATGGCTATCATTTGCATACGCCATCTCTGCCACACGTCAGTTTCAGACCCGCTAGAGTAGGTAGAACTGAATTCTGTCTTTGTGGGATCACTGAGCGGAAGCTGTCGGTAAGACTCAGTCTAAATGCTGAAATGCCAGCCTTTCAGAAGACAGCACATAGCACCGCTGAGGTCAGAAAACACAGTCCACGACTATCATACTTCCCACTATACCATCGCTCCCTGCGCCTATGCCAGCAGGAGCAGCCTGCACAGAACACAGCCATAAATACACATCATTAAAGTCCATCAGGAGCACATTTCCTGGAGCATGCAAAGCTGGAGCTGGCCACCTGCTCTACATGGCCTGCTCATTTCAAATGCAAACTCCTCGTGGCGTTCAGGCCTCTTTTGTCGGCACCTGTTCTTATGGGGCCCGGGAGTCTATGTTCAAGTCTTCCAAGTGGTTTTCAGCTCGTTAATAACAACCTAATGCTGGGGGAAGGGGCAGATAAAAAAGCTGCAATTGCATACTACATAATCATTCTGATTATGAAAATCCATTTCGGCTGCAGAAATGTGAAAACATAGCAGAAATGTACACAGCAGAGTCAAGGCAAAACAGTATCACATATCCCTAGAAAACACACTGGTAACTTAGCCAGGCCCTGATGCCCCGGGGGAAATGCAGGGATCTCTTTCTGTTCTGGGATGAGCCAGCTATCTGGTAGAAGTCCTTTCAGGGCCCTTCAAATGCCATTGTGCTGGTTTTTATCTCTCAGTCTCAGACTTAACCCCTTTAGCCCAAGTTCTTTGGAGACTAACAGGCTCTCTTCGTATTGATGGCTGAGTACTGAGACCTGGAAGGAAAGGAAAGGACCCCATCAGAGCGCCCTTCTAAGAAACTCAATGGCAAGGACAAACAGCAGTGTTTAGCTTCTGCTGTCTATCAACAGACTCAACAGAGTCTCCTGCCTCTCTCCCACCCACTCCAGCTCTCAGCATTCCCGCAGATGAGTCCCTGGCCTAGACAATTGCTTTCTTTTAAAACCTGTGAGTGACTGATGACTAAAGCCACATGGATCCCCTAGTGCAGAGAAATTTGTCACAGTGGCTCTAATATCTCCTGATCATTTCCCCGGGGAAGTAGCAAGGTAAAACAGGCTTTTGTTACTTTCCTAGAAAATGTTTCTTTAAAAAGCAGAATAAATGGGCTGAACTCTTCAAGGACAAAACTGTCCCCGATTCGAGTTCTGTTATTCTTTTGGCCAGTCGCTGGCCTCCGGAGGATGTCCCTTGCACACAGATTCTAAGGGCAGGGGTGTCTCAGGGACACAGAACATAAGGTTTCCACTCTTAGAAATTCTAGTCTAAGAGACAAAAGCACACCACAGGCAAGTCCACGACGCTCCACAGGGGAGCTCAGAGAACTTGTTCACATCTCCTGTTTTACTGTTAAAAGCTGTGGCCCCGCAGTTTGGTAGAGTCCACCTTGGGGGAGATGGCAGAGGACAGAACCTATTCAGGGAAGTGGAGGATCATGGGTAGCTCTTCAGTGTTAGCATCTGGATCCAGGTGAAGACAGAGATGGGAGAAATGCAATCCAGCTTGGCAGGCAGGGGCAGAGGACGACTATTGGCTGGCCTGTTGTCTTGGTATCCGGTTTTAGACCTTCCATTCTTTACCTCTTAGCAGGCATGTCATGGCCCCACTTCACTTGCCAAGCCCAGCTCTTTTCTCTGGCTACTCAGATGGGATCATTAGAACTACCTCTTCATGTGGGGTTGAAAATAAGAGAATGCTTAACGCTGGTACCAGAAGACATTGACTAAACAGGCAGTTTCCCTCTGGCGGGGAAGTGAATAGATGCAGGCTTGGGGAGGGAAGGGATTGAGGTCATCATAATGGAAATGGGAGCCTCAAATGTTTGAAATTTTCACTGCTTCTCTAGGAGATTAATTCATTCCAGCACACACAAACTTTAGGGAATGGGATGCATTGGAGGAAACACCCTCACTTATAATTTAGAATAATATAATAATTTAGAATAATATAATAATAATGTGTGTTAAAGACAATAGGTAAAAGATGTGCATGTTAGTGGCTATCAAAAAACATAACAATTTATGCTACTCCCTCTATAAGCAAATCATGATGAGTTCAAATGCAGTGTCTAAAGACTGAAGAATCTCTTAATTTGAAACACACTGGCCCGCTGCCAATCACAGCACAGGTGCTAACCTTGAGTAGCGCAGTGCTCAAGCCCGGACAAGTGTCAGTTAATTGGGGGATAATGGCAGATGGCCTTCCAAGATAAACATGAGGAGAAAGCAGAGGTTAAAAGTCACCCCAAAGGAGACATAGATGTCTATATTGCTGCCGTTTATGTAGGTGATTTCTAATGTTAGCCATTATAATTAAATCGACTCTCATTTGGCCAGTGCTTTATGCGTTAGGGCACAGTTGACTTTGCATAACCCACTTGTGACTTCTGCTTTTCTAGATAGAGAAGAGAAGAGAACTTTGTCCTTCAAGTCCTCATCTGTTTCATGGTCAGGGAAGAAGTAGGGGCGTTCGATGAGATGGCCAGGGTGTACGGAGTGAGCGACTACGGGCTGATGTGTAGGACAAACGCTGGAAATGTAGTTCGGGGATAATGTCAGTACAGCTGACTTTACCACTTAGCCCGGAGCTTTGGGGAGAGGCAGAGTTACCAGAACCAAATGGGCCTCACACAGAGGAAGCTGCCAGAGAGAGAGTGGAGACGTCCACTTCAGCCAGCAGCCCCAGACGACTTGATGGGAAATGAGTCAGGGAAATAAATATATTGATACCACTTTCTCTTTTCCTCTGGCCAAATCCACCCAGAACGAAGAGGAAGGAGAGAAACCCACCGCAGCTCATCCTGCAAGGCCGAGAACAATGCGGAGAGACAGTCTGGGAAACAGACAGCATCTGGCGTGAGAACAGGCATGCTTTCCTGCTTCCTGTTCTGCCAAGATGCAGGGTAGGAGTAGCAGCTGCACACGTCTGTCACCGCAGAGCAGCCTGCCACTGTGCCTTCCCTTGCAGAAGGGGCTGTACCCCCTCAAACTGGGCTCCCAATTAAGATGGCCTTGAATACCACAGACCCATTGGAATCTTTAACAGTGACGGGACAGTGAAAGAGGATGGATTTTTGAAATTGGAGGGACTGTATTTACATCATAAGAGCCATGAGCCTATGGGGTCAGGGGTGGAATGTTATGGTTTGAACGTGAAATGTCTCTTTAAGGTTCCTGTGCTTACACACTTTGGTACCCAACTGGTAGCTCTGTTTTGGAAAGTAAGTGGCGGCACCTCTAGGAGGTGAAGCCTCACGAGAGGAAGTGGGGTCACTGAGGACAAACCTTGAGAGTGTATGACCAACTCCACTTCCTGTCCATTTTATGCTTCCTTTTCTGCAATAGTGTGAGATGGAGTGTTCTGGCTGCACACTTCTGCTACCGTGGAGATGGCTGCAGCCGTGCCTTTCCTCTCTGCAATAGGCTCCGTCCTCTCAAGCTCTAAGTCAGAACTAACCCCTTTGATGGCAGGTGAGACAAGAGGAGCTAGGCTGGGCCCAATGCTTCACACCTGTGACCCTAGCACTCAAGAGGCGGTGCTACAGTAATACAGGGAGGGCTCCATTGTGTGTTCTAGGTCAGTTAGGGCTACATAGTGAAAACTCTGTCTTTAGGAAGCTAGAAGCTGGTTAATGTATCATCAGCTTGGGCAACCATAACAAAAAACTGCAAACTGTGTAGCTTTAAAAATAGGAATTTTTACTGCTCACTGTTCTGGAAATTAGAAGTGTAAGACCCAAGTGTGGTGGTTTGAAAGAAGATGGCCCCCCAAAGGGAGTGGCACTATAAGGAGGTGTGGCTTTGTTGGAGTGGGTGTGGCCTTGTTGGAGGAAGTGTGTCATTGTGGATGGAGTCAGGCTTTGAGATCTTGTACATGCTCAAGGTACCACCCAATATCTCAGTCTGTTTCCTGTTGCCTTCTGATCAAGATGTAGTCAACACCACACCTGCCTGCATGCCGCCATGCTCCCCACCATGGCGATAACAGACTGACCCTCTGAACTGTAAGCCACCCCAATTAAATGTCTTCTATTGCTGTGCCCCTGGTGTCTCTTCACAGCAATAGAAGCTCTAATTGAGACACAAGTATCAGCAGGTTTGGTTTGCCTCTCTCACTGTGTCCTCAGGTGGCTACCCCTCTATAATCATGCACTCCAGTATCCAATCATAATGAATCGAAGCCTCACTCTCTTTATTACTTCATCGAACTATAATTACCAAGGTTCTCACTCCCAAGACAGTCACATTGGTGTTTGGAAAGAAACTGTGCAATTCAGTCCATAATAATAGTTGGCTGGAGAGTTTACACCCCTAGCGAGCCCTTTAAATAACTGTAGTTTTTGGTAATTGGAGTAGCCCACAAGACTCCCCAAAGCACCCCCCTTTTTTGATCACTACAACAATATTTCATCAACCTCATTTTTCTGGTATTCAGCATTTATTTCTGCCCATCTGTCTCTAGAGACCCTAAGACCCAGCTCTGACCTTGGCCATTGATTTGCAGACACTGCATCCAGAGAGTTTGACTCTCATCTGGACCATCATTCAATCCAGGGAGTGACTTTGCATTCTTTACAGCATCGTAAAGTTGTGAACCTCTTTTTTTCTGAATCTAAGGAGCTGGGTTTCTACCACTTGTGCCCTCAAGACCTGACTGGTCCTAAGTAGAGATAGCAGGCATTTATTTATTTGTGGGAATTGTGATCTAGTGACATGGTCGTGGGAAAAACATTTTAAATGTTATTCTTAGTCGCAACTTGGAGCCGAGATTTTAAAATAGCAGTTAGCTCCCGTCTGTACTATATGGATCCATCCCTGGATAGTTTTAAGGTGTCAGGGCAAGGGATACAGCACCCCATGTTGGGGATCAGCAAGAATCAAGAACAACGCCACTGCTCACAAAGAGAAAGAAAACCATGGATCGACATGGATCTCACAGGCTGTTCAGATATCAGAGAAGGGTTAGCCACTGAGCCCTCTGGCTGCTCGTTAAGCCCATCCTCCTCATTCCTGATGAGATGAGTGGGCTGGAGCCAGGATGCTCAGGAGACAAGGGCTGCTTAGTGTGGCCTCTAATCAAATGCCTTGAGTATGTTACCTCCGAAGCTGTAGGCAGCGACCGTGCTAAATTATTCATCCTGACTTTTACTGGGGACCTTCCTCCCATTTCAATTACTTGGGATTTTTATAGAAAATTGGCTGTGGGAATTTGACCCCTCCAACTGCCCGGTAATAATCTGGCCTGAATAGCAAACCCAGCATGGGTTGGTTCTGGGGCAAGCCGGAGCGTTCTCAGAAGGTTTTGAGAGAAGCTGACCTGGACTGAACAGACAGCTAGAAATCTGTCTCCAAAAAAACCGGTGCTATCTACTTGTGAGACTTTGCGCTATTTATGCTGTAGTGAGAAACATTAGAAATGTCGCTCAGACCAAGATTTGAAGCCAGTTTGTCTAAAATAGCAGTCAGCCTTGTTATGAATGGTTTGACTACCTACCGGTGGGCCTATGAAGGCACTGTCGAGTATCTGTATCAAAATATAAATCAATGTTTTTTGAAGGAGGCTTTTGTAACCTAGCCTCTAACTTGTGATTCTCTTGCTTGAGTCACCCGAGTGCTGGGATGACAGATGAAGAAGGCTTGCTGTCTACGTGCACGGGGGCTAGCAGACCCATAGATAGTGACGTTCTCTGTTCAAGGCTCCATGTCCTGTTTATCTGCATTATTCCATGGAATGTTGACAGTCAGCTAGCAAGTCAGCAGCTATCTGAACCCAGATCTGCAAATGACAGAACAGGTTCTGAGGGAGTAGGTGACTCTGGAAATTCACACAGCTTCTAACTGGTGGCCTTATTTCACGGTCTGAGTCTTCATTGCGACTGTAATACTTTATTTAGTTTTTAAAATATTTAACGCTGTGTGAGTATGTGTCTGTGTGCACGTGTGTGTGTGTGTGTGTGTGCACATGTATGTGTGTAGGGGGACAGGTTTTTGAATGCAGCAATGCAAAGTTGACTAACACAGTTTGTTGGCATCCCATAGTCAATGCGAATAATTTCCTTTGTTAATATAGATAGCATCCGTTGTTTTTGGTTCTCCCACCCCCAAACCTATGCTGTTTTACATTGTGATCTCAGTCTTACTTCATTCCTATCTAGAGTATCATTTCCTGATAGGAGACTTGGGTGTATCTAAACTTGAGGACCAGGTGACCTACTCTGTGTTTTCAGGCATGGCTAGTGACCAGTCAGGCAGTAGGATTCACCCTGAAGGCATGAAGGGTCCTTTGCTCAAAATTAGATGTCGGGTAAAAGGCCAGAATCTGAAGGAGATCAGGTTGAACTTGTGGGTGTTTTTCTTTTTTCTAACCCCCGAGAATACACGCCATCCACCGAGGAGATAAAATATTGAAACTGCTGCAGTACGAAGGTGTGGTCTTCAGTGAGGGCATGACTGGGCATGAGGATCAGTGTGGCTCTGAGAAAGGAAGGCGGGCAAGGTCCTGTGGCCCAACCCTGACCTGCAGTGAGGCAACAGTCCATCTCCAAGGTGACAAGGAGGAAGCTGGAAGGGACCAGAGAGACATGACAAGAGAAAGTGACGCTCTTTGGTCACAGTATGTCATCTCTGTTCCCACATTCAGTTATACGTCCAGGAGTTCCTCAATGGCTTGTGTGGGGGGGCAGGGGAGTTTGAAGAGGAACCTTAGAATTTCCTAATCATGTGTGATGGGAGTCTGAGTGGAATTAATACTGCACTGTTGCCATTCGTGAGCTTCTGATGTCCCGGGGAAACACAGACCAGTCCAAATTAAGACCAAAAACAAACAAACAAACAAACAACAAACCCTCATTTTAGCTTTTGAATATTTGAAGGAGAATTATGCAAAGAAAGAGAAGTAAGCATTCTCCAACATGGGCCTCGGGTGGGGCTTTCAGAGCCTTAGCTCCTCCCATCTCATTAGATCCAACATTCTTCCTCCCCATGCCTGTAATATCCAGAAGACATACTATCACTTAGCATAGAAACAAACAGAAAACCCTTTTAGCTGTGTTATGAGTAAGCAGAACTTTAGAAATGTGCCCACTTCACTATGAAGAGCATGGCTAGACAGGATCACAGTTGTATAGCCCACCACGAGCAGCCAGCAGCCCACCGAAAACCTTGAGGTATTAACCTGAAAACACACATTAACTGAATCCACACATGGCACGCGGCACCTTACTAAATCAAACCAACCTGGAGATAAAGAGCTCCAATGCTAGCTGGAGTCTGCCTATCAAATGCGGTGTATCTATTATATGCCATAGCATATACTAATGTATTCTCTGTGGCCCTCAGAAATAATATCCGTGGTGATCATGCTTCTTGGTTCACAAGTTATTTCCTACTTCTCTACTTTGGGGCTCTTCATCATTCGCTGGGAGAAGCTCAGGCTCCAATGGGCTGTTGTTAGTAACCCCAGGTGTAGGACTTGAAGGAAGTCTTTCTAGTGATCAACTATTCACAGTGGCTTGGGTTCCTAGTGTATTTTACCATGAGCCAGTCACGATAAATGGATACTACAGAAATGAATGAAACAGAAACCCGGTCTCTATTCTGTATATCCCGGATCATCTGTGGTCTACATGTTGTTCCTTAGTTTACTGCTTCAGAGAAATTTTGAAGAACGATTTTTCTTCATAACCTCTAGGCCAGTGTTTCAGAATTGAACTGCTAATGCATGGTGCTGTGGCAAGAAATTCATGGATATTTCAGCTACTCAATTTCCTGTTTCACTGATCAAAGAAGAGAAGCTTTCCTTGTCCACAGGGATGTCAAGGTTTTTCTAGTAGCAGAAACTATCAATCCAAAGCAGGTAGGTCTACAGAAACAGAACAGTTCCTCTTGATCTTGGTCTGAGAAGTTCCCCTGTCAAGAGGAAAACAGAAGACAAGAGTACTGTCTGAACTGGATTCCTATCCCTCATGGCCATATATAGCTTTTCAGATGTAGGTGTCCATAGGAGGTTTTATAGAAAGCAGGGGCATGGCTGTAATGAGCATTTGGCCCCAAAGGAGTGTAGCTTGGCCAATGGTCTGGGTTTTGTGTGAATAGACTGGGAAGGAGTGTGGGCTGGGGTTTGGTGATTGCCAGGGTACTATTTCTGAGGGCCATGGAGAGTACCTTAGTCTATGTAGCTACTATATGTTGTAGCATGTAACAGTTATGCCACATTTGATAGGCAGAATTTACTAATCTGTCTTCTCAAGCGCTCCCTTTTTCTTGAAATAATTGAAGCCCCAGTGGTCACCAGCTATGTGGCATGAAGTTTTCATTCTGCGTGGCGTGTCCGTGAGCAGGTTTCTATACCTACAATCTAAAGTCAGGAAAAGTTGAATTACCGCGTTATCGCAGTACTGTTAAGTTCTACTGCCTAACTATAAACAAATAAATGATTCAATGACAGCTACTTATTAGGCAATGACTCATACCCAAGAATGAATTTCATGGGCCATTGTAAAGGGCATGTGCCTATGTCTTCCACTTGACACTGTGTTGTCTCTATGGCTTACTATGGAATTATGGCATTGGAAGATCGTTGTACCCTCAAGTTCCTCCATGGAAAGGAACTTAGGAGTGGGTTGATAAGAGACTGTCTGTTGAGGGAGAGAGGGCCTGCTTTTGATTCAGGCTACCCGGCTAGCTTACACTGGAAATAAACACTCAGAAACTGTGTTAATTAAAATCACTGCCTGGCCCATTATCTTTAGCCTCTTATTGGCTAACTTTCACATCTTGATTTAACCCATTTTTAATAAATGTATATCACCACAGGGAAAGATTCAGCATGTCTGATCTGGCAGCTCCATGGCGGCTCTCTCTATCTGCTTTCTTTCTCCCAGCATTCATTTCTGTCTTCTCCACCTACCTAAGTTCCGCCCTATCAGGCCAAGCAGTTTCTTTATTGATTTAATCACACAGAAACTGTATTAATTAAAACACTGCTTGGCTATTGGCTCTAACTTTTTATTGGCTAACTCTCACATCTTGATTTAACCCATTTCTAATAATCTGTATATCATCACGAGGTTGTGGCTTACTGGGAAAGATTTAGCATGTCTGACCTGGCAGTTCCACAGTGGCTCTCTCTGACTCTGCTTTCTTCCTCCCAGAATTCAGTTCTGTCTTCTCTACCTACCTAAGTTCTGCCCTATCAGGCCAAGCAGTTTCTTTATTCAACCAATGAAAGCAACACATAAACAGAAGGACCTCCTACACCAACTGTCTGTCCACTTGGTCTTTTCAATGTTTCTTACCTCCCCTCTACCTGTGTACTGCCTAGACATCACTGACTTGGTTTGGCTGTCACCATAAGTAGCCTGGCCTATAGCAGTGGCTGTATCTGGGTCTCTGATCTCCCCTCCCAGCAACTGCTCCAAGGAAAATGGAAGCACAAGTTTGAACATGTCCTTGCCCTTCAGGGACAGTGCCTTGACCAGCCTTCCCGATCACTGAGCTGTAATCCTTTAGTCTCATAACACAGTTTTCAGGATAAGTCGGGCATTTAACAGCTAATGGTTCTGTGGGGGAGGTCTTAGAGATCACTGGTGATGATCCAAGAGAACTAGCCAGGATAACAGATGATAATTTAATAAACAGACAATTGGATTCTAGTTAAACCAGCCATGATATGATTACTGTATGGCATTTGATGGGTTGCTGCTTTTGCCTCTAAGGAACCTCTTTCTTGCTGAAACCAGGGAAGAATTCATTCAAAACATGGGTTAAAGGATTATTGCATATTTTCCACAGTAAAGAACATATTGCTTTGCTGTGCAAGTTACAGAAGCCTCGGCTCTCTCTGAAGGATATTTAAGCACTCCACCCTCCTCATAGAGTAGAGCTAAAATATTAGTACAAATAAGACGATTATTGAAAGTGAGACCTAGGACAGAATAGCCCCAAGATTGCTCCCCGCTGAGAGTAATCTTCATGTTAATGAAAATGAGTCTGTCGTTTAAGACCAAGAGAAGTGACATTTATTAAGCTCTTGTATTAAATATTTCACAATTATTATTTCACATAACTCTTAAGGAAATGCCCCGAAGGCGAGGTATATATTCATATCTTATAAGCATAAAGAGGAGGAAGTGTGGTGAATGCTTTCAAGTTCTGCTCACTTGACCCCGTGTCAATACGACACTAGGTGCTTGGGATGTCCATATTAGGAATGGCTTCTGAAAATGGGTGGCTTGACAGATATGCCCCAACTTTGTTGGGCTTCATGACTTCCAAAACCTGTTCCACCTGGAAGAGTTGGGTTACCTGTCTCTCCAAAGACAAATTCCACACCGTGGTATAGGATGGCTTTGCATCTCGGCAATAGGATAGACCATTGGTCACTGTGTCTTGGAATGAGGGGAGCAGATAGGCAGAGGTTTTAGATGACCTTCAAGAGAGTCTTCTCATCTGGAGAACCTGCCCAGTAGAGCCTCACATGTCAAGAAAAACACTATTTCTCCTCTGGGACTATCAACTTTACTGAAAGCAGAGTCCAGCTTCTAACTCATCCCTGAACTCAGGACCTTACAGATTCTGGCAAGACACCTCAGCTACATGTAATGAAGGAAGCAGGGCTCAGACTACATATCTGCTGTTAGATAGTTATTGATAATTGTCTGGTGTCTAAGACAACTCTTCAACAACCATGGTAAAAAAGTTCTATCATTTACAAAGACAAAAAAAAAAAAAAGAATTTTAGAGAGCTATAGAAATCCAAGGCAAAACTGTACAGCTCTTGTCCCTGAGAGTGTTTGAACTTAAGGCAATTTCAGTGACATCACTGTTTGTCTGCTATCTCTCTGGAGATAGCTCTGGGTTTGTCCCCAGCCAAAACTAAGAGCTGGGCCTCTTTTGAAACATTAAAAAGCCGCTCTTTTATTTAGTGTTGAGAAATCTCCTTGTAAAGAGGTTTCACAGGGACTGAGTAGGAAAATCCAGGCTGACTTTATGGATAAGCTGCTCTCAGAGGGTCAAAGTTCACACCTCTGAGACAGGCTGTTGTCCCAGTGGCTGTTCCACCCACTGATTAATTGCTTCTCACCTTTCAAACCTGGGACAAATGGTTGAGGTACCTATTTAACATATGGAAGCATACCTGGCCAACAGGTTCTCCCAGCATCCCTCAGGGTCCCTACCTGTAACAGGGTATGGCTAGAATACCCCATCCAATACCCTAAACTCTCCAGCCCAGGGGCTGGGCTGCCCTTCCCCCAGAGGTTCGTCCCTATACAATCCAGACATTTTGGTTACCTACCCTCTTTGAACCGTTTGCCTCCTGATTACTGCACCTGGTTCCCCTCTCTCCCCTCTTCCGTCCCCTCCCCCTCTTCCCACATGGCCCAGCTCCATCTGGTCCTGTCCACTCTGGGCTCTCCCAGATGGCCCTGCCTCTAACTACACTCTCCCTTTTATTTACAATAAATGTTCTCCTCCACCATACCGAGGAGCAGCTATTTCTTTTTTTTCCCCACTCACCCTCTCTCTGCCAATAAATAAATACCAGGCGGTGGAGTCCATGCGCGTGAGCTCACGCTCCTTCACACAATACTACTAGGTGTGTGACTTTTATTGAGCATCCACCGTTCCACCTGTTGTGTGGAAGCCTCCACTCCGGATGAATAGTAACTGTAAAGGTGAAAATGTCCTTCTGCTTCCCTGGATGAGTCTGAGGAGATGCTACCATCTGCAGAGCATCTGAGCAACCGCCATTAACTGAAGGATCCTCTGGAAGAGTTGGGGTAGGCAGGTAGCTCAGTAGAATGCTTTCCTGGCACACACAGGCAATGTATTTGACCCTCACCACGGCATAAATCAGGCATGGTGATGCATACCTATAATCTCAACATCTGAGATGTAGATGCAGGAGGGACAGAAATTCAAAGTCATTCTCAACTACACAGCAAAGTCTAGGATAGGCTGGGCTATGGGAGACCCTATCTCAAGAAACAACAATAACAACAACAACAAAAAAAATCCATGAAAGCAAGCTTAAAGACAAAGAAGTCAGGAAGTAGGATCTCAGAGGAAAGGAATTTGAACTGTAGCAAAAATTATTGGCAAGAATTTCCTAACTAGATGTGAGCTCCAAAGAGAAAGCGTGACTAATTTGTACATGTGACTGGGACAATAGCCACAATAACCATAGCCGTTGTGCTGTGTTTTTAGTGTCCCTCACCAAAACTCCTGGTGAAATACTATCCCTATGTGAAGTGCTAAGAGACTTACATTGCTAACAACCAAATGGGACTTTTAAGACATGAATGAGTGCTCAGCTCTCAAGAGTGGATTAGTTTATTTGGGAGTTAGTGGAGTTACACAGATAGACGCAAATGCAGTAACTTGAGAATGAATGTTATAAAACTGAGGTTCTACTCTAGCTCTTGTGTGTGTTCTTGTGAAGCAGTGGCCTGCACTGTCTTCAGGACTCCACTGGGTCCCCAGTAGGGAGGAGACCATCACTGTTAAAGCTATTTAACCCTAGATTCCCAGTCTCTAGAGTCATGAACTGTATACGCCTTTATCCTTTATAAATCACCCAGTCTATGACATTGAGCTACAGAAACAGAATGGACTAAGACACATTC
The DNA here is from genome assembly GCF_014885135.2 of Alexandromys fortis. Classification (NCBI taxonomy): domain Eukaryota; kingdom Metazoa; phylum Chordata; class Mammalia; order Rodentia; family Cricetidae; genus Alexandromys; species Alexandromys fortis. The sequence continues at coordinate 3,785,483 of NW_026067959.1, read as the reverse complement.
ATTGTCCATGAATGCTGTTGTCTGGATGTTTCGGCTCTATGACATAGCCTGAATAGGCCCAGAACAGATTCTACTGTACACTGAACCTCATGGACAAAGAGACCCTTCTTGCCCCAATTCTTTCCATCTTTCTGCTCATAGAATTGAGTTAAATAGGGACTCTAAGGAGGCTGGCATGTCCTTGCACCTGCTAGCAGACTGATTGTAAAAAGACTGGGAGATTCCTATTGGTCTCAGAAAGACACTGGCCACTGGTCCAATCTGCACCCGGTCCCTGGATCCCTTTCCCTTCAAACTCTTGCTCCCCTTCCATCCCTTGGGCTATGTTCCTCTTTGTGTGGCTTCCCAGAGATGTGAAGAAGTCCAACCAGTGGATCCAGACAAAATATGTCCTTGGTGGAGATGCCAAGACTGAGTTCAGGAAAACAGAGGAAGTCTTGCAGATAGCTGGCTTCCTCTGAAGGAACTGGGGGAGTTTTTTATTGACCTCAGTGAGTTGTTGGCACCAGCAGGGGATGGAAATCAGACCAGCGTCTCAACGTGTCTGTGTATTTTGGCAGGCTTGACAGGGACAAATCACACCCAGGCAGGGTGAGCGAAGGGAGCAGCAAGCTGTGGAGGTGTCGCTTTTCTAGAGACCCCATAGAGTCCTTGAGAAGGGAAATGGGCTGCACCTATTATAGGGAACTGTGACCTGCACGTCAGAGAGATCTGTTTCAGCTCAGGGAGGAACGAGGGGATTGGTGCAAGGTTCTTTGAAACTCACCAATCAGAACATCTCAGTCCTCATTAGCGAAGCTTTTCCTTGTGGTAAACGGCAGTTAGCTCAGAGACTCCCCATAATGTGCAGAGAATGAGAGACCGTTCACTGCTCAGTTCTAAACAGAGCATTCACATCACCCCCTCCCAAGGGGATCGCGGAAGAGGGAGTAGGATGAACTTAAGAGCTGGAGGTGACTGGTAACACCAAGGGGACAGTGCATATGAATGCACAGCTATTGTGACATTAACTTACAGAAAACCTGCACACTGTCCAGGCAGACAGAACCCAGCACCGAAGAGGGGAGAAAGACATGAAATCCTACCATTTGCTGCTGAGGACCTATGGGTGTCTGATAGCTGCTGATTGACTACACACCAAGACAGAGCCTACTCCTAATAATATCTGGGCAACATAAAGTGGACTGGATAGAAACTAACAGAAAAGCAAACAGAAGAAATCTCAAAGTTGGGTGGAAAGGGATGGGGTGGAGCAGGTGGTAATGGGAGGAGTTAGGTATAAATATGTTCAAAATACACTGTATGAAATTCTCAAAGATCAAAAGATATTGCTTTTTGTAAAAGAAAATACAAATTATATTTATTTAGACCTTGGGCACATTGGCAATATTTCTTTCAAATGCGTAGTAGTATTGTGGTTTGTTAGCTAGAAAAACAGATGTCTGGTCTCCATCCTAGATCAGGTGAGCATGAGTAAAGGTGGAACCTGAGAACTGGCCCATCTTAACACGTTTCCGAGTGAGTCCCGTGTCCTAAATCATTAAAAATCTTGCCTTAAGTTGCAATCAGAAGGACCCAAAAGCTTGTGATTTGCCTCCCAATTGGGCGGTGGTTTTATAGAGGACTTCAGTATGATCCAAGACTTTAAAAAACATACTGCAATCCTGAAAAGGAGGCACTCAGATGGTTTAGAAACTTCAGTAACATCTCACATGAGGCACTAACCAACGTTCAGCAAGACAGGATGGAGTTGGATAGTTGCTGAAATAGGAACCACAGCTTTGTCTGGATGGGTTGCGCTGCAGACAAGCCTCTGCAAGAGAATAGACTTCAGGAACCAGTTACACATGGGACAGAGTGGCCGTCCTGTGCTTTTACTCCTGGCCTGTTGAATCTAGTCCTCTGATACTATTTGAACCTAAAGTCAAATACTTTGTAACGTTAGGCCTTTGGTCGGGTTACTTAATATCTCTTTCCCGGCCCAAGAGTGGATAGAAAAATAAGACATCCATCCTGGGTACTGCAAGCACTGAGACACAGCCTGCCTGGTGACTGAGCACTGGGACCCTTCCGGGTAACCCCTTAGAGAAGAAAGTCTTAATCACCGAGGGAGGGCACCCTTATGATTTGAATATGTATTTAACCTCACAGGGTGGGGCAGCAAACATTTTCTGAGGTCCCGTGTGTGCAAACACATACAGAGGAGGTAAACCTGAGCTGTCACCGAGCCTCTCACCCAGTGAGAAGACTCATTTATTTATAGTTCCCCCATCCAGAAATGTACGAAGTGCTATGTAAATGACGAGGGGCTCAGTAAAGACACCGAAATAGCCGCTCAGTGGGTGGAAAGGGGAAAGGTTTATTCCAAACTGCCAAGGCTGAGAGAAGCGAGAGCGGGGAGAATCTCCAAGGTTGTAAGGGAACACGTTACCTGGGACAAAAGGAGCCATACTGGGGTAGCTGGAGTGTATACTTGTGAGTAGGGACTGGGAGAGCCGGGAGACCGGCAGGAACCTTGATATGCAGATCGGCACTACATGCACACGTAAATGGAAGAACCTATACCCTTTTTGCTAGATAAGGAGAATGACTCCTTTTGGCAAGAGAGAACCAGTTTCACAAGTTCCCAAGGAAAGGCTGGCTTTGTCGAACCACCAGAACTTGGGCAAACAGAGTTTCGGCGCCGGCGCCAACCCTGTGACTGAGGCGGGCATCCCTCCGGCAGCAGCACCTGCAATCCTTCCGGCTGAGCATTCCCAGCTATGATACCACTGGAACCCGACATTGCCTTCAGCAAAGCGGGCCTCCCTCACTTAGTTAACAGATTCTCCCAGTAGATCTAGAGTTCTTTGGTAGCCGATGGGGGTAAAAAATGAACGGGACGTAAAGGCATCTCCTCATCAGACATACAGTCTCTTTCTGCAGTCAAACAGAATGAAGTAGCTATCAGTTTGCGCTGGTGGGCGGTGCCTGGCAGATGGTGCAGTTTCGGAGTCCACCCAGAGTCTGTAGCCATCTTTTCCTTTCAAAGTGGAGTCTCTGGCGATATTCAGCCTGGGAAGTCAGCTTTATAGAATATGAAGTAACTTAGAGAGTCTCCCACTAATCCCAGTGCTCACTGATTGGGTAGACTGGCCGGCTAGTGACTTTTGGGTCACCCTCCTTCCTCCAGAACTAGTTACAGATGTGCCACCATGCCCAGCCTTTCCTTTCTTCGTGTGTGTGTGTGTGTGTGTGTGTGTGTGTGTGTGTGTGTGTGATCTGAACTCAGGTCCTCAGGTGATGTGGGAGTGTCATATATCAATCTGTTGATTTCATTGGTTAAGTAATAAACCAACTGCTTGGCCTCATAGCTTAGAACATAGATGGGAGGAGGAAACAGAATAGAATTCTGGGCGGAAGAGGAAGTGAGGTCAGACTCTGCTCTGCTCCCGGAGAGACCCGACAGCTCTGCTGGAGCAGAGACGCCATGCTCAACTCTCCCAGGATGGACAGAGGCTAGAATCTTCCCCGTAAGCGCACCTTGGGGTGCTTACATGCATTATTAGAAATGGGCTAGTCCAGGTGCGAGAATTAGCCTGTAAGGGCTAGAGTTCATGGGCCAAGCAGTTCTTAAATGAATACAGTTTGTGTGTTGTTATTTTGGGCATAAGCTAGCCAAGCGGCCGGGGTGTTGGGGACACAGCGCTGCCGCTCCTATTATTTCAACAGATGGCGCCCAATGATGTGGGAGTGATTTCTTACTAATAAAGAAACTGCCTAGGCCCATTTGATAGGCCAACCCTTAGGTAGGCAGAGAAAGCAGAACAGGATGCTGGGAGAAAGAAGCTGAGTGAAGAGTCGCCATGATTCTCCCGCTCCAGACAGATGCAGGTTAAGATCCTCCCTGATAAGCCAGCTTGTGGGCTACACAGAATATTAGAAATGGGTTAGAACAATATGTAAGAGCTAGCCAATAAGAAGCTGGAACTAGCCGGGCCAGGCAGTGTTTGAAAGAATACAGTTTCCGTGTAATTATTTCGGGCATAAGCTAGCCATGCGGGCGGCCGGGTGCCGGGGACGCAGCCCTGCCGCTACCTATTTCAACACTCAGGCTTGTGTGGCAGGCACTTTATCAAGTCACTTCCCCAGCTGCTGCTAATTTTTTTTTTAACTGAATTTTGCAATTTTAAATGAGCGAAAACCCTGTTTTTATAGTAGTTTCATTTCTGGTCTTTGTGTCCAGAGCACTTTCTCGTCCTTAAAGGTAGACATAAACACAACTGGTGCTTCCTAGACTCTCAAAGATTAGTTGACCTGAGGTGGGCATTTGGTACAGAATATTGTTACAATTATGCATATCACAGTCTTTACTTTTAATTGTTACCAGTCTGATAACAGTAACAATATAGCACCATCCTAACTACAAGTAGGACTTTCACTATCTCCGAAATCTTCGTTCTGGGATATAAAACTGATTCTTAAATCTCGGCAATCCAGAGAACAATTCCTTGATCCGGACAAGACAGAGTTTACAGGGTTGAGTGGCCACCTTTGGGACAAGTCTCACTTATTCTGTGGCTCCTCCCATCACATCTCACCCTGCCCCCACCCGCACCGGAAACTTCTCCCTCTCAGCGGCTGGGCTTCAGCTTCCCTTTCCCCAGGCTCTCTTTCCTGTGTAATCTCAATCATTTGGTTCCCATGGGTTTCTTGGCCTCTTGGTTCCTGGTCCCCACTCTTGCCTTCTCTTTTCTCTTCCCCTTCACTCCTCCCATGGGAGGGGTGCCGGTTCAGGCTGGACTCTTTCAGATCCCCTGGCTGTGCTCTCCCTTACATCTACACCAAACCTCCCAGTCATACCTAGGAGCATCATGTCCTCATTGTTTTTCAGGCTGTATCCCTGACTCTTCCATTTCCAAGGTGCCCACCACCACTCCCTGTCTTATCTGGAGGATCCCTGATCCTGTCTCTGGAGTTCATCACGGGCAAAATGTTGGTTCTGTTTCCCTCCTTATTCTTTAGCAGACTTCAACTTGAAAATGCCAGCTCTGCAGTGAAGGGGGAAATCAAAGAAAACGTATACAGTCAAAACCCCTAGAATACAAGCCACAATCTTGTGGCGCCTGCTCCGCTTTCCGCAAGTTCAACGTCCGAGTCTTCTGCCCTGTGCACCACATTCTAGGCACATTTCCGGCTATTCTCTTTCTTTGCTGTTTGTCTTGTTTATTAAGGTGACCTTGTCACATTGCTCCCAGTAGGTCAATCAACTGCCAACTCTTTTAGGAATTGAAAATAACTTCATCAATGGATGTAGTTGGATGCGGAGCGCATGCAGTGGTGCTTCAGGATAAAGTACTCATTCACCCAGCTATGGCAAGTGAAGTGCTGGGCTGTGTCCCCCTAGGAACAGCCCTTGGTTAAAGACCTCTACCTCAGTCAAGGTCATGCCCCGACCCTAGACAGCTTGTGTCCAACAACTGTTAGAAGTACAAAGTGGTGGGATAGGGAGATTAAATTCTCGACTGTTTAGGGGCAAACATGTGGGATCCACAGTGGTCTCTGTTGCTACTGCATAGACATGCGGCTCATTCCATGACTGACCCTGCTTCCCTGACTCCTTACAGATCTTCCCAGTGAGCACCCATGTGTCACATTCTGCTTTGGGTGCCATCTCCCAGGCCCTATCTGACCTATGGCAGATGGAGCTGACTCGTGGGTTTGTGAACTCCGCACCTACACTTGGTTCAATGCTCGTCAGTTGTCCACTAGCAATTCTAACAACTCTGAACACTGACTCCCACATTTTCATCTTAGCCTGGGCTCTACAACGATGTCTTTGGTCCCAGTGACAGCACTCAAGGTAAAACTGCCCTGCAATGTCACGGACAAGGGAGATCTGGTGTCCTTTGCATCCCACAGAAGTGAATGCTCAGATTCTGCAGCTGTATGTCACATCATAGACAGAGATGCGGGTGGGAAAGCCCCATGCTCTCCATCCAAACCCGAATGACTGAACCAAAAGCCAGCTCTGCAGCAGGGCTCAGTGGGTGGCTCAGCTCTCTTGACTTCTTGACTTCTGGACTATGGAACACCCAGCCACAGCCCCGCTTAGCTTATGAAGTTTTCCAGGCTGTCTCAGTCAAGAGCACACAATCCTCCCACCTCTCTTGCTCCGGCAGGCATTCTCAGAGGTCACCCTGCACGGGCTGAGAGCTTTCATTTGTTAACATTCAAGCTGAAACAATGCTTGCCTGCCAAATAACTAGGCACATGACATTTTGATGAAGTCTTTCTTGGTACAGTCATTTTAACAATAGAACGTTTTGTCATGACAAGTTAAGTTGAGGAATAAAACTTTCAGTTGGGGGAAAAACCCTCTTGATAGAGCACAGAACTGACACAGCATCATGTTATTCCTAAGCACGTTGATAAAGCAACAAGGAAACACGCAAACAGTTCACACACGCTCCGTCGATACCTTCGGCTAGCCTCGCTCTGATTTTGTTCCCAGCCCCAATTCTTTTTCAGTATAGCACTTTTATTAAGCTTTGAGCATTTCAATGATGCTCACACAATGTATTTTTATCATATTCACCTTTATTCCTCCACATAACTCTCCCAGATCCAGTTCTAAACCCTCTTCAAACTTCACTCCCCCCCCCAGGTCACCCCCTCTACAGTAACTCACTGAGTTCAATTTTTGTTGCCAATATACTCATAGATGTGTGACCCTCCACTGGAGCGTGAGTGACCTGCCAGGGGCCACACCCTTTGAAAAATCTGATTCTCCCTACCTTAGTATCAATGACTGTCACCAACTCTCGCAGCTGGAGGTGGGGACTAGTGAGCCCCGCCCCTTCCGTGCTGGAATTTGACCACCCTCCTGACTTTTAGACTTGTATCATGTATTAATAAACTTTTGCATGGAGAAATGCCTGGTATAATCCAATTATAAGAAGGTGAGGTTAATTTCAGATCATGGTTTCTGATACTCCAGTCCATAGTCGGTTTCCCCCATTGCTTTGGGATCTGTGGTGAGGCAGCATAGCATATGGGTCACGTGGTAGAGGAAATGATTCACCTTATGGTAGTGGGAAACAATTCAAGAGCATGCTGCCTGTGACCACAGGTTCTACCACCTCCCAACAGTATCAAGGGATGGGGAACAAGCCTTTGACACGCGGCCTTTGGAGAAGACTTAAGACCCATAGATGCTGCACCAAAACTGCATTAAAAAATAACTGCTGCTTATTTATTCTTAAGGGGACTCCATTTAAACAAACAATGGAACCTATTTTAAATTAATAGATATAATTGCTAACATCTATACACCTACGGAAATACCTAGCTCAGATAATAAGCATTCTACATATATTAACTCAGTCTTCACAGAGGCACACAGAGGTTAAGTGAATGCTACTTTATTATATAAGCACATGGGCTCCACATTGGTCACTCTCTGGTCTTTTTTAACCACTACAACATCTGTCCTTGTGTCCTGAGTGCATACACTATGGAAACCTTACTTCTTATCTTAAGCCTACAACTGAAGATAGATTAATATAAAGAAATGGCCAAATACACACACTGGTCAAAGGTCATCGCTGACAAAGTCAACTGGGAACCAGTGTGGATTGGCGGATGTGTAGCACTGGAAAATAAACATCTATTCTACCCGAGAAGAAGAATACACGCAGAACATCTAAAAGGAAAATCCATCCCGGAAGTGCTTAGGGGTATGAGACTTGAGAAGAGGATTCTGAGACTTTTGAACCTGAAGAAGGGACACAAAACAGAGCCATCTGCAAATTTCTAAGCTCAGATTCTCATTGTTTTCTTATTATAATCATGAACGAAATATTATCTATAGATCTCTTCTACATATTGAATAACTGTTCGTATCAGAATTCATTTTCATCAAATGTCCCTCAAAGTTGGGAGAATGGGCTTTCAGATATTTTATTAGTGCTGAATTTCTTGAAGGAAATTTTCTGATGATATAGACCTCAGCAGGTAATAGCAATGTTGAGCACTGGAGGAAGGGTTGGATAGCCTAGCTTCAGTGACAGGAGGTAGGAGAGGCAGAGATGGAAAACATAATAAAAATAGTATGTGATCTCCAGCAGGCTTCAATAAAAATGACAGTTGAGTAGAAAGTGTGTTGACTTGAATGATCTAGAACTGGCCTGGGATTTCCCCCTTTCTAAAAGGTCACACGCTAGCCCAATTTAGATGCAAGTGAAAGATGAAGGCCCCTGTGTCCAAGACAGTGAAATAAATTTCTTGATATGAGGACTGGAGAGATGGCTCAGCAGTTAAGAGCACTGGCTGCTCTTCCAGAGGACCTGAGTTCAATTCCCAGACTTCACATGGCAGCTCACAACTGTCTTCAAAAAGAGAATCCAACACCCTTTTCTGGCTTCCACAGGCACCAGGCACACGGATGGTACACAAGCATATATGCGGACAAAACACCCATACATTTAAAAAATATATTAATTTAAAAAATCCCTCGTGGTGTGAGGCAAAGGAGATTAATGAGTGCCTTGCTTTCAACTGGTGATTCCAGCCTGCACGTCCTCCGCCTTCCACCTCTGAACTCAGGGTCCAGGGAGAAGCCTCCAAGGAACACTTTGCCTACATTTTCCACACCACCTGAGAGCCTCAGGAAAGGCCATGATTTTAATCTCTTCAGAATCCTCCCTCTAGGGAGTGTGGAGTGCTTCTTGGCTTCTTCCTGTTCCCTGGAAGTGCTGGGCAGAGATCCAATTGCTCATGCTCAGATCAATGGGCTCACTTAGATTCTTTACCTTGGCTATCACGACTAATGCCCAGGAATGAACTGACTGGCACCAAGAAGGGAAGACGTTTGGACTCAGTCCCTTATTTATATACCACAACCTCAGGGATAATAATTTTGGATGCTATGGCGGTCTCCTTGAGCCAGGATCTTGGCTGGTGTGACAGTAACAGGGTCCCCTAGCATCTGAGAACCCAAAGATACAAATAAAACCTCAACAAAGCTAGGTATGCTGTTCAAAGTAGCAGCAAGAGACAGGATGGACTGGTACTCTGAATCGTCAAGTTTTAGAACTAAGAGTGACGATGGCTTCCGTCAAGAGAGGAGTCGAGGAAGCCAGCAATACAGAATTGCTACACTGATAGCTAGCCTCTTGTTGACTTGGGCAGTATAGCTGTCATGCCAGAGTGGGGGCATGGTCCAGAGGGCAAGGCCATAGCTGACTAATAGGGAACCTACAATTATCTCATGTGACTCAGAGTACTAAAGTCTACCTGGCTCTTTCCTGCCCTTACTATGTATTTATCAAGTAAGCATCAACCCCGCATTGCTAACTGGAAAAGCAACATTTTCAATTCTTCCTTTAGACAGATGACTACATTTTAGACAATGAGATGTAAGTGAAAGTTATGGAGAGGGCACCTCATGACCATGCCTTTAGAAGAGATTAACCCAGCTGCATTCCTGCTTATCCTCAATGCTTCCTCTGCTACTAACTATAGAATACAGACATGATAACAGCCACCATACCCATGGGACAAGAGGATGTTTGGGGACTTAAACCATACTCAGGATAGCAAAGCAGAAAGATGGAAGAACCTAGGCGCTAGGCCTGTGGTGAATGGCAGAGCCCTCACCTCAGCCGATAATCCTTATTGGCTGCCCCTGGGTTATACCTTATAACTAAGAAAAGCAAAGGCAATGGGCTTTCCTTGCTTCCTGGTGCCAGCAAGTTTAAGTTACTGACTTAAGTGTCTGGAGACAAAATTATATTCTGTCTGGGACAAGCCGCTGTTTGCATACCAAAGAGCGCTGGACCAGGAGTGTGTTAGAAGAGAAGTCTCTCGGGCCCCTCCACAGAACAGCTAAAGAGGAATCGCTTCTGTCCATGCTCCCCATGTGGTCTGCACGCACATCAGTGTATTACAAACATTGGTACAGGTGTAATTGTCCTCTCTCTTCGTAAAATTGCTGATCCCCGAGATGACTCAGCAGCTAGAAGTCTCTGACACGGAAGCCTGACCACTCCAGTTGATTCCTGGAGCCCACACACAAGTAGAAGGAGAGAACTCACTCCACAGAATTGCCCGTGGACCGCCACATGACTGTCATGACATGTTCGCACTGCTGACCCCACACAAGAATAATAACACTTTTAAAAAAATTTAAAAATTGCTCATTGTTGTATCCTAGAAAGTGCTATGATCTAGTCTGATTGTTAATACTAAAACATGGTAAGGATTTTCTAATCCCAGATTAGAGTAACAGAAGTGAGCTGAATTCTTCAGATCAAAAAATAAAATACGAGCACTTACATAAATGAGGAAAACCACACTCCCGCTTCTATGCTTAGGACAGGAATGGGGAGAGAATGTCGCTTTAAAAACCCCACATCTCAGGAAGGAAAGAAAACATAGGTGTACCATATTATAGTTCACATTTTAAATGAAGCAAGAGGGATATACCCAGGTGTTTTTGGAAACAACAACATCACAGTATGGGCTATGCAAGGAGCCTAAGCCTTTTCTCCTAGACTGGGGCACGTGTAAGGACAACTTAGTGGGAAGGACAGCCCTTAAGAAATTTTGGGCTTCTCCTCCCAGCTTGAGGAACACGGAGGCCCTCCGCTCAGGTTTGAGGCAGCTAGCTGGGCTCCCCACTTGATGTGCTCATTTTAAGACTCAATGCTGACAGAACGTGGGCCATAACGTGGGCATCTTTGCCTTCTGCCTTCTCTAGGTTCTTGCTCCACAGTCTGAGCTTGAGGGATCCATTCTGCGGAAGAAGGAAGTGCAGGCACTCCAAGGCTGGGAGTAGAAGCGGTCGTGCTCCAGGCTAGCGATCACTGATGGCTAGCATCCTCTCACGTGCTTGTCGGCACCGGGCTCTGATGCTATCCTTGATCTGCTGATTATCTTGTCATCTGTCTTCACCAAATAACCCCAAATTGGGAATCTTACTGACAGAGGTTTCGAATGAATAAGAACTTTCTTCCTCGTTATGTTTCTACTTGATATTCTTCAGCTCGTTATGTGATTAAAAATGAAATCATATCTTTGGATGCTTGAGGTTTGGCTGGCTGGCTGGGAATGGTTTTCTGGCAGTCATTAATGATCCCCCCCTCTTTCTATTTAAATAACATTTACTAGATGTGGTACTTGAAAGAAATGCCAAGTTAAGATGTAAGAGAGAGAATAAACAAACTGTGCATGTAGTTTTTTTCTTTTTCTTTTCTTCTCTCTCTCTCTCTCTCTTTTTTGTTGTTTGTTTAGTTGGGTTTTTTTTTTTTTGATCTGTCAGTGTTGGGCAAAGGAAAATTGTTTCAAGCAGAAGCCAAATTTCTAATTCCACAAGAGATGTGGCTTTCATAGTCTTTTGTTCTGTTTTTAGTCATTTGAGACAGGGTCTTATGTAATGCAGGGTGGCCTCAAATTTGCTATGTACTCTTGAACTCTCGGTCCTTGGGGCTCCTTCTGCAAGTGCAGGGATGTAGGCTTGCATGGCCTCATCCATCTTTGATCTTCATCTTCTTTTCTTTAGTTTCCTCCATCTGATGCTTTTCAGAAATGTGCAGTGTTCTTCTAGGAACTTTCTCCTTCCTTAAAGGAGATGAAGACAGCCCTGCTGGCGCGTTCTGTGGTGGAAGTGGAGCAGACAAAGACCCTGCTTGGTCTGGCAGTTTCTCAGCCAGTGCCCCCTGCTTCTGGTCGCCCTGAGATAACTGTGGTGGGGGTGGGGGTGGGGTGGCCAAAGGGTGGGAGTGCATGGGGGGTTAGGGAGGGTGTAAGGGGACAGTTGAAGCTTTTATGTATTCTACTCTCTTCTAAAGAATATACAAATTATCTAGCCCTTAAGCAGCCCTAGCTAGAGGGCCTTGCCAAACATAACAGACTACACAGAAATCAACAAAACCTTCCAAGTACTGCATCTCACAGAAGAAAACGATGTTGCGGACATAGTCACCAGCCCCTGCCTGCAGCCAAGGTGTGTGTTTCCTCAGTTCGGCAGCTCACATTTTCACGCACCTATCACAGCGTTTTCTACCTCGATCCTTCCTGTCCGGAATGTGACACTTAGCTCTCACAAACAAGAAAGGAAGTGCCCTTCCCTGAGCAGAAATCTAAACACAGAACAAGACCACAACTTGTTTCCAGCCCGTCTCCTGTGGTGAGGCCTCCAGACTGAGGGACTGGGGTTGGAAGAATTGTAAAAGGCGGTCCCTCTGCCCAAGGATGCTTTAACAAGGTCTCAAGAGTACTTGGTCATCAACGGGAGAACCACTGGCTTGACTCGCTGAGCCAGACCTCGTTTCATCAGATGTGAAAGTCTCGGCACATAGCTTGCTTGCAAACAGCCTCCGATGAATACACCCGTCATCTTTAGCAATACGGCTCTCTGAACTACAGTGAATCTACACTTTTGTTTTATTCGGTAGTTGTCTTTTAAGTGCCTACTGCTTGACTTTACAGTTCTGAGGCAGGGACTTGATAGCATAGCTCTTACTGACCCCAAGGGATTTGGGTTTCCACCCCCTCCCTCTTCTCTCACCTCACTGTTAGGTTCCATCTGTGGCTGCCTTGCACACGGGTGTAGGTGGGAAGCAGAGGAGGAAGTGACAACTTCTGTCTGTGGAGGAGTGTCGCAGCCAGCACATGCAGTGTCCTTCATAAAGAAGAGACAAGGCATTCATTCTCTGGGATACATAGCTTGTATCTCAGCACACTAACTCCTATGGATGGAGAGTGAGCCAGAGACCTACCCCCTCCACCTGCTTCTCTACACACACACACACACACACACACACACACACACACTAGCCTCTTGATCAGAGCAGTTATGGTTAAGAGGCTAAGCGATGTGAGCAGTGATTTAGAGCAATGGTTCTCAACCTGTGGGTTGTGGCCCTCTTGGGGATTGCATAGCAGATATTTACATTATGATTCATAAAGGTAGCAAAATTACAGTTATGAAGTAGCAATGAAATCATTTTATGGTTGGGGGTCACTAGAGCATGAGGAACTGTATTAAAGGCTCACAGCATTAGGAAGACTGAGAACCACTGATTTAGAGGGTGGGTGGGTGATGTGGGATTCCCTTCTGTATGTTGTGAATACCACTGGTGAATTAAAAAGCTGCTTGGACCAAGGCGGGGCAGGATAGAGCTAGGCAAGAGAACTAAACTGAATGCTGGAAGAAAATAGGTGGAGTCTGTAAGAAGCCATGTAGCCGCTGCACTTTTGATGGATGGAACCTTACAGGTAGGCTGTAACCATGTAGCAATATACAGATTAATAGAAATGGGTTAATTTAAGATGTAAGAGTTAGCTAGAAATATGCATAAGCTAATAGGCCAAGCAGTGTTTTAAGTAACACAATTTGTGTGTGATTATTTAAGGTCTGGGAGGCCAGGAACCTCTGTCTACAGGTGCGGGTACCAGAACAGTCTAGGATGAAAGGACTGTAGAACTAAAACAAAGATATATAGCACAGCCTGGTACGTTCTGGAAACAATAAACAGTTGAACTGGGTGAAAGTGTGGGACATGGCTCTGTATTTTGAACCTAGAAGCTAAGTCTTCATCTTGAAGTTTGTAGAGTAGTATAGAGGATGGAGGATGGTTGAAAACATGAGCAAGAGTGTCACATGAAGGAGACGGTCATAATACTCATTGTTATGATTTGAATGCCGGTGGCCCTCTAAAATTCACATGTTGGAACATGATGGTGGTACTAAGAGATAGAGAGGTGATTCGAACATGAATCTTGAGCCAACTGTCTCCTGCATCCATGAGTCCTGTAGGGAAGTACGCAGCATCCCTCCTCCCAAGAGTACACGACAACAAAGCACTGCCTTAGAAGCAGGGAACGGCCTTCATCTTGGACTTTTCAACTTGCAGTTCAGCCCATGTTGATCATTTATAGAGTAGTACGAACAGATACACCCGTCTTTGTGGCAGTGTCAACATGGGCGGCAGGGGTTTAAATAAGAGGAGGCTAAGTATAAACTGTCCTGTCGCTAGAGCATACAGGTCCGAACCTTCAACAAGCCATAAGGTCAGAGAGTTAAAGAGAGAAGCGAAACAAAACCAATAGAACGGGCAAACGACTTGGCTCTAGGAGAAATCAAGACGAGGTGCCAAGGATGAATTGTGAAAGGCGTGCTGATGGAGGTGGGTCTTGTAATAATAAAGAAACTGCCTCGGCCCTCATAGGACAGAAAATTAGGTGGGTGGAGAAAACAGAAGAGAATTCTGGGAGAAAGAAGCTGAGAGGGAGTCGCCATGATTCTCCCGCGCCAGACAGATGCAGGTTAAGATCCTCCCTGGTAAGCCAGCTCGTGGGCTACGCAGAATATTAGACATGGGTTAGAACAATATGTAAGAGCTAGCCAATAAGAAACTGGACCTAGCCGGGCCAGGCAGTGTTTGAAAGAATACAGTTTCCGTGTAACTATTTCTGGGTATAAACTAGCCATGCGGGTGGCTGGGTGCCGGGGACGCAGCCCTGCCGCTCCTATTTCAACAGCGTGCCAGGGGTGAATGGTATCCATGTTTTCTGGGATCCTACGTGAATGTTCATGCCTCTTAAGAGGGAGGAAGGAGGAAGAGTAACTTAATGAGAGGAAGTCTGAGAGAAAGGATTCTGTATGCTCACTGGCTAACGGTTGCCATCTGTTTTGGAACTGTTCTAGTGGCAGGGAGGGGCAGGCCAGGGACAGTGCGCTGGAAAGTCCCAGTTAAGTGATGTGGCAGACTTAAGAACTTCTACCCAGGTCAAACCCAAAACTTGATCCATCTGCTTTAACATTACATGGAGAAAAATACCCTTCTAACTCTATGTACCTGTCCCTGTCTGGAGAAACCAGGTTCTGCTGTCAAACATAAAGAATGTAGAGCCTGACCTAACAACGCATCCCACTGAAGGAAAACCACTAAAGCTCATGCGCTGACATGTCATTACAATCCACTCGCCCCGCAGAATGGGGAATCCATACTTCAGTGTGGACTGAAATACTGCTGTTCAGCCGTAGAGCACACACACCGGAAAATGGCCTGGACTAGAGTTCTTATTGACTGCTAATGTATGCATGTCTCTCATAAAACCATTTTAGATTTGTATGCATACACATATTGGACATATGTATTGATATGTGCATATAAAATTACTATTTATACATGAAGCATACATGCATATGTAATACATATAATATATGTGTGTGTATATATGTGTGTATTTATATGTATTTGTACACACACACACATACATACTAGCTGAAAACTATGGCGATATCTGTCCACGGCAGCTTGGGAGCAGCAGCAGGGGTGTGTGTGTGTGTAGGTATATGTGTGTGTGTATGTGTTGAAATTAGGAGCGGCGGGGCTGCGTCCCCGGCACCCGGCCGCCCGCATGGCTAGCTTATACCCAGAAATAATTACACGGAAACTGTATTCTTTCAAACACTGCCTGGCCCGGCTAGGTCCAGTTTCTTATTGGCTAGCTCTTACATATTGTTCTAACCCATTTCTAATATTCTGTGTAGCCCATGAGCTGGCTTACCAGAGAGGATCTTAACCTGCATCTGTCTGGAGTGGGAGCATCATGGCGACTCCTCCTCTAACCTTCTTTCTCCCAGAATTCTCTTCTGTATACTCCGCCTACCTAATTTTCTATCCAATAAAATGGGCCAAGGCAGTTTCTTTATTAGTAAGAAATCATTCCCACATCATTTCCCCTTTTTCCGTTTAAACAAAAAAGAAAGGCTTTAACTTTAGCATAGTAAAATTACATATAACAAAACAGTTATCAAGTAAGAATTACAGTTACAATATTTATATCTATTTTATCTCTTATCATAACTAAGGAAAACTATAACTATTTATTCTTCAACTCCATCAAAGACTCCAGAAGGATATAATATTATCTAAGTAAACAAGAAATAAGAAAACTCTAGAAATGACAGAGACATCTCGCTGCCTGGACAGTCACCCAAAGTTCCTCTGTACCGTTGGGGCATCCATCTTCGGCCTACAGGCCCATGGTATCCAGATACATTTCCATGAAGCAGGAAATTTTAAAGACAGTTCAGTCACTTTCTGCTGTGTTCTGTAGAATGTCTTGTAGACTCTTTCATGAATCAGGAACCCCGAAAGACCATCTCACCTTTAGGCAAGTTCAGCAGTCCTCTCTCTGAGGGTTCTCTGTGTCCAGTTTATGCAACAGTCCAGGCAAGAGCAGTTTCTTGCCCAAATGACTATCCAACTCCATAAGGATCCTCTTCGATGCCCATCTTCCTCTTGAAGTAGCTGGTGCTGCCAGGAGCAGACGTGTCTCCTTGTCATGAAAAGTCCTAAGTTATTAAAATATTTTAAATGCCATATTCTGCAGTCTTTGAAAGATATGAAGAATGCCTATCTAATTGAAATATATCTCTATATATCTAGAAAATCTAACTAACATGACTACAAGCTTAACTATTAGCAATGATTATCCATTAACAACCTATATTTCCTAATTATACATTACATTTTAAGTGAACTACATAATCACAATACCTTAATCAAGTTCAAAAATACATATACATATAACAAAATTGACCTTAAAATCCATACCAATGCAAATTATTCATATCTATATCATATCCCCCTTTAAATGTAAAAGAACATTTATAAACAATATTTGGGAACATGGGCGTAGTTTTTTCTCTCCAAACTGCTTCCTGCTGAATGGGGGCACTGTTAATCAGATCATTTAGGGTGTAACCTGTGTGTCAGGTTCATCTCGGTTGGCAGTTGAGTGAAGTAATTTTTTGAGGGTGTTCACAGCAACCTTTCAGGAGGGCGTGGTCTATCATACCATACCGGGATAGATGCAATCCATAGGGTCACATCCTCTGTGGAAACAAAAGAAGACCCTCTCCAAAGCATCATATCCTTAGATCCAAATTTTGAAGTCAAGATACCTTTAGAACATATGTGCAGGTTCAGCTTAGCAGCCCATATAATAAAATGTCTCTTTGTACTTAGCTCCTTCACAGTCAAAAATTTTAAAGAAAACACAATGTACATAATCCAGACTCTCTGTGAATTTTTCATTTTTACGTGGCTTATTTTTCTTTATTTCTCTTAATCTATAACTATCTGTACTTCTGTACTCTGTCTCTTTAAAGACTTTACCCTTTTTCTTTTTAAGACATTAACTTTATTCTTTATATTCTCTTTTTTTCCCCAAGCCTACGTACATTCATCCAACGGTGTCTGAATCTGTTTTACTGTGAATCTGTATTTTTTTTTTTATTATCCAGGAGCATTTCTTAAAATGTTAAGCATTTCTTAAAAACTTAAGTTGCACCATGTATAGGTAATACGGTACTGCCTGTGTCCTGCCCAGTCTAAACCTTAACTGCACGGTTTTAAGGTAATTACGGTAGTTCCTGCCTGAGATCAGCACAGTTCAGCAAGGAGCAGCCGCTCCTGCCTCAGAGTCATTTGGTGCTTTTGAGCTGAGCACAGTTACAGGCAAACAGCAGTTTACATTGGAGCCGCAATCAGCAATTTAATTTTGAGACTGAGTGTGCAGCACAGAAACTCTTTTTATCCAAGTTACAGCCAAATCTGACACGCAGAGCACTGCGCAGTCTGAAAACGCGTCTCTGTATGGCAGCAGGAATCCGCCATGCTCTTCCGCCTGCCTAAGCCTGATTCCGCCATCTGCCCAGGTGTAGGCAGGGAACGCTGAGCCATCGGCAGGTCTCAGAGCAATCTCCTCCGATCCCAAGCGGGAACACAAACATCCAGTCCCATAAAAGCCTTGAAATGCTTTAAAGCCAGAGTTCACGCTGGCAGCACAGCACCAGGAAGCCGCGCTTTAAAATGACGCAGCTTTTTTTCTCTGCTGCTGTTGCTGAATCAGGAATCTCTCTACAGCACGCCACCAACAAAACAGCAAAAATCTGTGTTAAACTCTCTCTCCCTTATTTTTAAGCCTTCTCAGGTTTTTAAGTGGATTTAGCCCATCACGTCTGGGCGCCATCTGTTGAAATAGGAGCGGCAGGGCTGCGTCCCCGGCACCCGGCCGCCCGCATGGCTAGTTTATACCCAGAAATAATTACACGGAAACTGTATTCTTTCAAACACTGCCTGGCCCGGCTAGGTCCAGTTTCTTATTGGCTAGCTCTTACATATTGTTCTAACCCATTTCTAATATTCTGTGTAGCCCATGAGCTGGCTTACCAGAGAGGATCTTAACCTGCGTCTGTCTGGAGTGGGAGCATCATGGCGACTCCTCCTAAGCTTCTTTTTCCCAGCATTCTCCTCTGTCTACTCCGCCTACCTAATTTTCTGTCCTATGAGGGCCGAGGCAGTTTCTTTATTATTAACCAATGAAATCAACAGATAAGATACAAGACCCACCTCCATCATGTGTGTTTACCTTCTTAGTTTTCAGCTTGTTTAAATGACTCATTGTGGAGACTTTTAAACCAGCACAGAAGTAGAAGAGAAAGCCCATTGCATCTCTCCGTATATCTATTAGCCAATAGTCTGCATCTATCCATGCATCTATTAACTAACAGTAATTATTAAGTCCTAGTCAAACTTGTTTCTTCTACTAGTACCTTCTAAATATATTCCCCTTTGTCTCTAAGATTATTTTAGAGTGCATTTATTGGCACACACACACACACACACACACACACACACACACAGGGAGTAACTATTTTATTTTGAACTAACTGCAGATTCAAAGAATTCTTGGGAAAATAATGCAGAATTTCAGACATGGAATCTGTTCCTCTCTGCTTCACACTCAACCCCCAGACTACTAACATTAATATGCCACATTTATGACAATGAATGATCCCAAACTGATATTAAACTTAAGTTTATCTAAGTCCATTACACCAGATTTCCCACTTCATCAGCCAACTGTGGCTGTATTTCATCCTTCCTTTTAAAGTCCTTATGGGCTTAGCAATAAAATGCCCCATTTCAGCCACCATCTTTGTAAGCTTTTTCAGCCTGAAAATCCTTTTATCAGATCAAGTGTTCACGTTACACCCACCCTCCCCACTCCCCCTGGCCCACCCTCTCTCTTCTACTGCAACTTGGGGAAAGGATGTCACAACATCTGTTCACAGTAGCTTGGGAGCAGGGTATTTGCCACCCTAACAAGCTCTTTGTGCACGCTCTGGAGTCTGATTTTGGAATCAGTGCCAGGACAAACTACTGAGGGTAATTTGGGACAATTTGTAAAGCAGAGAATTCAGAAAAAGGCAATACATCTTCCTAAACGCATTCGCGAGTCTACTGCATTGGCTGAATGAGACCAATCTAATGGCTTCCAGGCCGTGGGGTTAATGCCCATGCTGGCTGTTCAAATGCCAGGGCTCTGTGACTGGGCAGCTCAATGGAGTAGAGTTTGCTCATTCTTAGCGTTGGTCAGTTCACCCCCCTACACTGAGGGGCCACCTCACAGGTGCCATGAGTTCCCTGTCATGAAGTCGGCTCTCCAGACCCATTTCTTAACACTCCCTGTAGTTCTCTGTAGTTTCTGATGCAATGCCTGCTTCTAGCCAGCCAGTTGAACAACTCTAAGCACACCAGGGCCTGGCTGTGGGCCAACATGGCGTCATTGCCCATTAATAGAAGTTGATGGAGCTCAGAAAAAATGCTTTCGGGCTGGCTACAGTCCACTTCCTCCCATACTTCGTCTGCCTAAGGCAAATATATGGAAAAATCAATTTAGGCATGCTTATTTTTTTTAAACCAGTTTGTGCTAATTTGGGCATTGATTTTTCTAGCTTCTGTTGGCTTTAAAAATATTTTGTGACTAATCTTGCTTTTTCCCAATATATATATAGCTTCTGTAGACACTGCTTCTTTCCCAAAATGATTAGAGGTGATGCATTGAGAAAAAACCACAACAAAACAAAACAAAACAAAAAACTTATTAGCCTCTAAGTTGCTTCTGCTTTTCCTCAAAATGTTATCTACTAATGTAATACAGTTGATGGATTATGAGTTTACTTATTTATCATACCATTAATAGTGCCCCTTATTCTATAAAGCTATGGACAGGGTACATGGAGGTGCATAGCACACAGTAAGACAACCATGATCTGGGAGACATAAAAGGCAACACTGGTTGGTAACACGAGATGACGCTGTAAAAGAGGGCTTTACAGGGATTCAGGGCATGAAGTCCTACATATGTGCACTCAATGGGTTGTACACTAGCAAATGTGTCTTAGAAAGCCAGGAAGGGGAAACGAGACCATATCTGGGCAAAACACAGTGACAATGCTCTAAAATGTAGCTGTGTTGTTCAGAGGACCAAATCAGAAGACATTAAAAGCAGTGGGTAGTGAACTTACTGGAGATACAGTCTCCTTAGAGACTGCTGTGAGCTAAATACACCCTGCCCCAAATTCACAAGTTGAAGTCCTAAGCCCCTAGTACCTCAAAACTGAGATTCCCAGATGAAGGGCCCTCAAGGAGTAATTAAGCGAAAATGATTGCTAGACTTAGACCTTAATCCAATATGATTTGTGTCCTTATAGGAAGGGACTAAGTGAGGAAGACAGAATTGTGTTCAACCAGGAAGCCAAAGAGGCCTTGAAGGACATCAGCCCAGCTTCCCTCCTGCTAAGTCTTGGACTTTTCAGCCCACAGGAAGGTGACAAACAGTTCACTAACTATTCCCTTCCAGGACCTTTGTTACAACAATCTATCAAACCAAGAGAGACACAAACATTTCCTAAGGCAATTCTCTAATAACATCCCTCCCCTCAGGGTGATACATAGCCCTGGGCTAACTAGACTCCTCCTTCCCTGCTTCCCACACTTGGCCACCTACCCTCCACAGTTTGGGAGCTCAGGTGTTCCTGTCTGAACTTGCCACATTGACCCACAGTTAATCAGCCTAAAGATAGGGGCCCCAGTCCGGGCAGGCTTAGTATGTATGTTCATAGATTTGTTTTTGTTTTTGTTTTTATCTACCTGGAACAGAGAGATTTTGACCTTAGACAGACAATGTGACCTTTCTGCCTAGCACTAGAAGTTAGCTGATGTAAGTCAGTGGCCATATTTCCCCAGAGGGAGACATTTGAATCTGTGAGACTGGAAAGTCAGAGAGTGTTTTCAGGGCCCTCTTGTCTGTATGTTCTCTTTAACCAAACCATGGGAAGCCCCCGCCTACCTTAGACTTAGCCACAGAACACAGTTTTTTGTCACTGCATTTCCCTACACTCTCCTGTTCTGCCCTCCTGTAGCTCAGTGGTTCTCAACCTTCCTAATGCTGTGGCTCTTTAATACCGTTCCTCATGTCATAAAAGCATTTCTGTTGCTTTTCCATAACTGTAATTGCTATGGTTATTGATCACAGTGTAAATATCTGTGTTTTCTGATGGTCGTAAGTGATCTACAGGTTAAGGACCACTGCTCCAGTCACCCCGAGTCACTGCAGGCCCCTTGAACTAAGGTTGTCTCAGAATAACAAACATAAAGGTTTAATGAAAAAGATTAATCAAGCTCCTTTCTAAGCCTTTTTTTTTTATATAGAAAAATAGCTAATGGCCATATACGAACACTGAGCAGCCCGACACCATTTCTTTTTAGCTTGCCAAAGTCAATCTTTCCAGGAAATGTTCAAGCAGATCCAGGTCCTCCCGGAGAGGAAGGAGTGGGTGGACCCAGTCTTTTCTTTTACAAACTACCAGTTACCTGCTTCCAAGAGTACAGAAAAACACAATTAAATAAATAGGTAGAAGCTGGGAAATGTGAAAGCCATTTTATTTCCTCAACTAAGGATTCTGTCTTTCCTTACACAGGTGAGAATTACAAAACCAAATTTAAATACATCAGTCATCTATTTCATTTTCCTTGTCCAGAAAAACTTCTCTACTCTGTTTTCCTTTATTAGAAATGAGATCATTTTGAAACTTGCTACTGTTAAAAAAAAAAAAAAAAAACTTTGCTACCTATGTTGATAATTTTGATTTTTTTTTTTTTTGAGACAGTTTCTCTGTCCTGGAACTCACTCAGTAGACCAGACTAACCTCAAACTCAGAGATCCATCTGTCTCTGTCTCCCACGTGCTGGGATTAAAAGCATGCACCACCACTGAATGACAATATGACAATTTGATTTTTCTTCTCTAAGAAAAAAAATTTCTAATGCAGCACATATATGTTCATTCTTGGGCACTCATGTTGCACACAGAAGAGGTAGTTTCTCCCATCCAGGACCACTCTTCTCTACTAACTACTAATTTAAGACTTCCTAAAATTCAATGAAAATGACCACACAACATATCCAAATTTATGGGACACAATGAAAATGGTGTTAATAGGAAAGTTGGTAGCACTAAACACCTACATAAAGAAGCTGGGAAAAATCCAATACTAGTGAATTAACAAAACACTTCTAAACTTTAAAACAAAAAGAAGCAAACTCACTCAAGGGAACTAGACGGCAGTAAATAATCAGATTGAGAGCTGGAATCAACAAAATAGAAACAAAGAAAACAATACAAAAAAAATCAATGAGACAAAGACTTGGTTCTTCCAGAAAATCAACAAAATAGACGAACCTTTATCCAAACTAACCAAAAGGCAGAGAGAGAATATCCAAATTAACAAAATCAGAAATGAAAAAAGGGACATAACAACAGACATGGAGGCAAACCAGAGAATCATCAGGTCATATTTTGCAAACCTGTACTCCACAAAATTGAAAAACTTAAAGGAAATGGACAACTTTCTGGATAAATATCACTTACCAAAATTAAATCAAGACCAGCTAAGCAAATTAAACACACCTATAACTGCTGAAGAGTCTCCCAACAAAAAAAAAAAAAAAAAAAAGCCCAGGATCAGATGGTTTTAGCTCAGAATTCCACAAGATTTTCAAAGAAGCATTAATACCAATATTCCTCAAATTGTTCCACACAATAGAAACAGAAGCAACATTGCCAAACTCTTTTTATGAGGCTACAATTACCCTGATACCCAAACCACAGAAAGACATTACTAAGAAAGGGAATTACAGACCAATCTCACTCATGAACATTGATGTAAAAATACTCAATAAAATGCTGGCAAATCAAATCCAAGAACACATCAGAACCATCATCCACCATGATCAAGTCGGCTTCATTTCAGAGATGCAGGGATGGTTCAATGTAATTTTCTGCATTACTGTCAGTACAGTTTGACTGCTTGCGAGCCGGGCAAGGGCCTGGAGATTGCAAGAACACACAAGAGACCTGGGTCATTTGAAAGGAGATCAGCCGAATGGCAAAAAAAAAAAAAAAAAAAAAAAAAAAAAAAAAAAAAAACCCGACACACCTAGCTGCTACACAATGGAACATCCCCCCCCCCCAGGCAGGTGGGAAATTACCACATCCAAGGTGGAGTAAACAATGGCCCTATAGCTAACCATTAGGGGGGCAGAGGGAGCACAGGAACATACAAGATGTTTAGCTGGCTGGCTGGAAACTGTCCTTAAGATGAAACCCAGGAGCAGGGGTGGATCCATGGGTCCTACAGTTCAATATACGAAAATCTGTCAACATAATCCACCATATAAACAAACTGAAATAAAAACCACATGATCATCTCATTAGATGATGAAAAAGCTTTCGACAAAACACAACATCCTTTCATGATAAAGGTCTTGGAGAACCATGGATACAAGGAACATACTAAACATAATAAAGGCAATATACAGCAAGCCAACAGCCAACATCAAACTAAATGGAGAGAAACTCTCAGTGATCCCACTGAAATCAGGAACAAGATAAGGTTGTCCACCACTCCATATCTATTCAATATAGTTCTTGAGGTTCTAGCTATAGCAATAAGACAACAAAAGGAGATTAAGGGCATACAAATCGGAAAAGAATTCAAACTCTCACTATTTGCTGATGATAAGATAGTTTACATAAGTGACCCCAAAAATTCTACCAAGGAACTTCTACAACTCATAAACACTTTCAGTAATGTAGCAGGATACAAGATTAACTAAAAAAAAATCAGTAGCCCTCCTTTACACAGATGATAAATGGGCTGATAAAGAAATCAGAGAAACATCACCCTTCACAATTGCCACAAACAGCATAAAATATCTTGGACTAACACTAACCAAACAAGTGGAAGACTTGTATGACAAGAATTTTAAATCTTTGAAGAAAGAAACTGAAGAAGACGCCAGAAAGTGGAAAGATCTCCCACGTTCTTGGGTAGGTAGAGTTGACATAGTAAAAATGAGTCTTACCAAAAGCAATCTACAGATTCAATGCAACGCCCATCAAAATCCCAGCAAAATTTTTCACAGACCTCAAAAGAATGATACTCAACTTCATATGGAAAAGCAAAAACCCAGGATAGCCAAAACAATCCTGTACAATAAAAGAATTTCTGGAGGCATCACAACCCCTGACTTCAAACTCTACTACAGAGTTACAGTACTGAAAACAGTCTTGTTTGCTATAAAAACAGACAAGAGGACCAATGGAACCGAATCATAGGCCCAGATATTAATCCACACACTTTTGAACACTTGATTTTTGAAAAAGAAGCAAAAAATATCAAATGGAAAAAAGAAAGCATATTTAACAAATGGTGCTGACATAACTGGATATCAATGTGTAGAAGAATGAAAATAGATCTATATCTATCACCATGCACAAAACTCTGAAGGCATAAGTCACGAACAAGGCCACACCAGTTTGGAGTTATGATTAATAGGGTGTTATTTATTTAAAGGGGAAAACTTACAGATCACCATCCCAGACAACAGCCATCTGCACAACCAGGAAGGGAGTCTAGTCTCCAGCGGAGCAGGAAGTGAAGAGAGCGAGCAGAGGAAATAGCCGCTTTTTTAAAGGGAGAGAGACCACGCCCCAATGGGCTGGTATCACAGTAGCTATTGGTTGGAGGGGCGGAAGGACCTCCCACAACAAAACTCAAGTCCAAATGCATCAAAGATCTTAACATAAAGATAGTCACATTGAGGTTTATAGAAGAGAAAGTGGGAATTACACTTAAATGCATTGGCACAGGAGACCACTTCCTAAATATAACCCTAGTAGCACAGACACTGAGAGAAACAATTACTAAATGGGACCTTCTGAAACTGAAAAGATTCTGTAAAGCAGAGGATACAGTCAACAAGACAAAACGACAGCCTACAGAATGGGAAAGATCTTCATCAAACCCACATCAGACAGAGGTCTGATCTCCAAAATATACAAAGAACTCAAGAAATTGGACACCAAAGCCGTGCGGTGGTGGCGCACGCCTTTAATCCCAGCACTCGGAAGGCAGAGGCAGGTGTATCTCTGTGAGTTCGAGACCAGCCTGGTCTACAAGAGCTAGTTCCAGGACAGGCTCCAACACCGTAGAGAAACCCTGTCTCGAAAAACAAAAAACAAAACAAAACAAAAAAAGAAATTGGACACTAAAAGATCACATAATCCATTAAAAAAAAAAGGGGGAGTACAGACCTAAACAGAGAACTCTCAACAGAGGAATCTAAAATGGCTGAAAGACACTTAAGGAATTGTTTAACACCCTTAGCCATCAGAGAAATGCAAATCGAAATAACTCTGAGATTCCATCTTACACCTGTAGGAATGGCCAAGATCAATAACTCTGATGACAACTTATGCTGGAGAGGCTGTGGGGTAAAGAAAACACTCACTCCTGCATTGCTGGTGGTATTGCAAGCTGGTACAGCCCCTTTGGATGTCAGTGTGGAAATTTCTCAGAAAATTAGGAAACAACCTTCCTCAAGATCCAGTAATACCACTTTTGGGATATATCCAAAGGATGCTCAACTGTGCCACAAGGACATGTTTTGAATTATGTTCATAACAGCATTGTTTGTCATAGCCAGAACCTGGAAACAACCTAAATGCCCCTCGACCAAAGAATAGGTAAGGAAAATGTGGTACATTTCCACAATGGAGTAATTCACAGCAGAAAAAAAAAATAGTGACATCTTGATATTTGCGGGCAAATGAATGGAGCTAGAAAACATTATTATGAGTGAGGTAACCCAGACCCAGAAAGACATTTATCACATGTACTCACTCATAAGTGGTTTTTAAATATAAAGCAAAGAAAACCAGCCCACAAGTCACAACCCCAGAGAACTTAAACTACAATGAGGACTCTAAGAGAGACTTACATAGATCTAATCTACATGGGAAGTAGAAAAAAACAAGATCTCCTGAGTAAAGGGAGCATGGGGACCTTGGGAGAAGGTTGAGAGGAGAGGCAGAGAGGGGAGCTGAGACATGCGTAGAGCTAAAAAAAAAAAAAAATCTAGAATAATAAAAAAGCTTTTTAACTGTCGAGCTGTCTTCCATTTTGGTTTTCCTCAGAATTATCCATATTACTTCTACTTTGCTGTGTAAACAGATTGTCTTCTGCCACTTGGGTTTTGTTGCTAGCAGTATCATCCTGTAGGTGGGAAGCCTCTGCCAATCTAGGCTTAACAGAGGCGTTAATTAGAAGCATCAGCTTTTCTCATCTACAGAGCAGGAATTAAAATACCACAAAAAAATTTCAATTTCTATCTTCTTTTCTTGTGGCTTTGTTTTGAGACAGTCTTGCTAATATAGCCTACACTAGGCTTGAACTCTCTAAGTATCCTAAGCTAGCCTCAAATCCATTACCCTCCTGTCTTTACCTCTCAAGTGTTAGGACAACAGGCTTTAGCCACCACACTTGGCTACAGCTTCTGCTTTTACTTCTTTGTATTACTTACACCCAGTTGTTAAGTCTAGGACATGCACAAAGGGTGGGCCACGTGGTGAGGACTGAGGTCCCATGTCAGCAGCAAAGCACCGACTTACAAGCCATGCAATGCCACCTTGAAAGTGAATATTTTAGATTTACCTCTGGTCAAGTCTTGTATTAGAGATCAGATTTCCCTTACAATAAGAAAGCACTTGACACAATCGGTGTAAAGAAGGAAGGTTGATTTCCTCACAGTTTTAGGGGACTCAGCTAGTTGGCTAGACATGTTAAGGCCTATGGTGGGCAGTGCCTTATGGAAGGAACACAAGACAGCAGAAGCTTCCAGCTCCTGGCATCTGGGAAAAAAAAAAGGAGAGATGAGGGGGGGGACTACTGTTACAATGTTTCTTACAAATCCACACCCTTCATAGTCTAACCTCCTCCCACTGGGCTGAAATCTGTCACCCCCCATTGGTGCCACGACCTGGAGAACCAGTCCTTCACTCGACACGCAGTCATTTCATGTGAGACCCATGAGGCAGAGTCATGGCCTACTATCAGCCACACATGGAGTTTTTGGTTCATAGAAACTGTGTGTGATTAGAAACAGTTAATGTCGTCTCAAGCTGTCCTAGGAAAAAGTGTTGCCTGGGTCAGAAAACTGATGCAGTCCAGAACTAGCATGCAAAATAGTGCGAGGTTTTATCTCATTTGCTTATCCTTCTCTGGTCTACAGCTGGGAGTCTTGGAGACTAACTCACATATCAGAAGCCATTAAAAAGCGCATAAATCAGAATCAAAACTATTTCTGAGGATTAAAAGAAACATGATAATGAACCAACAGGAAAGGCCTTATTGTTCATGGACTAAATAGCCCATATTTTCTTGGGCAGAGTACCAAGCCTTTGATGTTTATCACAAGGCAAATATGTGCTTTGAAAATAAAACTAGCATAAACCTCATAGGTAAAGTGATTCTACTGGCATCTAGATGAAGAGACGATGCTGACTTTATATATAACAAGCCTTCTTCTATGTTAATGAAATTGTCTCCTCATAGGTGACTTTGGCGTCTATTCAAAAAGGTCAAATTTTATGCTACTTTTTCACATGTTATGTTGGCTTACAATTTCACTTAAGAAAGAATGCTTTAAGAAGACTTACTATTATTGGTGTGGATGTAAAATGTACCCCGCTCCCCAAAAAACATGTCTTGAAGACTTGGTCCCCAGTTCAGGAGTGCTAAGAGGCGGGGTGTTTGGGAGGTGACTGGAGTCTGAAGATACTGACCTTTTGAATGGCTTGGTCCCTTCATGGATCCATAACACAGTAGCACGTTGGTCCTGGGGGTGGTAGAACCTTTCCATGGGGGCCAGTTAGAAGTAGGTGGCTGCGGGTGTACTGTTGAACAGCACTGGGACCTGAGCTATTTCCTATTGTTGTCTTTGCTGCCTGACTGCCACTGATAGGGTGGTGTTCCTCTACCACACCCTCCTGCCACAATAAATTGTACTATCTGGACTCAGGCCTAATAGCAACCAAGCAAAATGGCTGGAGACTGAAACCGCTGAAGCCACAAGCTAAAATAAACCTTTTCTCAGATATTTTGTTATGAGTTAACACATCCAGTTATGTGCTTTCTCATCTATTCTTTTTTATATTAATTATAAACTGGACGACCTATTAGCTCAGACTTCTTATTAACTCTCTCTCCCTCTCTCTCTCTTTAGTTATAAACTGATTGGCCCATTAGCTCAGGCTTCTTATTAACTCTTATAACATATATTAGCCCATTATTCTTATCTATGTTAGCCACATGGCTCTATACCTTTTTCAGCAAGGCAGTCACATCTTGTTTGCTCTGTGTTTGGATCACGACTGCAGACTGTAGAATCCTCTTTCCAAAATTCTCCTATTCTCATT
The DNA here is from genome assembly GCF_014885135.2 of Alexandromys fortis. Classification (NCBI taxonomy): domain Eukaryota; kingdom Metazoa; phylum Chordata; class Mammalia; order Rodentia; family Cricetidae; genus Alexandromys; species Alexandromys fortis. Next base: position 3,756,818 of record NW_026067959.1, on the reverse strand, counting down.
GCTATGCCTCTACTTCCTGCCTGGCTACTGGCCAATCAGCATTTTATTGAACAAGTACAAGAAACAAATGTTTATAGGGTAAAACCATTGTCCCATAGCACCCCCCTTTTTTTTTTTTTAAAGAACAAGAACTCTGAATCTAATACCCTTTATTTAGCTTTTCTTCTGACCATTATCCATAACAACTTGTAACCAACATTCTAAACAAAAGAAACTATCCATAGTCCATTTTTTGGAATGTTAGCGTAATTTTTCAAGCTACTTCCTGCTGATTGGGGGCACTGATAATCTTATGGGGACCTAAAGTAAATTTAGAGTTATTCTTATCTACTCTTATGGATATCCTTTTCTGGATTCTGCACCTTGCGTGTCTAAGGCCCTGGCTGCTTATGGAATAGCAGTTCCCCACTTATGTGAAAAATGAGAGGGCACAAATTTTGGAGACCAGAAAGTAGAAATCTGACTCACAAGTCTCCTAAACCTAATAAGAATTGGGTTTAGCAAAAAGATGAATTCCCTGGATGGTCATTACAGCTTCCTGGAATTCAAATCAGAGCCAAGTGCAGATGCAGCTGAGGTCTCAGGCACAGATGGAGCCCAGGGCTGGAAAGCGATCAGTTAGCTAGCCCTCTGCTTCCCAGACTGGTGTCTACAGCTCCAGGCCCTAGCTTTGTCTTGTGGCTGGCTACTTTTCTTCTGTGTGGGAACATGGTTTTTGCCAGTTCCTGTGATTTACATTTTTGGTCAAAGTCATCAGAGACTTTCTCTTTGCTCTTGGATGTTGTTTGCCAGTGAACTCGAACCAGGGGAGGGTGACATTGTTGTTCAACATGGCTGCTTCTTCAGAAGTTGGGGAGGGAGGGTGGAAAGAGGGTGGATTGGGACGTCAGAACAATTTGTTCCATGCATTAGGTTCCCAGGCCTGCCTTCACAAAGTACCACAAATTGGTAGTTTAAATGTCGGAAATGCATTATCTCACGGTTCTTGAAGCTGACAGTTCAGGATAAAGGTGTTGGCAGAGTTTCTTCCTTCTGAAGTCTGTTCCCAGCTTCTCTCCCAATTTCTAGTAGCTTGATAACAATTTCTAGCTATCCTTGGCTAGTGGATGCATCACCCACCGTCACACTTTCCAGTCTGAGTGTCGGTGTCCCCTTGAATAAGGACACCACCTTAGTCATCTTAGATTAAGGGCCAACCATTGTATGACCTCATCTTAAACAAACTGATTGTATTTGCAATCACCCTACTCCCAAACCAGGTCACATTCTGATGTCCAGGAAGCCAGGGATGGAGGCTCAATACATGAATTATGAGGAGACAACAGTTTATTCAACCTGTAACTTTTTGTACAAGGCAAGTGCATGTGTACATTAGGACCAAGTTTGAAAAATGGAGGGTGTTATTGCTTTCTTGATGCTATACATTTCCTCATATGTTGCAAAACTAAAGTTAGAAAAACCAGTGGGGATTTTTTTACCTAGGGGAGGTGAGAGACTACGAGGCACAGAGCTGTATAAACGATCAAGGGATGCCACCAGCTCTGATGGCTACATAGCGGCTGGTGAGCACAGCCCCATTTCTTTCCCTTCAGCTCACTTCCCATGCAGCCCTTAGTTGAAGGACTCTTATCTGCTATGGCTGGGACCTAGTCCATGTTAATGGAAATCAATAGGACAAAAAGCTTACCTTGTGCTGTCCAGGGACCCTTAACAAGAAACAGGAGCAGAGAGAGTTTGGAGAGATTGAGATAGTTTAGAACAGAGCTCAGCTTCTCCATTGACCTCCGAGGGTCTTGGGGTGGAGGTGCTGCTGTTTGCCACCTGAGAGTGGCAGTGAGATTCTGCTCCTTGTCTGCCTGGGGAATTAAAATCCACAGGTGCCCTGCTGCCTGAACATTTGGAGAAAAGGAGAAATACAGCAAGTGGATTCTGTGGCCCCAAATGACAACCTATTCCTGAAACCTGTCAGGTCCTTGTATCACCAGAGAGACCTCCCATGAGCCCAGATCCCTAATCTGTCATCCTCAGGAGATAATGGCACTTTAAATATCATAAATTGACAAGCTAAATATTTCTACCATCAGAATAATAGAATCCCGCTGATCAGAAAATTCAATGGCAAACTGAGTGTGGGAAGATGAAATAGTATTTTCCTGTTACTGTTTTTATTTAATTTCAGGGATCAGTCTGTGCACGTGCATTTGATCTGTTTAGCAAATCATTGGGTTCTGTTATTTTCATTCCCCCTTTACAGAGAGAAAGGCTGAGGCCCAGTGATGTCGAGGAACTTGAACTCAAAACCACATGGGCATGAATTGTACAGTAGGCAATTATAGCTTAAGAAAGTTGTCCCGAGGAACAAAGTGACCAAGTCCTTTCCATATTGAAGCTTTCAATCCACATGCCACAGGAACTTTCTCTCCAAGGTCAGATTATTGTTGGTGGAGAGAGCTGGGGTTCAGCTTGCCTTTCTCCTTTATAAGAGAGTTTTATTTATTATTATTGCCAAAATAATCCAAAAATATCCTCCCTTCTTGTGTTCATAGGTGGGTCCTCAAGGAGAGACTCATTATATCAAAGAACAAAGGCAACATGGATGTCTGCTTTGTTTAAGTGTGTGTGTGGGGGAGGGGGGTTGGGAGCCAACATCTTTTGAGGGACAATAACAGACCCATGATTTTTCAAAACCAAGTTGTGTGTGCACTTGATAAAAATCTTAACTGACTCCCATATTTTGAGGTACTAGTTCTGTGAAGGATTTGCCAAGTGTGCTAAAAAAAAAAAAACCCCACACTATCTTCATGCACCCCCCCCAAAAAAAACCAGTTGCCACATCTATGAAAAAAATATCTATGAAAAAGCCAGTTGCCAAGTCTATGAAAAAGACGCCCATGTTGTATGTCTAAAATTTTGTCTGCCTTCACAAGCATGGTTGGTCCCTCTGCTGGTAATTTACAGTAATAGATTTAAATTGTATCTCACTTTACAACTTATTTCCTTACAGAAATTTCTTGGCAGGGAAAGAGGCGTTCAAATGATATTTACTGAGATGACAGATCCAAGAGTTCTTTTCATCAGCTATGAGAGGCACGTAGGCGAGCGATGGTTCAGATTTCCAAAGTTCTTTGGTGATCTCAGAGGATGTGATAAAGGAAGCCTGACCCTGGAAGGCCAAAGGCACGCTAGGCTGAATCACACACACACACAATGCCTTGCTTCTTCTTCAGAGCCGCTCTCTGGACCTGGTGCAGTAACTTTCCTCTTCGACACAGGCAGTGAACCGCAGAGAAGCCCTGAGGTCTGCAGTTCTGCAGAGGAGGCTCTTTAAAATGCTGACTTGCTGCCATGGAAGGTGCTCAGGACTCTGAGCCAAGAGAAAAATGCGAGTCATACCACACTGTGGGCAGTATAAAGCCATTTGCCAGGGGAAAGAGATCAGACAGACACCTGTATTATGACTCAGTATGAGGCAACACTGTATTATATCACACAGGAGGGCAACCCTGAAGAGACCTAAGAGAAGTACTCAACAGTTGTTCCTTTGCAAAACATGTGTGTGCACAGACATGTGTGTATGTGTGTGTGTGCATTCACATTTGTATGTGCACATGTGTTCCCTGGTGCATGTGTGGAGGTCAAAGGAAAACTTGCAGGAAGAAATTTTCTTTCTACCACATATTCCCAGAGATGGAATTCAGGTCAAGTTTGGCCACAAGTGGCTTTACTGACTGAGCCATCTCACTGGCCCAGTGTGCACCGTTTTAAAAGATTTTTCCATTGGTGTGTGAACTCCTTAGAGTTAACACTTTAGAGTTACATGTGATACACAATAGGTCTTCATTAAAATAATAATGAAAAAGTTCCTCTTTTGTGGTTATTCTCCTGCCTCTTTTCCCTCTCCCCAGATATACTGTGGGGAGGGAAATGTAGGGTGGGGGTGATGGCACCCTTCCTTCCAGCACTTTACTCCACTCCCCAAGGTTGGGGATCAGTCAGACCAAGTGAGTTAATTCCTGAAAACCACCAGCTTGTTCAAGCAGAGAAGAGGCCAAACTCCTGAGATCTGAATCTCTGGGAAATTTCCAGAGGGCTACACTTTGGGTCTCACCTTGATGCATTTGCTGGCTAATAGGTTTTCTGCACCCTAACAATAGTTTTCCCCGTCAACATAGTAAGCCAGATCAAGCTGAATTAAAAAGTACAAGACCAGGTTTATTTGGGCAAAGCACTCCCTGCGCCCCCACCCTGCTGCTGTCCTGTGACCCTAAGGCACCCAGAGATGGAGGCAGGGGAAGAAGGCAGGAGGAAAACCACAGGCCGACCTAGAGGAGGGGCTTAAGTAGTCTGTAGATGGGGGGGGGTGCTATGATGTGTCCTCCACAAGCTGGGTTTGTGTTGGAGAGCCGCCAGCTTGAGGGGAGGAACCACAACACCTGATAGAAATGCTGAACTGGACTTTTTAGGACTTTTCTTCTGAAAGGGTAGGGTTTGGAGAGAGAGGAATGGCCGGATCAAGCAGGGGTGAGCTAGAGATTCCAGCCAAACACTGGTGATATTATCTTTTATTGTAACACACTAGAAGTCCTCTATGGGTATGTACGATAGAGGGATTGTGGGATGGATGCATCCACTAAATGCCTGGGCATGGGATTCATTGTCTTACCCTTTCCTGGCCACTGCAGACTTGACCAGCCTCATTCTACCCATTTCTTTTCATATTACGTCTACTCTATGATCCCTTAAACATGGCACTGTCATGCGTCTCATTTTTCTCTGGCATTGTATGGCCTGGGTGGTCTGATTCCATCCTAAGCCCATAGTCTTACTCCCAATTCTAATTTTCTTCTTCTGTCACCCTTCTGGATACCTTTCTGGGTAACCCATAATTGGTAAGAGCTATACTAGACTCACATCTTTGTGGTAACTGTCTAAAGACAGGAGCAAGGGGTGGTATGCTCTTAAAGCCCCAATGCCCAGCTAGAGTGATAGAACCGCTTACTAGAGTGGGGACTCTTTCTGTATTAAACTAGACTAGGCTCATGCATCACTCATTTCTGAATCTAGTATAGCTCATGATCACACTGGCACTGAATACATGACTTGAATTAAACTGCTTGGATGTTCAAGGCTGTTGCTCTCCCTCAACAGTATTTTAACTTACACGATTTTGCTGGCCCTGTTGGTGCAGAAAGGGTGGTAGGTTTCTTGCCTAGCATGTGTAAGACCCTGATTTACATCTCCAGGACTGGAGAAAAGGATGATGTTTTAGCTGGATCTTAGCTATCTAGATGTCTACATGTCTCAGCTTTATAATTAGGTTTGACCAGGTGACACCAAATTGTGCCCAATGAAACATGGACAGAGTATCTTATGGCAGATTCTAAAAGCCTTGACCAACAGAATAGCACGTGTGTTCTGTCTTCCATTCTGTCTAGAACATGGATGATTCTAGTCAGGTAATGTCAGAATCCCAACGGTATCTTAGTGCTAACAGCAGCTTTACCACCATAGACTTGGAACAAAAGAAACGGTTACTTACATATGGAAGATGTAGGGACCAGGCAGGACCAGGCTGGTAGAATTGTAAATAACAGAAGTGGGAAGCTATAGCAGAAACAGATACAACATTTTGATATATTTACATAATGGTAACATAGACCAATAAAAATGAAAGCGTATTGCTACTTGCCGCAGTGAGACTGTCCTCAAAAGTACACATGGAAAAAAAAATACCCAAAGCTAAATTTTATAAAGACTAAAAAGAGACAAAGCAATAATCAATGATGCCAGTGTGCAAGACAAAGTTACATTTTTAGTTTTAATTATCATGTCTTAGAGATCCATGAAACAAAAATGTCTCTGGTCTGCAAGCCCCTTGCCCAAGGACAGAGAGTTCCTGATATGCTGGAGGCTGTTGCTTGTGGGAGATAACAAGCCATGTGTTTTCAGTTCCCTAAACAAGTTTTTTTTTTTTGGCCCATTACATGGGATGTACTTAATCACATATGGGTGGGAGGTTCACAGGCAGGAAATATGTCAGGATGCATGCTTGCTCGTGATTGGACCTGATTGGAAATACTTACACCATTGCAAACTGTGATGTGGAGCCATTTCCCAGGTACCTGGCTATGGACCTGGCCAGAGCCCATCCAGTATTTATTAAAGCTTGCTTCAAATTTGACTTTAAATTGTGGTAGTGGTCTTGCTCTCAGCCGGTGGGATTAACACCAGAAGCAGAGCAGTGTTTTAGGTTGATGTAGGGACTAGAGTGAGAACCGGAGGGCAGATACTGGGTACTGATAACTCCACACCTCTCAGTTGGGGGCTACGGGTCCACAGTGTGGTCATGTAGTCAAAACTCTTTGATCATCCTGTTTTGCATCTTTTCCTATAAAACAAAACTTAGGAGTGTATTGGCTTACTTTTAAATGACTTTTATTTTATTTTTTTTTAAATGAAAACAAGGTCAAATGCAGAAACACTACTCCTTCCCTAGTCAATACTAACGTGAAGGGCTTGTCTGCATTACCGGGAAGGAACAGGCACTCTCAAATGGCTTCTTTGAACAGGTGCTCTAAAAGAAAAGCCTTCCCAAATCATTTGGGAAACCAAATTCCACTGCAGTATGGAGCTCTGCACCTCACGTACAGAATCATATGCAATGAGGCTGTTCCAGTTTGCCCACATTTCTGTCTGATAAGGAAATAAATGTATTTGACATAAGAACTCAAGAACAATGGCAATGGGGCCGGGCGATGGTGGCGCACGCCTTTAATCCTAGCACTCGGGAGGCAGAGGCAGGCGGATCTCGGATCTCTGTGAGTTCGAGACCAGCCTGGTCTACAGAGCTAGTTCCCGGACAGACTCCAAAGCCACAGAGAAACCCTGTCTCGGGGGAAAAAAGAAAAAAAAAAAGAACAATGGCAATGGGTTTTTGATCCTACTGCACGTACTGGCTTTGTGGGAGCCTAGGCAGTTTGGATGCTCACCTTCCTATACCTGGATGGAGGTGGGTGGTCCTTGGACTTCCCACAGGGCAGGGAACCCTGATTGCTCTTTGGGCTGATGAGGGAGGGGGGCTTGATTGGGGAGGGGGAGGGAAATGGGAGGCGGTGGTGGGGAAGAGACAAAAATCTTTAATAAATAAATAAATAAATAAAAGAAAGAAATAATTCCCTCAGATAAAAACTATGTTGGGGGGGCAGAGGGGGGGAGCATCATTGTTCTCAATCCTGATGGCCCAAGAGAAAAGGATAGGAGATTTAAAAGACTTTTCTGCCCTGGAAAAGATTAAACAGCTACATTCTTTCCCAGGAACTAGAAGATTTACTAAGGAAATTCCAGCTGTTTCCAACAAATACATTAGGTGACTTTGCTAGAAAGAGACAATTATTACAAGAGTAATAATGAAAGCAGCAATAATACACAAAATATCCTGACAAAGCTGTGTTGAAGACAAGGGGGATGGAAAGTGGTCCCTCCCATAAGATCTCTGCACACCCTAAAGACCTACTTCTGAACACCTGGATCATTGACTGCCCTAATAGCAAGAGCAAAGAGAATTTCCTAAAGTATTTAGTGTTCATTTAAACAGAAAAGGGGGGAAGGGGAAGGGATGAAATGTCCCAGTATAATATAATCTGACCAAAGTCTCTCTGATATCTTAAGACAAAATAGGGGGCAGGGACTTCCGGTTTCATTTGGGCATAGAGAAATCATGGCTCCTTGAAGGCAATTCAACAAGGCTCAAGCAATTATGTATTGTCCAGGAGGACACAGTGGGTTTGTGTGACCTGGTTTTCCTTGGACTCATTCTCTGGGGCAAAATTTGAGTAGCCAGAAGAATTTGTCTGACCTTGCTCTCCGTCAGCACTGAAGGAAGCCTCTCACTGTTCCCACCATCCCCTGGGAATAACACTGGTGCGCTTACCCTAGGGCCTTTCAGGTTCCATGCACACCAGCCCTCTGCTTCCCTCCTGCAGATGTGAACAGAGTGTTGTAGAAAACTGAGATCTGGCCCAGCCCAAAGGTCAGCCTGCATCAGAGATGTGCAGGTCTCTAGACCATAAGTGTCCTTGAGATCTGCCTGATCTTTGAAGTACCCTGAACTAATACTACAACTTTTATGTTTTCTTTGACATCTTTAACAAAAGCATTTTAAATATAAAATATTTTAAATATAAAATCTCCAAGATTTTAAATTCTTGTCCATCTCCCTAGATTGTAATCTTGCATACTGAGAGCAAATAGCTGAACAAATGAAGAAAGAAATAAGAGAAGAGGCCGATTGTTCTTATGTATTGAATACATGTTAAATTTAATTACCTATTTATTGACTGATGAACATTAACAGTGAAAGAGCTATGCTTCCAGAGGAAAATTCTGTACCAATACCTATAGTCGGATTTTTCTTTGGACTGCCAGCTCACAAATAATGACATGGAGACTTATTACTAATTATGAAAGTTCAGCCTTAGTTTAGGCTTGTTCTCAACTAGCTCTTATTTTACATAGATATGTACATGTATATTATATATTAATATGTGTATGCTAATATATATATATTAATCTATGTTTTGCCACACAATGTTATCTTTCTCCCATCCTGCACCTCCAGTTTTCTCTCTGTGCCTCACTGGAAAATCTGCCTTTCTTTTTTCCAGAGTTTTCTCTCTCTGCCTGGAAGTCCCACTTGTATTCTCCTGCCTAACTATTGGTTGTTCACGTTTTTAATTACACGAATCACAACAATACATTGTCACACAGTGTACAAATATCCCACAACAAATACCCATAGACAGGAAGAGTATCTATCTTCAAAACAAGGAGCTCTGCTAGCCAAAGGGGATAACCAGAGCCTACTAAGGCTGCACAACAAGGAATAATTTGAAAAGAATCTTACAGATAACTCAGCATTTCTTATCACACAGGTAAGAAAATAATAAGCAACTTTGACTCTCTCCTTTGTACATCAGAGTCTTGACAATAAAACCCTTGGGAAAAGGATTGTCTGTGGGACCCTTCTGCAACACGTAACTCAAAGGCCTCAGCAACTTCCGGTGGTAGGAGATTTTGTAGTTGTCTTAGTTAGGGTGTCTATTGCTGTGAAGAGACACCATGAGCATGACAACTCTTATAAAAGAAAACATTTAATGGGGTGGCTCACTTACAATTTCAGAGGTTTAGTCCTCCATTATCATGATGGGACATAGTAGCATGCAGGTAAGCATGGTGCTGGAGCTAAGAGTTCTACATCTTGATGGGCAGGCAACAGGAAGTGAACTGTCTCACTTTGGTATAGCTTGAGCATAGGAAACCTCAAACCTCACCCATGAGGTGACACACTTCCTCCAATAAGGCCACACCTACTACAACAAAGCCATACCTCCTGTTAGTGCCACTCTCTTTGAGGGCTGCCTTCTCTCAAACCACCACAGTGGTGAATGGAAGAATTGCCTCTTTAGACCAGAAAAGATAGAAAACAGGTTTAGTACACTCCAAAGAGAACAGCAGGTGTGACAGCGAAAGAAACAATTGCCTATATATGGGATAAGCTGGAGGGTGGAGTCTCACTGGGTTAGGGTGAACCACTGTGCTTGCAATGGCCTAGCATGTAATTCCAACCATAGTGAGGGTAGTGCTGATTGGTGATGTTCAGTCTTGAGTGGTTAGGGTGAGTCACCATGCATTCAATTTCCCTGGCACGTAATTCATGCCATGCAAAAGAGTTAATTCTGATTGGCCATGCCATCGCGTGGTTCTGCTGTTTCACTGTTTGGGTGAAATGGAGCTGCAATATTGCTGTCTTGGGGACAGTTTCTAGACCAGGCTTGCTTTGATGACCTCTTCCCTTTGTGGTCTCTCAATCATGGCTTTCCTTCTACACTTCCAGGTCCGAAATGAGACCACAGGGATGTGGCAGTAAAGTGGTTTGGGTGGGTGAGGACATTTTGCTCTTTACAATTAGACTATGGATGGCGGAGCTCTGATCTTCATCCTGCCTTTGCTGTGCACTTGCTCACATGCAGTCATCCAAGGAACTGTCACCCCTCAAGAGTCTCAAAAGAATATATATATATATATATATGCTGTCTCTGAAGTTCCAGGAGAAAAGGGGTATGTGTGGGGATGGATTTCTTGTCTTTTCAACCGTGTTTGCTTGTCCTGGCCCTTGCCTCACCTACACCCTGCCCAGGTCACACAGGGCTTTGCTAGACTGGAAATCTGAGTCAGGAGGAAGTGCTCTGACCTTGGACTCTTGTTCTCCCAGCATCAAAGCCACAGGGTGAGCCAGAGAGGAAGCACTGTGTGTGTCACCCTGAGTTAGCAAGGGCTTTCTGAGAACAGGGAGGAAAGGTTGGGTAGGAGCAAGAACTAGGTTCCAGTCATGTCTGTGTTATTTCTGAGACTCTTGGCAAGTCCTTGCTCTATAGAATAGAGGGTTCCAAATACCCAAATAAAGCTAATGTCTGCTGCCACCTGCATATACTACATATACATACCTTTGGCTACAAAACCTGGATTCAGGGTTTTGTCTCCCAGCACTAACAGCTATGAGGGAAATTGTAGTCTAAATCCCTTCTTCAGTGCAGATTTGCAGCACCTCCCTTTCCACAGAGGGAGACTGATTTCCAAAAGGTTCACGACTCCTGTCTTGGTAGTCCCTGAGGAAAAGATGAGAGGGACATTCACTGGTGACCCCCATTCATGGGAGTCACAACTGAAAGATCACCTGAAGCAATGTCCCAAAAGACCATATACTCTTGCAGGGTACTACTTGTCAACTTTCTGTCAATGCATGAATTCATGTGTTCATTCATTCATGTGTTCATTCATTCATTCATCTACTCAACAATTATCCATGTTTAATTCATTCACTCATTCAACAAATTATAATGCAACAATACATGATTTGGGAATATAAGGGTAAGTCCTATGGATAAACCATCTTTTTTATGTTAGGAGGAGGCTGAGATGATAAAGCAGTCTTTAGAATTGTCGTCACTGTGTTCCCTTGATAGAGAAGCCTTAGAGTGTCGTGAGATGCACAAGACAGGAACCTTGATCCCTCTACTTTCCAAGGAAATGACGTGTGAGACACAGTAGGAGTCCCCAGGTGACAAGAGGGGGAGGGCAGTTGTACAGGAAGTGGTCAAGGCCATGGGTAGCCTGCATAAGGCTGAAGGCAAGAGAGGCTATAACGGGTTATAGAAAAGGTTGTAGAAGGTCAGGGTGTAGCAAAGAGAAGCTTGAAAAAAGCAATGGTAACCGGGTACCTCTGTGGCCTCTTGGGCAAGAGGTTATTACAAAAGAGCTTTAGGAGAACAGTCTGTTTCTGTGTTCGCACATACTGGAAGTGAGAGAGACCAGCAGCAGGGAAACGAATGGGGGGAAGTAGTGTGTGGGATGATGATGACAAGGAGGGCTGTCCTTGAAAATGGAGGAAGGACTGGCAGGTCCAGATGTCCTTGAGATTGGCCAGGAGATAGCACTGGGAGACGCTAGAGAACACTGCACAGCATCAAATTTGCAGGCACAGCCCTGTGCTGAACAGTACCCACTGGGGCTCATTTATCAGAGAGGTTTTCAAACCTTGTCCAAAGAGTCCCAGGCTTTCCCAGAGGTGTGGGAAGGAACCCATGCAACCAGAATGTTTCCATATCGACCCATTTGGACAAAGGCTTGAAAACCACAATTCTGCATTCTCACAGTGGATTCATTCGGCCTACATTCCAAGTGCTCCCAGGAATAATTAAATCTGGGTGTGGGTACCTCTAGACCACCATTCTCGACACCACCTCCACCTCCGTGTTCCTGAGATCCCGAGTCCCCTAAAAATGTGGATCCCTTCTCTGGTGGTTTTGCTTCTGCTCCCATACCCGCCTAGTTCACTCTTCCTTGCTGTGCCCCCCACTGTAATTCTCTTACGGCTCTTCTGTGAGCTGTGTGTGTGTGTAGGATTTAATATAAACTGCTCTGTTTATCAACAGAAATAAGAATAAAATATGACAGCTGGCTGGGAACATTTTTGTTAGGTCAAACTCCTTCACAGGCAACAGAGACATTATCAGTGTCTTCTGGGTGATGGTGGCACACGTCTGTAATCCCAGCACTCAGGAGGCAGGGGCAGATGGATCTCTGTGAGTCTGAAGCCAGCCTGGTCTACAGAGTGAGTTCCAAGACAGCCAGAGATACACAGAGTAACTCTGTCTCAAAAAAAAAAAAAANAAAAAAAAAAAAAAAAAAAAAAAAAAAAAAAAAAGAAAGAAAGAAAGAAAGAAACAAAACAAAAATCCCAAACAAAAGGGAGATAGAGACACAAAGCTATCGCTCTCATAGACACATACTCCCAGGATGTTCTGTTTCTAGATCCTTGCATTCATTTCTCAACTCTGGTTTCTAGGAGGCGTGTTTCACTCAGCCTTGGCTTCTCTCTTGCTAGTGGCGACAACAACCATGTACAAAGGCTGTCCCCCATCTGTCAGCTGCTTTGCATGTTTCTGGAATTACCCAAGAGCAGCGCCAGAGCATGAGGCTCTTTGTGGGTAAGTTCGGTCCATCTGTAAATAATTCATTTTATTTTTATCTTGTAACTTTTCTTTTTTGACAAAAGAAAAATACCATGGACATTTTGTCGAATGCCTTGGAAGAGTCCAGAAACACTACGGCCCCCAGCTTTTCATCTCTACCACCAGACAATGATTCCAATAGAAAACGCATTCTTTCTGAAATACTTCAGGACCTTTGTCCTTATAGTTTTCTGATAGGAACAACTTTAAGTCACCTTAGGGACCTACTCGAGAACCTGAGTCAGAAACAGGGCTTTACAGGGTTTTTAGGTTTGTTTTTAAAGAATGTTTGTTTCATGTAGTTAAGAAGCAGATCCATCATTTCAGCAGCTTGTTCAGAAGTTATTCACTTTTTACACTTGTCAAGTCCATAACTGGCCCTCCCCACCCCATGTCGGTGTGGAAGTCCTCTCTCTAGGTGGATCCGAGGTTCTTGGCCCCTTACATACTTGGTCTCCGCTGTCTTCCTGCAGAGCAAACCCAGCGCAGGGACAGCATGGGATTAAACAAGAAAAACCTCAGCAGAAAGAAAGAAGATGCGTTTAGGCTGAAAGCGGGAAAAGGGAAAATCAAAAGGAGGGATGCGAAGTATATATTCCAGAAACTAGCTTGGTGAGGAAAGCCTGTAATACCAACTGCCTTGGAGACTGAGGCAGGAGGATCATAAGTTCAAGGACTACCTGGTTGCGGAGTGAGTTTGAGGTCAGCATAGGCCTCTAAGTGAGAACCTATCTCAACGCGAAAAATGAAAAAGAAGGCTCAGGGTGTAGTTCAATAGTGAGCCCTCCAGTGTCGAAAAGGGAGACACCGCATACTGTGGCATTGAAATCGGGCAAACTCTGAAGGCTTCGGGGCAGGGTGGAGCCATACATAGGTTGAAGAAGAAGGCAGCCACTTGAGTGACACAGGAAGGAAACCGAGGAGTGCGTACTTAGGCCCCACCCCCTTCGGCTAAAGCTCCACGTTGTTGAACTTGGACTCACAGCTGGAGGACTGGACGGTTTCCTGATGTCTTCCAACTAGCCTGACTTACAGAACACAAAGCAAGAGATGAGGGTAGAGCGGCCCTGTAGCCGTGAACAGCAGCGCCAGGATCTTGGGGCTCCTGAGAACTTACTGAGATGAAAACAGTGTGTAAAGTTGATAGCCTGTTCGTTTCCTGGCTGTCCAGACCTGAATAATCACACAGAAGCTATATTAATTACAACACTGTTTGGCCTAATAGTACACTGTTTGGCGCTTACAGTACATGAAGCCACACCCAAAGTGGGCCGGTATCTTAAAGCTATTGGCTGAAGGAGTTCCCACAACAACAGGAATTCCTTGACTGTGCCTCATGGAGCTTAATGTGGGTGTATAGAGATGTGGAGGCTGGAGGACCCTTAAGGAGCTAAGAACTGGCACAGAGGGGCCCCTGATAAGGCCAGAGGACTCCGGTGCTGAATCACAGGATCAGTTGAGGATGGGGTACAAGAGGTGAAAGGACTGTGCACCCCAGCTCTGAGGAGAAAGTGGCAAGTTCATTTTGGCACTCATGAGGATGAATTGTATTGGGGCAGCCATATGGAGATGTTCTGAGCCAGCCCGGCCAGAGACAAAGGCTTCTGCTGCTTGGCTCTCTCTGTTCCTTTTGTGAAAGCCTCAGAAAGGCGTGGCTAGTTACACACACCCACCTGGTCCAGCACAAAAACTGAGATACCTAACCTAATCTCTCATTAAAACGAAAAATCTCAGAGGAGCAAAAGACATTTGCTATGAACTCCAAATGCTTCTCCGTGTTTATTTTAAACAACGCTGTGTTGGTTTTCAGCTCTGGATGTCAGATGAACAGGAGGCAGCATTTGCCACGTGAAATTTAAGTTGGATTTTAAAGTACATTTTGGCATGTCTTTGAGAACAGTGGGCCTGAATACATTTGGAAACTTCATGATGTGCGTTTTAAGATACAAATAATCTCTCCAAACTTTACACAACCAACAACAAACAGCCCACTAAGGCCAAATACTTAGATCCCTAGTATTTATCTCAAATAAAGGTTACTTCGATGGAACAAACTCAATATTCAAACCTGTTCTTGCCTGAATACAGAAGCAGTTTAAAGAAACATGGACCATAATTATAAATTGAACCTGTGTAAACAAACCTGGTATCTCACATGAGTAGCATTGGTTCATGTGAAGTCCCGCAGATCATCATTTTATCTTTCTAGTGTGACTTAGTTGATCTCAGGCTAAACCTTTTTAGATGAATCCCAAGTCCTCGTTGTATATTTTCACATTTACATACTGAAATGCAAATACTTACTCTTATATTCAGGTAGCTCTGACACCATTACCAGAATTTCAGAAAAGCATCTCAAAAATAAAACTATTTAAAAGTGCAGATCAGATGAGAATTAGGATATGTAAAGCATGTGATATTTAACCGTTAATATGACACTCCCCAAATCCAACCGGTGCTACAAACACTTATTTGTGTGGTTGATGAGCTACATTTCAAGAGTGGTTGACAGGCTTATTAGGACTCTTAGAAAAGAGAAAAATGTATAATTCTTCTATTTAAAAAGTTTCTCTATGGCTCAGTGCTGCTGAGCACAGGCTGCTCTTCCAGAGACCCCGGTTCAATTCCCAGCACCCACATGGTAGTTCACAACTGTCTATAATCCAGCTCCAAGTCATCTGACACCTTCACACAGATATACAGGCAGGCAAAACACCAGTGCACATAAAATAAAAATAAATATGCTATTAAAAAAGTTTCTCTAAAAACAACTACATCTATTGGACTATCCTCTGGCTTTAGTGATTGCTGCTCTGATACTATCAGGAACATAGGCTCATATACACAGTGAGACCAAACTTAAAGGAAGCAAGTTTATCACTCCCCCAGGCTGTCTGTCCATCACACCTCTGCAGCTTGGCAGCAAACTCTGAACCTCATACATACTCAGTGAACTCGGCAGATGGACTTTCCCCAACCGGAACGTGGTTGATGACGGCGACATGGGCAAAGGAGCATGATGATGTCACTGCTATGAAAATTACTGTCACATCCTATTAAAGTGGAGTCCAAAAAGCCGTGGGAAGAGGGAGAGCATTTAGGGTGTGGATATGGCTCCAGGAAGTCTCTGAACTATTGTAAAGCAGCAGCCAGCCCTGAGTTTAGGATTAGCTTTACTTAAAAGCTGATGACAGAACTGGGTGCTATGGTCCATGCCTTTAATCTGAACACTTGAGAGGCAGAGAGGCAGGTGGATCTCTGTGAGCACAGACTGATTTTTCGTTCCTGGATGTCCAGACCCAAATAATCACACAGAAACTATATTAATTACAACACTGTTCACCCAATAGCTTAGGCGTATTCCCAGCTAGCTCTTACATCTTAAGTTAACCCATTTCTATTCATCTGTGTATCACTACAAGGCTGTGGCCTGCTACTAAGATTCCAGTGCCCTTCCCTTTAGGGAGCTACATGGTATCCCCTTGACTCCACCTACTTTCTCTCTGTATCTCTGTTTGGATTTCCTGCCTGTCTTTATTCTGCCCTGCCATAGACCGAGGAAGCTTCTTTATTCACCAATGGTAATAAAACATATTCACAGCATACAGAGGGGGATTCCCATATCAGATCTCTGTGGGTTTGAGTCCAACCTGATCTACAGAGCAAGTTCTGGGAAAGTCAAGACTACACAGAGAAATCCTGTCTTGAAAAACCAAAAACCAACCAACCAACGACAACAAAAAAACTGATGACAAAACTGTCAATAATATAAACTACTTTATACAATTGCTACCATTTTATTTTTTTAGACCTGCTTTCTCTGCAAAGCCCTGGCTGTCCTGGACTCACTCTGTGGACCAGTCTGGCCTTGAACAGAGATCTGTGCCTCTGCCTCCCAAGTGCTAGGATTAAAAGTGTGTACCACCACTGCCCGGCATTTGCTACCACTTGTTAATCAGAGCTTGCCATTTCACCAAAAGTGATCTTCCTTTCAAAATTATTGTAGATTTCTCTGTCTTAAGTAAGCCTCCATCCTTTCCTTTGTCCTACACACGTCTGTACACATGTCTTGGATTGCAGTCTGATTCTTGTTTATTCTCAAGCAAAAAAGAAATTATTTTTCTGAAAACTTGTCTGTATTTGATTGACTTGAACAACAACCAGCTCTTAAGACACATGTACCCAGAAGACACATGTACCTTCAACTTAGATGTACCTTCAACAGCACACTACATGGCTCTCTAACTTCAGGGACCCGGTGCAGAGTCCTGTGGAGGCCCTAGATTGTGAGCCTGTTTCCATCCTGAAAGGTGCTCAGGATATGTAAACATACTTTTGCTTCTTCTTTTGTAATTGGAGGTTACCTGCAAAAGGGCTGATTTGAGGATATTGGTCCAGGGTAGCTTCACTGCCTAAACAACAGAATGCTAATGACTTGATGTCTCAAAGAGTTAAAGTGATTAACTGTTTGAATTGTCCTTTGTATCATGTTAAAGCAGTCTTTGGTTGCCTTCTTCCCCCTTTTGTAATTGTGGTATAAAAGTGTATGGATAATTAAACCTGACGATTTCAGTATTCACTAGAATGCCCTCCCAGTATTATTTTATGGTTTCTGATGTCTTCTTATTCTTTACTTATATTTCTAAATTTCACACCCCTACCCTGGCAAGAGGTGTTTTTGATGAAGCTGATCCCCGACAGACATGGTTAAGGAGAACTAGAGATGGTGCCGGAAATCCCCAGTGCCCAGTACACCAACCTTGGTATCACATTTGTTTTTAGTTTCAAAGGTGAGTTGCTGTGGGGATGGTGGTGTAGCTCAATGATAGAGTGATTATAAGTCTGTGGGTTCTAATACCAGAATTAAAATAAAAGGTGAAGTGCTATACTTAACAGTTTGAGGTGTCTAAGGTTCCTGGCTTCCAAGAACCAAAACTAATCTGGAATCAACATACTTGTCACCGTGACATAGAGTGTCTGGCCTCACTATCTCCCTGAAGAGGATAGTGGGAATATAACCCCAACGAGTATGTGTCTATCAATAAGAATGAAGAAACTGAAAGGATAAAAATAATAAAGATGAAGTGGTACCTTTCAACAAGCCCTGCCAAGGTAGCACTTGTTGCCAAGTAACACTAAGCAAACATGAACACATACACAATAAAGTTAGCGCACGAGGGTTATTGGGGGAGGGGGAGAGCAAAAGAGTGAGTCTGTCTCAGAGTGGTGACATGAGAAAGGCAGGCAGACAGACAGACAGACAGAGACTGAGAGACAGGGAGAACAAAAGCAAGAGAGGCAAGAGAGAGAACTGTGTCCAGCAGGCACTTTTTAAAGGATGCACAGTCACATCGCTGACAGTGGAAAGTTGCCTAGCAACAGGTGATGATGTAACTGCTGTTGCTGCAGAGGCAGGCTGTGCCACAGCTGAACTAACAGAAACAATGCTCTTTAGCAGGGTCATAGCAGGGTCATCTGCTTCTGCCCCCCCCATCTGTCATTCAAGAATCTGGGAACACCTCATATGTTTGCTGCTTAGAGAAACTACTTCTCTTCAAATAGTTTTAATTAAAAAAACAAAACAGACACATAAGACTCCTCTGTTACTGGATTCATCTGTATTTAGTTGAGAGGAATAAGTTGGGAGAACATTAATCTAAACCACTGTATTTTCCAATTCATTTATTTTCTTTTGGATCAATTACATCTGACCCCCCCCACTTTTATATCTTTATATTAAGTGGCTCACAATGTGCATTCTTTAGGCTTTTTTGTAAAAAAGAATTCAATAGTTTGGCCCCAAACACATTGTCCCTAATTGGATCTGATCACACTGGTCTCCCTATTGCTCTAATATTTTATTTGTTTAAATATTTTCTGAAGGCAGGTAAAGCGCAGTTAAGCTTGTTCCTATCTATCTGTCTGTCTGTCTGTCTGTCTATCTGTCTGTCTATGAGACAGGGTCTCCTATAACCTCAGCACTCTGCTGTTGAATTATACCCCCATCCCCACAGTAACTCACATTTGGAACTAATCACAAATGATATACAAAGGTTGGTGTACTGGGCACTGGGGCTTTCTGGCACCATCTCCAGTTCTCCTTGAGGGTGTCAGGAAGAACTCTGCACCATGTCCCTGATGTTAGACAGCCGTGTAATGTGCTCTGATGAATGACATCTAAGTTGGAGGTACACGTGTCTTCTGGGTAGATGTCTTCAAGAGCTGGTCATGGTCCAAGTCCTATACAGATAAGTTTTCAGAAAAATAATTTTTATTTGAGAATAAACTAGAGCTAGACTGCAGTCCGAGGCACGTGTACAGACAGGTGTGGAGCTCACTATATAGTGACTTTGAACTTCTAATTCTGCTTCTACCTCAGAGTGCTGGCATTACAAGCATGTGTACCTGGCTTTATGTGATTCTGAGGATTGAACCCCCAGTTTGGTGCATGCTAGGCAAGCACCCTACCAGAGCCACAGCTCAGCCTTTTTATTAAAGATGATTTCCACTATGTAAGAACTTCGTCCGAATATTGAACAACCAAGAAATTCCTTAAAATCATTTTCTAATCAGGAAGAAACAGAGCTTGAAGTGGTTGGAAATTGTAATTATTCTCAAGGGTACAGGATGAAGGCTCCACTTGGCAAAGAGAAAAGGAAAGTGATGGCCTGAGGACCCTGGCTAAGGCAATCATCATTCAGGGCTCATATGTGTTAACAGGCTACAGAATTGTTTCGATTGTTAAAACTGTAGAGATATGAAAAACCTCTATAGAAGACAGAATGGAACAAAGGAGCTAGGGCATACTCATGAAGCACCCCAGTCCCCACACCTAAAGACAAATTACTTCAAATGTTAACACTCCATTCATACAATTAGTAAGTATTCAATGATCTGAACCCCAGGTTATTTTTCCGTTCACCTATTGTGTGGAGAGGATGAAGTTCTGAGTAGATGTGTATTGCTGACATGAACATGTCCATGTCAAGGACCTTAGTGCTTCTGATGGGTGGGAATGGCAAGACCCTTTCCAGCTCAGGCTCAGGAACTACAAAGGCCAAGTATGAATGTTTGTTGTGGGAACTCATTCTGCCAATAACCTTGCGGTATCAGCCTCAGGGCGTGGCTTCTTGTCTGCAGACATACTGCTCAAGAGGAGAGAGAGGTCACACGCATGTTCTCTTGGATAATGAAGACCTGGTCAGGAGGCAAGAAGCAGCATGTGGCTAGTTCCCAGCTACCACTTGGAATAACAGAAGGGCTCTGCAACTGGTTATACCTTGTCCGGTATCTGTGAGTCTGCTTCCTCATTGCACCCCTTAATAAATTGTTTTATGAAAGTATTTATATCTTTGTGGGTCACACTACAAGTGGCGCCCAACATGGAGCTCAAACCCATGACCCGGAGATTAAGAGTCTCATCTTCTACTGACTGAGCTAACTGAACTCTCTCTCTCCTCTTAAGTGCTCATGTACATAGACAAGGAGTCATGCACTAAGGCTGGTACCCAAGTCTATTGGCAGAATGAGTTACCACAACAGATGTTACCAAAGACTGACTTTTAGCTAAAACCACTGTATGTAGAAACTGTCAACCACAGCTTCTCCTCCCAGATAACTGCAATATGAAACTACTCCCCTTCAGAGACCTCCGACAGATTAGCTAGACCATTTCCTCCCTGTTCAGCTTTATACAATAAACCTGCCTCCTTGCTCAGTGATATAGAATATCCATGAGAATCCAGGCCACTAGTGGGTCTCCATTATAGTGTACTACACACCCTACCACCCTGAGGTATCTGTGCATGTGTCTGTCATCTTTTCATTCCCTCATCTCCCCAGTCAGGACAAGTCCAAAGCCGTGCAGGTTACAACAACCTTCCAAGGTTGAAAAACTGCCGCACACATATATGCATTGGTTTCTAGGTGGCTACTCTAGGTAAAAAACAAAGAGTGTGATTGCTCAACCAAAGGGTCGAACTATGCTGAATGTTACAAGAAACCTGACAAAGCATCTTCAATATCTTCTCTGCTTTGCAGCCCCACCCACTTGCAGTGAGTGAGACTTCCTAGGCTTTTTTTATTCCATACTTGCCAGCACTGGTATTGTTTTCGCATCTTAGGTTTGGGCCATTTTTAATAGGTTAGGTGTGTAGTCATGGCTCATTATTATTTTTGTTTTGAGATAGACTTTCACATATCCCAGGCCAGCTTCGAACTCCAATAGCTAAGAATGACTTCAAACTTCTAATCGTTCTGCTTCTACCTCTCAAGTTAACTTCTTAGAGTCTTATTTGTGTATCACAATACTTGTTTTTCTTGTTTCAATTTGCAACTGTCTAATGACCTGAGATATCAAACTTATTATTATTACTTATTTATTTTGCAGTGCTGGGGATTAAACCCAGAGCTTTCTGTGTGCTAGGCAAATGCTCTACCATTGAGCTAAATCCCAGCCCTGAACATCTTATGCTATGTTTATTTTCTTCCTGAGTTTTCAGTGTCCTTTCAACTTTTGGATATCCTTTGATCAGGTGTGTTTTTTGCAAACATCTTTCCCTCTCCTTGGCTTGCCATCTCACTCTCTTTATATTATCTTTTGTAGTACAAAAGCTTATAATTTATTGAACTCCATTTTATCGATTTATGATTGGTGGCTTTGGATGTGGCATCTATAAAGATGATGGCATGCTCAAAGTCACCTAGGCTTTCTCCTGTGTTATCTTCTGGGTGTGTAACAGTTTTGTATTTTGTGGGTGGTTCTAGGATCTACTTTGGGTTCATTTTCTTTCAAAGAATATAAGGTCTGTGCCTAGATTCATCTTATTGTTTGGTTGTTTTTGAATCTGACTATCCAGTTGTCCCAGCACTATTTGTCACTACATCTTGTCTTTATTCCTGATTTTGTTGTTGTTGTTCTGTTGTTTGTTTGTTTTTCATTTTGTCAATAGCAGTTGGTGGCATTTATTTGGTCTGTAGTTGGTCTCTCCATTCCCTGGAGTTCTTTGTCTCTCACACTGTCTTGACCACCATTGCTTTACGGTGTATCTTAAAGCCCAGAAGTGTTAGCTCTGTAACTTTGTTTTCCTTCTTTGTTAAGTAGGCTGTCCTGGGCATTTTGAATCTCTGTATAAGTTAAGAAGAACTGACATCTTGACAGCATTGAGAATTCTTACTCAGTAACATGAAATATATCTTATTTCTTAATTTAAAAATTATTTCATCAACATTTTAGACCTTTCCTCACAGAGATTTTGAACTGTTTTTGTTAGATTTATACCCAAATCTTTCCTGTCGGAGAATGTTAATGTAAAAGGCAATGTGTTTCTACATCAAATCCTACTTGCTCATTGCCAGTGGGTGGGGAAATGATTGGATTTTGTATTCTGCAACCTTGACAGGATTGGTCATGAGTTCTGTTTTCTGTTGATTCTGAGCTTTCTACATAGATGATCATGTTGTGTATGAATAATGACTGCTTTGTACTTCCTTCCCAGTCCGTGTGCCTTTTCATTTCATTTCCTAATTGACTGTATTAGCTAGAATGTCTGCCACAAATGTTGCAATGCAGGGATGATAGAGACATTCTTGCTCTTAATCTTGGCTGGACAGCTTCTAGCTTCTCAGCATTAAATATGATATTGGCTTTAGGGTTCTTTATAGATATTAGTTATTAAATATGAAAGTTCTCCTCTCCATATTTGCTCAGGGTTTTTCTTACAAATGGGTACTAAAGTTTGCCAAATTTGTATATATTACTATGATTGTGTAACTTTTCTTTCTTAGCTTATTGATATGATAAATTATATTGATTTTTAAACATCAAATTAGCTTTTTATACCCTGGATAAAATCTATTGGTCATGGTGTCTAACTTTTTTAGTATGTTGTTGGAATTATTTTTTATGTTTTATATGTATTTGCATTTGTGGAAACTATGGGTTTATAGTTTTATTTTCTAGTAATGTCTTTGTCTAGTTTGGGCATTAGAATAATACTTCCATCATAGAATAAATTATGAAGTGCTCCCTCTGCTTTTATCTTCCGCAAGAGTTTGGAGACAATTTAGTCATGTCCTTAGTGTTTTGATCCATCTGAGCCTGAAGCTTTCTGTTTGGGAATATCATTATGGATTCAATTTCGCTAGCAGATATAGGCTGGGTCAGATAGTCTATTTATTCTTGTATGACTTTTGGCAGGTTGTCTCTTTCAATGAGTTGGTCCATTTCATTTTGGTTATCAAATTTGTAGGTAAGGCATCCACTGCCTTCCCTTTGTATCCTTCCTCATCAACAGATATGCAGTGATATCTCTTCTTCTGTTTCAGGTATTGGTAATTTATGCCATTTGATTTTTCTTAGCCTATATAAGGGCTTATTGATTTTGTTGATTTTTTTTAAAGAACCAGCCATTTTTATTGGCTTTTCTATATTGGTTTGTGGTTTTTAACTTCACTGATTTCTGCTTTGACTCTTATTCCTTTTCTTTCAATGAGTTTGTATTTAATCCACTCATGTTTAGCTATTTTCCTAAACTAGAAGTGTAGACGAATGGTTTCAGAGTCCAGCCCCACAAATCTCCCAAGCCCTGTCTTTGCTGCAACCCCTTACTTCTGAAAAATTGCATTTTATTCTCATTTAGTTAAAATGATTTTTAATTTTTCTTAGGGTCTTATATTTGTCCATTTATTATAGAAATGCTGTTTACTTACCACAAATTTTGGTAATCTTTGGCTTTTTAAAATTGGTTTCTCCTTTAAGTCCAATATAGTCTTAGACAAGACATCATATGTTTTCATTTCACTGTAGTAAGATAGCCCAGAATGTGGCCTCTCTTAGTAATTGTCTCATTTGAGCTTGAGAAGAATGTGTATTTTTGCCGTCAGTTAAATCCAGTTGATTTAAGCTACTGTTGTGTTAGTTCTATGAAGTCCTTCCTTGCTGTGGTCTGCTGATTCTATCATTGCTGGTCTGCAAGTATGATGAGAATTCATCCATTCCTCCCAGAGCCAGCCTTTGACTCCAATATTATGATGCGCTGTTGCTAGTTGAGTGCACAGTAAGAATTGTTACACCTTCTTGGACTATTGACTCCCGTAGGGTGAACCTGTGTCTCTGCCCTGTGGGCTTCCCTAACGAATCAGGGTGGCTTCTGTTTTGCTTCATTTTGTTTAGGTGGTAGTGTTTGGTAAGGTGAGAAGGCTGGAGGGGACTGAAGATGGTAATTTCCTTCCTCTAAACCAAGAGAATGAAGAGGACTCTGGTGGGCATTTCCTGGGATGTGAGAGGCTAGAGAGGGCTGACGTTTTTACTTCTCTTTCCCATGTGGAAGACTAAAGCCAGGCAGAGTTGCGTGAGTACCCTTCTCCCAAGTAGGGCAGGCTTTGATAAAATTCCAATCTGTTAGGCTCCAGTAAAGTAGCGTTGCCGCAGAGCAGGCTTTGTTCTGAAGAGCAGGGTGTTCTGATATATTCCAGCAGGCTTCTCTTCTCACATTGCTCCTGGCCAGCAGCCCACTGAGATTTTTCTCTGATCTTTTAAGCTGAGAACCTGGTAGAAATCCTGGAGGCAAAATTCATGAAAATGTAGCTACTGTGTCCTTAAGTTTTTAGTTCATTTTGTCTGCACCTACTCTATATCAGCTCGCCAGTGATAGCTCGTGCTGACCTACCCAGCCTAGGAAGGTTTTTGATTGTGCTTTTCTGCCATAGTTGAGTTCAGTTTTTCTGTCTCTGCCTTGTGGTCTCCAAACTGGTGAGTGGCGGGTTGTCTTGTAACGTTACTTCTTTGAGGGGATGCTGAAAAAGCCACAGGAGGGACAGAAGCTGGGGTCACACCAAAGTTTAGCAAAATCCCTGGGAATGGGGTATAGTAGGAGGGGAGGCCCCTGTAAACACTCTGTTACCGACCAGTGTGGCCACTGAGGGTCCCAAGTGGAAAGTGTTTCCAGGTTTCGCTGTTGACACAGAGGAATGAGAAGAAGGGGCTGAGAGGGTCCATGGGGAAGAGCAAACCTGGACCACTGCAGCATTCAACCTTTTGGAAAGATCTGAGAAGAGTTTCTGGGTTTTCTGTCTGCTCAGTTTATTAGTTATTGTATGGCTAGAGCAATGGCTTCTCAACCCCATACATGCTAGATTGGAATCCTGAAGTTCCTTTGACCATTTTCAAACTTTAGAATAGGAGATGGATATTCATATTGATATTTATATTATGAGGTGAGTTATAATTCAACTCTGATGATGTTACAAACAGGAACACACACGTGCATGCGCACGCACATACACAGAAGAAATACTTCCAGGTGAAGGGGGATAAGGCATTGCATGCATGGCTTTCCCCTTGGGTATTCCAGTTTCTCTCAGTGTAAAGCACAGCCTACAAAATCAGAGTTATCTAGGTGTGAACTCTGCCCTAATGGGAATCTAATTCCTCTAGCCAATATTCCTATAGATGTGGCTCTTCTTTCTCTTTATTTCTTCATCTTTGAGATGGGTGATAACAGTTTTACAGGTGAAGCATCAGCATATGGGAGCCTGTCTTAGGGTTTCTATCGCTGTGATAAAGCACCCTGACCAAAAGCAACTTGAGGAGGAAAGAGTTTGTTTCATCTTGCACTTCCAGTAATAGTTCATCACTGAGGAAAGTCAGGACAGGAACTCAGGGCAGGAACGCAGAGGCAGGAACTGAAGCACAAGTGGTGGAGGAACACTGCTTACTGCTTTCTTATATACCTCAGGACCACCTACCCAGGGCTGGCACCACCCTCAATGGGCTGGGCCCTCCCACATTCACCACTAATTAAGAAAATACCCCCATAGGCCGGTCTGATGGGGACATTTTCTAAATGGAGGTTCCCAAATGACTCTACCTTGTGTCGGGTTGATATAAAATTAGCCAACCCAATGTTATTTTTATACTCCTCACTAATATGGCCATATTTATGGCCTCCTATATTCCAGATGCTCTGAGGACTATAGGTTTTGAGAGGGAGAATAGCGAAATATAGGTGTTGGTGGGAAGAGCGCTGACGGCACGGCATGGAATAAAGAAAAAGTATCACAAAAGAGCTAAGGGTTTCAAGACAACCAAAGCTAAAATTTGGTTCAAAAGATACTTCGTTCTTGCATTTGCAATTCACTTAGACTGGGCTTTGAGAACTCCAGTAACCTCTGAAGGCCGGGAATGCAGTGGAGGGATGAGGGAACACCATGTCTTCTTTCTCCCTACCTCCCTCTGAGGAATCCAGAGCTTCATGGTGGACCCTTGTCTACTGCCCTTCACCTGAGCTATGTCCCTGACTTAGGGTTCTGCAAACCCCTCTTCCACCAACCAAAGAAGCTGGAGCAGATCCAAAGGTCTAAGTCCTTTCCCTGCGTTCCAGCAGAGCTAGCCGGTTTAGCACAAAGCACTGTGGTCCAGCTATGCTGAAAGTTTTATAAAAGGTGGTTAGACCATAGCCCAAAGGAAGGGCCAACTACCTCAGCAGCTGGGGGCAGGTTATGGCAGTGGCAACCCTACTTAACTGTTGTTTTCAACAACTGAGGACCACGGGGACCTTGTCTCTGCTGCAGAGAAGTCTGTTTACCTTCTCAAGGTCAGATAATTTGGTAGAAAAAGCTAGTGAGTTCTAAGCACTTCTTAGTGGTTTATTTTCCTTGAATGGGATGATGGCCACCCCTGTCTATTAGATCAGCTGTACTCAGTTTTACAACCTTGACCAGATTAAATTTGTGTAACAAAAGTTTTAATAATATAGTTATAATCCCAAAGTAAATAAGGATTCAGTAAGTCAGGGAAGAAACAACTGCAAAGGAAATTATTTATGAGGCTCCGTTGTTACAAATGCATATACATTTTTAAATTTTAATGTAGTCAAAATGAAAGTACCAGCCACTGAGTGGGAAACAACAACCGATTTTCACACTACAAAATGAAAATTATCCAGCACATTAAAAACAACCTTACAAAGTAGCAACTGGTCAAAGTGCAGAGACCGAGGATCTGTGGCATGCCCTGTCATAAACGGAGCATCTCCACCATACCTTCTCCCCACCGGGCTCAGCATCCATTTTACAAGAAAGCATGGAAAGATTGTAAGACCGAAATAGGAAGGACCGGAGTGAAACAGCGTCTTCTGGACATGTCGTGACTAAATGATGAGCTCACAAAGGCTGTGGTTGCCTGTACAAGATTGAGCCAGTCGACAGTCTAGGCTGGAGAGGAAGAAAATCTCAATCTTCCACCATCCCTAATGGGAGAGTCACCCAGTATGGGAAGTCCTTCTGTATATGTGTTGCTTTTATTGGTTAATGAATAAAGAAACTGCTTTGGCCTGTGACAGGACAGAATAGGGCTAGGCAGGGAAAACTAAATTGAATGTTGGGAGAAAGAAGGCAGAGTCAGGGAGAAGCCATAGATGTTGGATGCCAGATGGAGCTTTACTCGGTAAGCCACAGCCACATGGCGATACACAGATTAATAGAAATGGGTTAACCAAAGATATAAGAGCTAGCTAGCAATTCACTTAAGTGATTGGTCAAGGAGTGTTTTAAATAATATAGTTTCTGTGTGATTATTTCAGGAGTCTGGGTGGCTAGGAAACGAACAAGCAGCTTGCCACAACAGTCACTATCTGTTGATGGTTTCCTGGGAGAAGGAGACTTAATTTTCTGTAGGATTGTGGTCCCGGTAGGTGGGTGGTCCCACAGGCATGAGTACATGGGAAGTACTACTGGTCTATGACACACACAATCTCCCTGCTTTTGTTTATGGGAGTGGGGATGAGGAGGCGGGGGAGGTGTGCCTTCTCTGCCCCAGGAGAGGCAGCAAGAGGAGAGGGAGGCTCACAGAAGCGCTGCCCATTAACTCAGTGTTCCCAGGACATCTGTGTTCCCAAAGTAGAGTGAGAGCCATCTATCAGAGCAACTGGGGGAAAATGAGGAGAATGTGACCCTAAAACTGAGGGAGAAAACAGTTCAAAGAGAAAACAATCCCTCAGGAGAAATGCCAAACCAATAAAACTCGTGGGAGAATGGAAGGGGAAAGGCTCAACAAGGAGGGTTAGCCACAGCTACAGCTTTGGGAGAAGCTCAAGTTCAGTGAACCTGAAAGAGTCAGTCCATAAAAGTAAAGAAAGAAGAGAAATATTGGAAAGTAAAGAAACAATAAGAAATTGAAGAACCAGAGGAATGGAAAATGTTGACCCTATCCATCCCAACCCTCAAATAGCATTAAGAGGAAGGACCTGGATTATGAAAGATAATAACAGTTATTTTATTTTAATTTTGGCTGGCTCAAACTTGATGTATAGTTGAGGATGATCTTGATCTCTTAATCCTCTTGTTCTACTTCCCAACGCTAAGATTATGGGCGTGCACCATTCCCACACCCTGTTTTATGTGGTGCTGGCTATGAGCATTCCAGGCAAGCACCCCAACTTCATCCTCACACCCGCTATGCTTATTTCAAACTGGAAACAGATTAGTGCATTAGCCTTCTTCAGCTCTGTCTTTGCAGCAAGGTCCCAAAGTTCGGGGGCCTCCCATGACCTTCTCAAACAACAGCCCACCAACGCTGCCTCCCGAGGAGGAACAGGGAAGAATGCATGCAGACGATGGTTCTGCTCTAGAGTGAGCCCTGGAAGACAGAGCCACAGTGTGGGCAGACTCAGACCCAGTGTCAGCCCCTGCTTAGCTATGACTGAGTCACTGTTGAACCAAGACCACCCAGCCAGGGTTCATAGGCCGTGCTTGGTGTTAGTGTGTGTGTTCCCTGATGTCCCTTTCAGTGTGAGAATGTGATCCTTGAAGGCCCCGAAGACCCTAAAGATGTTGTGCACCCTTTGGTCAGCACAGCTCCCTACCCCAACTCGATCTGCTCCCCGACCCCTCAACCTGGCAGACTGTCCTAAATGTGGACCTCTGACAGGCCTCCTTCCCCATGCTTGCTGCCCTGCTGGAGGCCCAGGGCAGTGCTCTCAGATAAGACAGGAGGATCTTCCACCTTCTTCTCTTTCCTCACAGGTTAACCTGGGGTCAAGGCAGTAGCTCTTGTAGGTAGGAAGAATTCCCCTAACAGATTAGAAGCTGGCAGGGTGCTTCCAGCATGAGCTCAGAAAGGGGCTGGGCCCCGTGGGTGGAAAGTCTGGGGCCCCGAAGGAGAGCCCCGTGGTTGTCTGGTTGTACTAGGAGCCAGAGCCCTTTGGAAGAAGCTGCCAGAATCTCTCTCTCTCTCTCTCTCTCTCTCTCTCTCTCTCTCTCTCTCTCTCTCTCTCTCACACACACACACACACACACACACACACACACACATGCACGCACTTGGGGGAATTTCAGTTGTCCCCAAAGTACCTCTTAATTTGAAAACAATCAGGAAGCGGGTCACGAGACTCTCATCACTTGGCAGAGCACGGGTCTGGGTGGCCTTGGAGCGCTTGAGCTGTGTTGCTACAGGCTCCAATTAGGTGTGAGAAATGGTTGCTGGTGTCTGCCCGCTGGGGAGGGAGCCAAGCCACTCATCATCCCTGTCTAATCAACAGAAGGGGCTCCTTTGGCCCGGAGCACGGAAGGACCAATGGCACCATTCATCAGGAGTTTTCCACGCTGGAGGGAGCCCACAGGTGCAGAGATAAATCTACTCGCCCACGGCTCCAAGTGATGTCATTAGGAAGGTTTCTGGAAGCAGGATGCGGGTGGCATAGCAAATCTAAGTGGCTGGATGGCGCTGAAGGATTTCTGCGCATCTTCCCAGGCAGTAGGAGGAGGCTGGGAGCGGCTTTTCGTGGGAATCCAAGGCAGAGCTGTATGATTACTTTCTGCAGGCGCCCCCAGGGTTGGGGGCTCTGAGTCAGGAAGTGTGGGTCCCCAACTGTGCGATCGTGGGCAGTTGCTTGAGAATCTTTGGTTATGAGATGAAGGTTAATACTATATATTATATACAGTATCATATGTATATAAATATAGGGAGATGATGAAAATAAAAGACTATCACTTCTGCTTTGGGGAACAGTGCGTGGAATGTTCAGAGTGGTACGATTAGAGAGAAGTACATAAATAATAAGCTAATTATTGAGATCTGGCTGTGCCTGGCCCTCAGTCACTACGTATTGTGTAAAACAGCAGGTTTTCAGGCTGGCCTTGCTCTGAGGTGCCATTTTACAAACAGCATCTGAGTCCGTTTTGAGGATGGCCCCCGACTCCGCTTCTGGAAAACTCTATAAAGAACATCATCTGTTCCGAACCATTCACAAGGCACGGGCTGATAAATAATTTGTTCCTAAAAATAGGGAGAGTGACAATTGACGACGCTTTCAAGTAAATCGGGACTCTAGAACACACGGACATATTAAAATCATATTAGAAATATCAGACTCAAAAGCTTTTTGGACACACCAGTCCTTTTAAGAAAAGGGTGTAATTCTTTATCTGAACCCCATAAAAAAGGAGGGTACCTAAAACTATTGACTTGTCCACTCTGTATGTGTCAAGGGACCAACCAGTAGAGAGCTCCTGACTAATCCCAGCGGCTTCAGTTTGGCCATGGCCCAAGTGTTGATGGCCACCCATCTGTCTGTCCGTCTGTCTAGATCTACTGTCCATTCATCCTCCCATTCATCCACTCAGATCTTGTCCTGGCTCTTGCCTCTTAAGCCTCCACTGAACCTCACTTTTATACACTCAACTCTGACCCTCTAGTAGCAACTCCAGAGTGAGTTATGTGACCCCACAGAGACACGTTTTGCATATCTTTCAGCTTCTCTATTTCTAGGGCCTCTTACAAGTTCCCCAAACCCTGCTGGAGCCTTTACAGCAATTCTGCAAAAGACATATGATGTAGATATAGAGATATATTCGGTGTGTGATTTGAGAGTTAGTATTAGTAATTAAGACGGTGCTAAAGAATCTGTGTTTAACTTGACCAGGGCTATCAGAGAGGGAATATTTGACACATTTTTTTTAAAGGAAATCACCATACCTTGTTAATATATTGTTATTCATTTAGTGGAAATGCTTTGGGTTTTTCTCCCATTTAATATAATGTTGTTGGATTTTCTTTTCTCTTGCCCCATGATGGAAAGCTAAAATGTTGCCAGTTGTTTTACTCTTTTGGCTTTTACTTTTGGCTTATTGGGAGGCCAGCCACCCAGCTCCCAAATAAATCACACACAGAGACACCTATTGTTAATTATAAATGCCTGCCCTTAGCTTGGGGCCAGTTTTTCTTATCTTAAATGATCCCATCTATCTTTGCTTCTGAGTTTTTATCTTTCCCTAAATCTGTCTACCTTTCTTCTTTCCCCATGGCTTGCTGTGTAGCTGGGTGTCTGGCCCCTGGTGTCCTTCTTTCCTTGTTCTATCTTGCTGCCTATCCTCTTGTCTTTTCTCCTTTTATTTATTCTCTCTGCCTGCCAGCCCCGCCTATCCTTCCTCCTGCCTTGCTATTGGCCGTTCAGCTCCTTATTAGACCATCAGGTGTTTTAGACAAAGAACCACGGCTTCCCAGAGTTAAACAAATGCAGCACAAACACAAGCAACACATCTTTACACTGTTAAACAAATGTTCCCCAGCATAAGCAAATGTAACACACCTTAAAATAATATTCTACAACAATGTTGGCTGTAGGTTGGTCATACAAAGCCTTTACCGTGTTATTGTTTTTTCTATTTCAAATTTCCTCAGGATTTTTTTTAACATGAAAGGATATTGGATTTTGTCAAAAAGCTTTTTCCTGTGCCTATGGAGATGGATCGTGTGATTTCTGACCTTGAGTCTACTTATGTAATGTATAACATTTATTGATTTATGTATTTTGAACCATCTTTGCACTCTGAAGAAAAGCCAACTTGATCACTGTGAATGACCTTTTTGATGTGTTCTGGAATTTGGCAGGTATTTCTTTGAGAATTTTTGCATGCAAGCTCATTGGGTAAAATAGTCTGTAATTTTCTTTTTTGCTCTGTTGTTATGTGCTTTTGGCATCAAGGTAATGCTAGCTTGTGAAAGAGTGTGGTAGTGTTCCTTCGTTTCCTCTCTTATGGAATACTTTGAGAGGCATTGATGTTAGCTCTTCTTTGAAGATCTGCTAAAACTCACCTGTGAGCCCATCTGGGTTTGCACTTATTTTTAGTTGGGATGTTTTTAATTACTGTTTCAATTTCACTGCTTGTTGATTTTAAAATTGTTTATCTCCTCCTGTTTTAATTTTGGCAAGTCATATGCATTTGTAAATTAACTCATTTTTAAAGGTAATTTGATTATTTCTAAGTGTGTGTGTGTGTGTGTGTGTGTGTGTGTGTGTGTAAGAGTAAGTGCATATGAAGGCAGATGGTTGCAGAATCTGGATACCCTGGAGCTGGGGTTGCAGTTACTTGGCCATCTGGTTTGGGTCCTTTAGCAGGCTCCACATGTGGTAGAAGGGAAAAACGGGAACCCTGTTGTAGTTATATAAGAGGTAGTAGAGGCATGGCCTACAATTCCTCCTTTCTGTCCAGGAACATCATCTTTTCTTTACAGCTCTGTCATCATAATGCACTCTGAACCCTACGCAACCCCTCCTCAGCACTGCAGACTGTAACTTGGCTTTTGGGGAGTATTCTATCTCCTCAAGGAAACAGCATCCACAGAAGAAAAAAGCCCTGTAAGGCCATTCATAACAGATGCCTGAAGTGACCGGCACTGAGGCTTCTGCACTAGACATTCCCTACATGTTTTCTCACATGACTCATGCTTACTTTGAGTGAGAAATGGGTTGTGTCCAGTTTCCCCAGCTCCTAGCATGTTGCTTGGTCCTGAGTAGGTACTTGTATGGTTACTCTTTATTGTCAGCTTGAGAGGATCTAGAACCTCTAGGAGATAAGGCTCTGGGCCAGGCTGAGGGAGATGCTAGGTCGAGTTAATTATCTTCTTGTATGCTGTTCACTTACTTAATTCTCATTCCCCCGGCCCCCACCCCGAGAGCAGGGTCTGCATTATAATTTGCCTTGGTTTGACTGTGTCCTCTGTAAGAAGCTTAGTCTTCAGTGTGTTCAAGTAGAACCTTTAAGAAGTAAAGTTGAGAGGAAAAATCTAGACCAGGGACATTACCCTGAAAAGAGATTACTGTTTGTTTGTTTGTTTGGTTGGTTGGTTTGGTTTTTTGATTTGTTTGTTTGGTTTTAGGGACAGGGTTTTTCTGTGTAAGAGCCCAAGCTGTCTCTGTAGACCAGGCTGGTCTGGGACTCACAGAGATCCACCTGCCTCTGCCTCCTGAGTGCTGGGATTAAAGGAATACACCCTTCCCTGGCTGATTAGTGTTACTCTAAGAGGGTGTGTTAACGCACAAGACTGGGCAGTTAAAAGGAGAGGGACTGATCCTGATTCTCTAGCTTCCTGACCCGTTGTATGGTCCCTTCCACATCAGTCCTGCCACTGTTAAACCCCCTGCCTGATCTTCACATGAAGTCAAAAAGAGGAGCTCAACCTCAGTCTCCCAGGCCTATGTCATGAAGCCTCTGAATTCTTGGGACCCCACTTGCTTAAGAGGCCTCCTTCTGTGTGTATTAGCTCCATGCCATGCCATGGCATGGGGTATCTGGAGCATCAACCACTTCTCCGTGTTCCACCATAGAGAAAATACAAAGAGATGATGTGGGATTCCTCTCTGTATACTGTGAATACCATTGGTTAATAATGAAACTGGGGACTGGGATAGGGCAGCAAAGAGCTAGGTGGAGAAAACGAAACGGAATGCTGGGAGAAAGAAGGCAGAGTCAAGGAGAAGCCCCTCTGGAGACAGACGCAGAAACTTTACCCAGTAAGCCACAGCCTCCTAGAGATACACAGATCAATGGAGATGGGTTAGTTTAGGTTATAAGAGTTAGCCAGAAATACGGTTAAGCTATTGGCCAAACAGTATTGCAAGTCATACAGTTTCTGTGTGGTTAATTTGGGGCTGAGCAGCTGGGAACAAACAAGTGGCCTCCTACGACAGAGAGAGACTTTTTCTGGTGTTTTGCTGCCATAGTTTGGGTTGAAAGATTGGTTACTCAGTATGTGGTGCTCTGGAGCAGGGTTGAAACCTTTAAAACATGGGATCTGTTGGCAGGAAGCATCACTCCAGCTCTGAGATCCCTTCTTTCTGATGCCCTTACGGGTGCTTGTAAATATTTGCTGGTATGACCAGGCAAGGGCACAGCAGGGTGACGTTCTCTGCTGTGGAACTGGGGAAGGAGCAGGCACCATGATCAGTGTTGGTAGAAAGGGGAGAGAGAATCCCACTAATGAGGGACTCATAGACAGCAACACTCAGCCCATGGGGCCAAAACATGAGAAAATAGTGTTGCCTTGAGCCTGTGGGAAAAAAGAAAGCATTTTGATCATTCAAAACCCTCCCTGACACCCCAGCAGCAGCAACAGAAGCAGCAGCAATAGCAGCAGCAGAAGCAGCACACACACGAATTACAGTGATGTGTTTATTTCTCCCTGAGGTGGAGCCTGGGGCAAGGCTGTTTTCATGACTCTGCGTTTCCCATCACCAGTGTGCAGGGGATCTTTCCGAATCCTATCTAATGTAGTACCGAGTGAGGAGTGACTGACTGTCTTTCCCCAAAGGCTGGTTCCCTTTCGTCCCTTTAATCCCATCCTTTCCCAGAACAAAAGCATCTGAACGTAAGAAAATCCATCCAGTTGCTCAGAACCTAAACTCCTGTGCTCCACTGAAGCCGGCAAAACAGACCAGAGTTGGTTAAACTTCCCCGATTCCCTTCTATTTTGACTTCGAAAACCAAAGACTAATCCAACTCTCAGTTTACATGTCTATTTTTCTTGTTAAAAATAGATGTTCCAGGATCCAGTGTTTGTTATAAAAATAGAACTTATTTGCAATACCAACAGAGAACCCAATGTCAAATAATTTCATTTAGATTGACCTAGAGAGTATGAAAATGGCTGCTACAGCTGAGGTTTCTGTCTGATTAGAGTAACCTCAAATTAATATGGATGTGTGCCTGTCTTTGAATGTAGGTTAATTCCATCATACTCTACGTTCAGTGGTTGAGGGAGTTGGTAGGGCCAAAGAGCAAGAATTAAACTTGGTTGTGATCAACCTTCATAGTAAGAGATTCTTAGTGATTCTAATGAAAGCAACTTAATCATATGTTACAAAAATGAAATTAACACAGTCCCAAACACCTGTGTAATGAGAGCACTAGAATCCAGGTGCACTAGATACAGAACTCTCTATAGGACCACCAGCATCTTGTGACCCACATCCCTACTCCAGAGTTAGCCCTACCGCTGCTCCACCCAGGTGTAGAGGCTACTGTGATTAGAATCAGCCACACTGGCTGAGAGAAATGAGAGAGGTAAGTTCTCTCTCTTTCTCTTTTCTTCTTGCTTTTTTTTTTTTTTTTTTTTTTTTTTTTTTTTTTTTTTTTTTTTTTTTTTTTTTTTTTTTTTTTTTTTTTTTTGGCGACAGGGTTTCTCTGTGTAGCCCTGGCTGCCCTGGAACTCACTTTGTCAACCAGACTGGCCTCAAATTCTTATTCATAGAGATCCGTCTGCCTTTGCCTCTCCAGGGCTGGGATTAAAGATGTGTGCCACCACGCCTGGCTCTAAACTCGATTCTTAATAAGGTTTAAATATAAATGTTTGTCTTTAAAATATCAGTTGAGTATTTTCAGCTGCGAGAGTGAGTGGGCAGCCTCTAGCTTCTCCCTCCCAAGGTTTCTTGACTTTGATGCGTCAGGGTGGCGTGAAGTTGCTGTCAAGGATGAACAAAAGTAGCTGAGATTGATGGCAGATACTTGTGTTGATCCTTCCCGCAAAGTAACTATTAAGACGCTTTCTGAAAGGTTGGTGAGATTAGAAGACAGAACAAAGACGTTTTCTATCACTTAGATAAGATCCTCAAAAGTAGAAATCCTAAAAAAAAGAAAAGTCTAGAGCAGTGGTTCTCAACCATCTAATGCTGCAAGCCTTTAATACAGTTTCGCATGTTATTGTAAGCCCCACCACCGTAAAATTATTTTTGTTGCTACTTCCCAACTAATTTTGCTATTGTTGTGAATCATAATGTAAATGTCTGTGTTTTCCAATGAGTTTTCAGAGCTGTCCCACATAGGTAAAGGATAAAGAGTTTATAATCTGTGCTGACTGATCTTTGGATACCAGTCACCCAGGAAGTGCATAGGATTTTAGTCAGGGGTCTCTCTTCAGCTGAGTCAATCCTTACAGAGATACCCCAAGACGACCAATCTGTTTCTTCACTACAGGCATGGACCATTCCTTCCTGAAGGGAGATCTGCACTGTACATCACCATGGTTACCACTTCTGTTGAAGTTGAGGTCAAGTGGAGTTCTCTGTTAGCTCCATGTGATTCTAAGAACTTACATAAAATGTGTAAACTCCCCAAAATGACAAATTTGATTTCCCATTTAGAATATAACCACATAGACATAAGATTTTGTGAGATATTATAAAACTCAGGCATATCAACATATAATATCTTCATTTCTTCCTTCTTTTTCTTTTGAGGAAAGCTGTCAAAATACTGTTCATCAACAGTCACATTTCCATTTTTAAGTCCTTACATTTTTACCAGAAAGAGGGTCAGCTTTGTGCCATCTTTGAGGATGAGATCATGAAAACCAGAGAAACCAAGTGTCACCATACAGGGGAGGTGATCATTTTCAGTGAGTGGGAGACAGCTCACACCTCCCCCCTCGTAATTAGAGCCAGCACACGGTCATTACATGAGAAAAACTTCTTAGTGATAACAATGTAATCAAATCTGCCCAGTGCAGCACCGTCTTCCTGTTCTAAAAGTGCCAAACATAACTATTGCGGAAGAACTTTCGAAACGACAATGAACTTACAGCTCTCAGATTCAAGGTTACCTCAGCCCACGAGAGAAGCAAATCCTCTACTTCAAGGACTAGTCACCCACAGATGGACCTTCATGACATAATTGGAATATAAAACTATTTAAGTGCCAGATTTATATCTATGAGGTCAATTTAAACCAACGTGATCTCATTCTTGCAAACTGCCGTCTCCCCTGTGATGCTGTGGTTTATAATGGAGTTATTATTAGCTCTGACCACAGCTATGCCCCTCTGACAGCTTCCCCACCTGCCTTCATGGGGAGTGATCTGCTCAGGCATGGAATGTTGGTTGTAGTCACTCTTTAAACCTCTCCGCCAGCCCTCAGCATTGCCCAAAGTCACTTAGCCTTCTTTGGGCATGGCTATTTCCTCAAGGAGACAGCATGGGTGGAGGGCAAGAACCGCGTCATGCCATTACTAATAGGTCCCCAAAGGGCTCAGCATTAGAGCCCTCTCTACTAGCTGTGTCCTGCTTGTTTCTTGTGGGAATAATGATTTATTTGTATTTGACTTGGGCGAGCATGAAACTTGTTCATTGTTTCCCCAGCTCTTGGCACATTGCCTGCCTGGTCCAGAGCAGAAAATTGCTGTTCATTTTGATTGACCTGATAGAATCTAGACCCACCCAAGAGATAAGCCTCCGGGCCAATCCTTAAGGAAGTTTCTAGATCAGGTTCATTGAGGTAGAAAGACTGACCCTAATTGTGGGTGGTACAGTTCCGTGGGCTGGGGTCCTGAACTGAATAAACAGGACAAGAAAGCTAGCCAGCAACCTAAAGCTAGTGAGGTCATGTATCTCAAAAGAGAATTTATGACTTCCATCTTGATAAACCAGCATAATTCCTTAGCTACCTCCTAATCTTGTCTTTATGCCCACATATAAGTGTAGTTATCTCTCCTCATCAAAGAAACTTCTTTGTACAGCAAATGGAGACCATGTGACCTCTCACACAGTCCTGTGCCCTCCCTCCTGTGCCGAACTGTGTGTCCCTTGAGCTACATGCTAAGACAAACATTTCCTTTCTCTGCTAAGCTTATTTGGTCAGATGTTTGATTGCATCAATAAGAAAAGTAACTAGAACATGGCAGTGGTGGTATATGCCTTTAATTCCAGCACTTGGGAAAGAGAGGTAGGTGGGTCTCAGAGAGTCTGAGGGCAGTCGTAGCTATAGAGTGAGTTCCAGGACAGCCAGAGCTATACAAAGAAACTGTGTTTCGTAAAACCAACTGACCAAACAAAAAATCAAAACCATTTAAAACTGGGCAAAAAAAAAAATGAGTAAAAGGATAAATGATTAAATTAAATTAAATTAAAGCCTAGTTAAAAATACAGAGAAAGGGAAAAAGCATTATCGGCTTATTTTTAACATAGAAGCACAGAAGACAGCAAATTGTGATGACAGTCTTTAGGAAGACATCATAGCACAATGCTCTCAAACTGTATCCTAGAGCCATAGTGACAAAGGCAGCACAGAACCTTCACAAAACAAAAATAGAATAAAGAACCCAGAAATAAACCCACCTAATTTTTTAATAAACCTGTCAAAAACATACAACGAAGGAAAGACTACCTCTTTAACAAATGGTGTTGGGAGAGCTGGGTGTCCACAGCATAAAGCAAAAGGTAAATGCACACACACACACACACACACACACACACACAATCCAGTCACTAAAAGGACTAATGAACCGAAGACACAACCCTCAAAAGAAGAAATGCAAATGGTCAATAACATCTTGAAAAGGTGTTCAACATTCTTAGCCGCTAGAGGAACACACATTAAAACTTGGAAATGCTCCCTCACTTCCATCAGAACGGCTATCAGGGAACAAGCAAACGGCAGCAAGGACTGGAGGGTGCGATAGAAGAGGAACTCCTGTTGGTTGGGGTATAAACTTGTACAGTTGCCATGGACATCAGTATGGAGGCGCCTCAAAAATCTACAATATGACCCATATCTGTAAAGATGTCACGATGAAGCCCATTACTTTGCATGCTGCTGTAAACATTTAGTAAAATAAAAGAAATCAGACAAGAGAAACTTTTGACAATCACTGCTAAACTGCAGTAAGCTGCAGGAGCCTGCCCGGGCCCCTGTTGTAGAATCACAAGAATCGTGCAGCCATGGCAGCTTGGGATGGGTCCTCTGTAGGAGGCTGTCAGCCATGAATTCATGGTCACCAGTCATGTGACCTTTGCTATCAACTCCTATTACAAGTTTGCTGACTTACTTATGCTATTACAGGGGGTTTTACTATAGCCAATTTAATTTGTGCCATTTAATAGGGACAGTCACAAGCAGTGTTGATCTGCAATACTTAGATTCTGCTAACGCTAAACGCTTCTTTATAATTTTTATTGACCATTCTTTACGCTTCTTCAGTGATTTACATTTTCCTTTGTCCATATTTTCCCTCTCAAAGTACTCAAAATTTCCTTCTGATTATTAGAAAAGTCTTTGACTAATGGCAAAGGCAGACCTGTGGGATGGCTAAAGTTAAAGTTTAAATTATAGTTTAAGAGATCTATAATAAACAAACTCCCTCTAGCCTGTAAACCCCACTTGCCAAGGACAGATAACTTCTGGGAATGCTCAGGGCCGTTTATGTGACCGAACAAGCCACCTGCTTTCCCTTCTGTGAACAAACTTGGGTGCTTCCTTCCTGTCCTGGAGGTTGGAGGCCCAGTGACTCCGCCCTGCCTTCCTCCATTTTCCACTCCTGCCTTTCCCTCTCTTCTTCTTCTTTAAACATTTTACATGTCTGACAAGCTGAGCAGCGTTGAGAAACAGGAGCAAACAGAGCGGTGTTCTCGTCTGAATGGCCACATCCCTTCCACTTCCCACCCTTGGGTGCACACCTGGTCAGCATTTCTTTGCGTGGCTTTTTTTCAGATTGGCTAAAGGGTTAGGAAATACTTCTCGGCCAGTGTCATTTCAATCAACAGATGCAAAGTGTTAATTATTCTAGCTTCCTCGCCCCTTGAGAGGGATGACTCTGGGGTTCAGGTTCTACACCGTAATCCAGAATTCCTCTGCGGAAGTTCCCATCCTCTACACTGTCAAATTCCTCAGTAAGGAATTCCCCCCTCCCCCACTATCCCTTTCCCTTAACAAAGTTTACTGGAATGAACTTCAAAATGAGCTACTAGCGTTTGGTGCGTCTTGGAGGAAACCCAAAATTATTCTGCAACAGTCTTGGATTTGTTGTATCTCTAAAAGAGGCTACACGGATGGCAGGAAAGGACAGATTTTGTATCAGGCTGACATGGCTTGTAAATCTTGGTCCCACCACAGGCCAGTCTGTGACAAGGGGACAACTTGGCCTCTAGTACCATGTGCAGCTGAGACTGGGTAAAAGCACACCGCTGTCCCTCGAGTTCAATTTTGTCTTTTTACAACTTCCTTATCTATATTCAAGCTGCTCTCTTTGCCTCGAATGTTCTTCCACACCATTTTACCCATGGAAACCTTTCATTTGCCTCTGTGTCCACCTTAGCGTGAGCCTTTGAGTTTGAGCCTTGCAGTGTGTGGTGTAAGGAGCACAAACCACGAGCAAAACTCATCTTCATACGCCCTGATTATTACACCCAGACATCCACGTCATGGTTTTAAACATCTTGAACTTGCGTTATTAAAGAAAAAAAAAAAAAGAGTGAATTTTTCTTTCCCAGGATCTCAGGACCTAAGGCAACTGGAAGTCAGTCACAGGGCGACTTCTGCCAATGAACTGTTCTTCATCCAGACAAAGCCTGTCTCTGTGTTCTGCTTTGTCCTCTCTTGGGGGACCCTGTTGAAAGGTGAATGCCCTGAATGCTTTATTCATGGCCAAGGCTCCTCTTCTGGGTTTCACAGAAGCTCACAGAGGAGACTTTTCTGAGGAACAAAGGATTTGGCCACTGATGCTGCCTGAGGCTGTGGGGAAGCTGTCATTAGACCCACCAGACTCCCAGCAGCAGACCCTCCAGGTCCTCTGGTCCCCTGTAGTTAAAATCTGCTCACTACCATGGCAGGAGAAAGGGGAAGGGTTGTCTCAAGGCAGCCTGACATCTTTTAATTTTTGTTGTTAACTTTGGCACTTGTCTTGTGCACATTGCGTCCATACCTGATATTACTTTTACACAAGACTTGACTAATTTCCAAAGCCAAGAGGAATTGTGTGCACAGCCCATGGTAGCTCTTGGGGGTAACCTCATTGGCAACTTCAACTCTTTCTGGAGAGTTCATTTCAGATTTCTGAGTTACATATTTATATTTCTACTTCTTTCTTTACAGTCACCCAAAGCATCAAGTTTTCATTTATTTTCATAGTACTACACACAAGATTCCCACCCCCTTATTATCGCCATGTAACTTTCTCATTATGTGGATTGTGTAGATTGTATCAATGGTCAAGTATTTACATTTGTGGCCCTGTGGATTCATGCGCCACGGAACGGTGTCACAGAGCTTATGTCTTCTGCCTTGTATGATTTTATCATTGCTTCACTGGAAGCAACCATCTTGTCTTATTTTTGCTTAGAGAAGATCTGGGAAGAGATGTGATCAGAAGTGATGGAGGCTCCCTCACAAGCTAAATATGCCTCCAGTGTTTCAATGTTAACATTGCCAATATACCGGACATTCTGTCAATAGCAATTTAAGAT
Organism: Alexandromys fortis; assembly: GCF_014885135.2. Taxonomy (NCBI): domain Eukaryota; kingdom Metazoa; phylum Chordata; class Mammalia; order Rodentia; family Cricetidae; genus Alexandromys; species Alexandromys fortis. Next base: position 3,715,741 of record NW_026067959.1, on the reverse strand, counting down.
GTCTTGCCCAAATCGAGTGTTTTGACCTTCACCTTCAGGCTGCGTATTTGCTATCCCTGTATATAAACATCTTCCTGAGGAACATCAGCATTTGTAGCAGTTTCCTGAGCATCAGTACCACGAAGTGACCTAAAGAGGCTTGGGTGACATGGGTGCGTGGGAAGTTATTAAAGAAGAGGAACTCCAAACTTGGGGAAAGTCTAATTTTTTTAGAATAGAGAGTAAACCTTTCTGACCTTTGCTCCAGAGTGAAGCAGTCCTCTGCACAGCCAACATGCCATTCCTTTTCTGCAGCGGGACATGCTTGCTGTGAAAATGTCTCAGACATACAACCTCACCTGGAGGTTGGAGGTCTTAAGGTGAGAGACCATCCTAGGTCACCTGGCTGAGTCCAGCGGGGCTGAGTGAAAGAAGACAGAGACAGAAAACTTGACAAGTGCTCCTTGATCTCATGCATATGTAAAATCTAAAATATACAATGGAGGTTCCTGGAGACTAGGAGAGAAGGAAATGAGATGTTGGTCACAGGGTGTCAGCATTTAAAATGAACAAGTTTGGGGCATCGAGTGAGCTTGCTTATGGGGGTCATTTCATAATGAATGGACGTAACAAATGTTAGTGTATCTGTATACCATAAATGTATGCGTTTGTCATTTAGACTTCAGTCAAACTCAAAAGTTACACCATGGAAGAAATAGGCTAGAAATGGTCACGGATGTTCCTCTAGCCAGCACTTTTAATTTGGAGTCTGTGACAGAATTTAAGGTTTAGGAACCTGGCTGGAGGAGAAATAGCTGGGCAGTGGTGGCGCACGCCTTTAATCCCAGTACTTGGGAGGCAGAGGCCAGCCTAGTCTACAAGAGCTAGTTCCAGGACAGGCTCCAAAACTACAGAGAAACCTGGTCTCAAAAAACTTAAAAAAGAAGGAAAAAAAACCCCTTAGGGTATCTGCATTATGAATGCAGATGTGGTAGCCAGTGTTCCTGTGACTCCATTGACCTGGTGCTCACACTCCTGTGAAATTTTGTCTCACATTGCCCCTGTGTGACATGTCCCTATGGCCCCAATAACCTCCTGGTGCTCACAGTCCAGTGAAGTCAGGTCTCACATTGGTCCTGTGTGAAGTGTCCCTCTGGCTCCAGTGACATCCTGGTGCTCACACTCCTGTGAAGTCTCATCTCACATTGGTCCTGTGTGACCAATAGGGCGCTGGGGAAGTAATGCTCATTACTTCTGACATTTAGGTATGAAAGACTGTGACTTCTGTCTCAGCTTCTATTCTCTTTTTCCGTCACTCACGTGGGGAAGCTAGTGACCATGTCTAGACATGTGACAAGGGGACATCTAGCCAACAGCTAATGAGGAACTGTGTCCTGCCAGTAGCCGCATGAATACATTGGAAGACATTCCCCCACCCCTCCGATGACAATAGTCCTGGCCACAGCTGGACTGCTGCACCCTAATAGGTTACTCTGACCTGACATACTTCCCAACTACCCTGGAGTTCCAGACCATGTGATGTGGGATTCCCCTCTGTATGCTGTAAATACAGTTAATAAAATGTCCTAGGCCTGCATAGGGCAGAACAGAGGTAGGTGGGGAAATCTAAACTGAATGCTGGGAGAAAGAAGGCAGAGTCAGTGAAAAGCCATGTAGCCCTACCAGAGACAGATGCTGGAATTTTACCCAGTAAGCCACAGGCCCATGGCCATACACAGATTAATGGAGATGGGTTAATTAAAGATATGAGTTAACCAGAAATATGCTTAAGTTACTGGACAAACAGTGTTGCAAATAATATGGTTTCTGTGTGATTATCTCAGGGCTGAGAAGCCGGGAACAAACACGTGTCCTCCAACTACAGCCATTGTTGTAGGAAACTGTGACATTGCTTGTCTGAGCCAGCACCTAACAAACTCTGTGGCAGTAGCTGTTCCTGTGATTTTTGTCACCACAGAGATACAAATCCTTTTCTGTCACATTGAAGTTGTTGCAAAGAGGATCAACATATCTTTGCACACGTCACTACTTCAGCTACAGTACAGCTTGGTTTTAATTTATTAATAAAGAAGAATGTATATCAATTTATTAAAACGACAATTGAATTTTAATGTAATCAATGTCTTTTATAACTCTATGAACTTAGATTTTTGCATATCAAAATATTGTATGAAAAAGGCTCTATGGGCTTCACAAGAAAGGCTAAGAACTTTAGATTTGCAAGTCATGGTCTCTTTCTGATGATGTACAAGAAGTCAAAACACTTCCCAAAGGCATGGGGAATTTCTGTATAGACTGAGATGCTGGGATCTTCCATGGTCCTCAAGGACACCTTCTGCATGAGTGCGATGGGTTAGGAGGCCCTTCAAAAACAGTAGATTAAGGAAGGAGAAAGCTACCCCCACAACTAGTCTGGGCTCCTCCTGCACCAAATGTGGCTCTCCCCTTTCCACCTACTGCCAGGCTGCCCTGTTGATTGCCTTCTAAGCTTGAAGCAGAAGAGTGCAAGGGAATGAAAACCATGTGCCATGTAACCAGTGAGAGTCGGGTGTGGGGCAGGAGGAGGCACTCTTTCCTTTCGAGGGCAGCCTAGAGGAAGAACCTCAGTGAGAGACTCCTGCCCGGCATTTCCTCATTCTTCTCCATCCTCAGGAACCTGGGTCCCAGCCTTCTACAGGCTCCAGAGGGTCTGCAAGCTCTTCACGGGTCACTGAGAGATTGTGTGCTTGAGTTTAAAGGTTCCACATGACAGATGTTAAAGGAAGTGAGTAAATATTGGCCACCTTCCAGGCCCAGTCTCTTTTTCCAGGTGTGAACATCAAGACCAAGAAGGGTAGAGTGTCTTCCTGGGGGCCTAAAGTCTCCCTTTGCCAAGATCCAATAGAAAAGCTTGGTGTCCAGCCAGACTGACTCTTGGTCTAACCTTGTTTTCTTAAGGTGGGACCGAGGACTCCCCACACAATGGGTGCTGAAGGACAGAGGGAGCACTCCCAATCACCCCGCCTGAGTCTTTCCGCCCTATCAAATCTTTCATTCAAGGAAATGGAGCGGGACAGGGTGGCCTTGGTGAACCTCTGCCTTTTAATTTTCTCTTTGCCAAAACAAATAATACCCTCTCCCTGTCTGTCCTTCTTTTCTTCACTCTCATAAAAACTATTCACATTTTGGCAAGTTCCTCGGTCAAAGCAGGGGATTTTGTGGTGACTTTGGTAATTCTAGGGTCATTTGTTTAGCTTTAGGTTCCCCCCCCTTTTTTTTTTGGCTTGCTTGCTTTGGTGCTGGGGATTGAACCCTGATATTGGAGTTCAAGCTGATCAGAAAAGATCAGAAAAGTAAAGCCGCCAAAATTTTACCTCTATCAAATTTTCAAGCCAAAAGGATGAGATCCTGTATTCATGAATCCTCAGACTGCACACTCCAATGAGTTCCTGTCCCTTCCCCTTTATAGTCCTCTCTCTGTCCAGCCATATTGCTCCTCTCTCCACCTCCCTAGTGCTGGGATTAAAGATGTGTGACTCCCAAACACTGGGATTAAAGGTGTTAGCCACCACTACCTGGATCTGTGTCTGGATTGATATTGTGTAGCCCAGAGTAGCCTTGAACTCATAGAGAATTGTCTGCCTCTGTCTCCTGAGTCCTGGGATTAAATACGTGTGCCACCACTCCCTGGCCATTAGTGGCTTAGCTTTGCACTCTGACCTTAAGGCCAGCTTTATTTATTAAAACACAAATAAAAAAAGCGCTACCCTTGCTCTTGCTAGACAAGCACTATAGCAAGGAGCTAAATCCCCAAATTAAGCTTTTAAATGACTCTACACCCCTCACCAAACCCCCATTGTGACTTCATCTGTCCAGGACTGATAGGGAAGGTTGAAAAATTGAAATTACCAGGGTGGATTTGTGACCAGAATGACTTTGGAGGTTGGAAGGAAAGAGCCTCTACTGCTGCCAGAGCCGAGCTTTCAGACCTGTGAGGAGACGAGGGATATGTGCCTCCCCACCGTGTTTCCACAAGGCTCCCTTATTGCTGTGCACACAGCCCATGAAGTAAGCCTTTCCTTGCTAATTGACAGAGGAGTAAAATCTCCCTTCAACGTGACCCTTGGGAGAGAACGCCACGCTCACTCTGTCCTCTCACTGAGAGGTGAGATCCCGACTGATCCATGACAGTCTCGTGCCCAAATATGCCTTTCTGGCCCTAGAAACAGGGGTCCGAGAAGTCTAGATAGATGCTACATTTATGCTGGAGATGTGTGTGGGTATTTATGCCTTGCTGATACACACCCCTTACCCAGACTACAGGAACTAGCTAGCTTGTGGACAGACATGGAGAGCCGTCAGATTTCACAGCTGTGGTTTCAGAAGCCCAAATCTGAAGGGGCATATTCCCCCCCCCCCCCCCCCCCCCCCCCCCCCCCCCCCCCCCCCCCGCTGGCAACGACACAGTTAAGTCTCAGTCTTTCTCAGAAATGTAGCACTTTTCAAAAGCTGCCCTGGGCTGAGATTTTTCAGTCAAGCATGTTCCAATCAATCAATCAATCATCAATCAGTCAATCAGGGAAGCAAACAGAAAACACCCATTAGCAGGATACTGGTTCAGTAGGTGAAGGTGCTCGCTGGCAAGCCTACTGATGGAACCTAAGTTCCATTCCTGGGCTCCACACAGCAGAAGAAAAGAACTAAGTCCCACAGGTTGTCCTCTGACCTCCACATGCGCTCTCCCCACAAGTAATGTCATAAACACGCACATACACCTACATGTGTGGGTGAGACATTATATGAAAGTATTTTAATATGCTTATATGTTTTCATACATATTCTTGACTTTTGGAAAGTTCTTATGACAGTCAGACAGGGAAAACTACATTCCATTCCGGCCTGTTTCCCTTCCCCATCTCCTCCATGCATGCTAAGTTGATGAGCTCATAAATTGGATACAGTGCACATTTTGAATTTCTATAAAATCCTTGGAAACTTATACAGGATGGAGCAGTGCAGTATTTTTAATTCCTATGACATGTTTGAAAGGGAAGGAAAAACAGGAGACATATGCCAGTAAGTAGCTTAAGATAATGTGGTCTTAACAGTTTATATGAAGTATTGGCAGCCTGCTGTATTATACAAAGCACTGAAGACCATCTTGGAGAGTCAGAAATGAACAGGCTAAATCTGTATAGATGAGACTCCATGCCTTTGTACACCTATAATCTATTATATACAGGGTAACTCTGGTCCACACAAATTATAACGCGCACAGAAATTACTGAGATGATACAGGATCCCAAAGCAAGTATAACTTTGGCACGAGTGAGATTCTGTTGGAAAGAGAGGAAGAGTGGACATGTAGGACGAGAGCACCGGAAGGGAGAAGCCCAGCAAGAGAATAAATGGCAGTGGGCAGGAAACCTGGAGCTCCCCCCAGCTCCCTCCCTCCCCATGCCCCTTCTTCCTTTCTCTCAAGCAGTACAGAGTCCCTGCAAAGAGGAAATAAAGAGTTAATATTGTGGAAGACTAGTATCCAGAGACCTGAAAAGAGGAGGGGAGGGACGGCTGACCTAATTCTTTTTCACTTTGGAATCTCTCCTTACGGCCCTCCCTAAGCGGTTTCCACATCCCTGCCTCCTTAATGCTAATGACAAGTGTCAAGATGAAATAAGGCCAGAGAATGCCTGAGTGCTGTTTTGTGTTTTCCCCAGGAGCCCTAGTGCACCCACAAATCAGGCAGTTCAGAACAATGGCATGTGGAAGGCACTGCCCAGCCCTTTCTCTCAACACCCCAAATGACGAGTATTCTGCATTTTTTTCTTTCCTGTTTTCTCGCTAGCCATTAGTTTCTCTGCTCTATTGCTGAGCGGAACCCCTTCCCCCCATTAGCTTATCTTAGCTACTTATTATTTCCTGGCCTTTGCTGTTTTAAAAACTTCCCACATATGACCTCCCCGGTGCTTCTGCAAACTCCCGTTTAGGGAAACACATATGAAATGATAAAGCACTATGTATGCATTATACATTAACATACATTATATATGGTTTGGGTGTATAAAATCCACATGTTTCACAGGAAACATCAGTCAAGGTCCCATTGCTCACATCCTGCACCGGACCCTGGCCCCCAAAGCTGTCTCAGCGAATTGATTGTCTTCTGACAGCAGGCTCTATTTAAAGCAGCTGGACTGCATGCCCGTCCTATGCTGGAATCTCTCTCCCTCTTGGCCTCTTCTGCTTGTCAGTGAGATAATGCACATGGTAAGGCTTTCAAAACGCGTGCTTTGGGGGCGGTCCTTAACACTGTGGGGGGGGGGGAGACATGTTTGCTCACGCATTCATTGGACAGGAATTTACAGAGCAAGATCTTCTGGGTCAGGTACAGATGGTAAAAGATAGTGTGGCCCCAAATTTGAGAGAGGGAGAGAGGAGAGAGAGAAGAAAGAGAAAGGAAAGAGAGGAATGAGAGGGAGGAGAAACAGAGAAAAGAAAGAGAGAGGAAAAAGAGAGGAAAGAGAGGGGGAGAAAGAACGAGAGAGAGAGAGAGAGAGAGAGAGAGAGAGAGACAGAGAGAGACAGAGAGAGAGAGAGAGAAGCGAAGTGAAGGGAGGGGAGAGGAGGGGGGAGAAGAGGAGGAAATCACAGAGCGCTTAGCCTAAGATCTTAGAGCCGAGAACAGAATTAGTCAAATACTTATTTGACAATCTATAAAGTCATTACTGGGCTCAAAGGTCCATTATACCATATGGCTGGGCATGGTCGCCACACTGATGTAGTCAAGACCTGGAAGATAAGTAGGAGCCAGCATTGTCAAAGCAAAGGGTGGACAGGAGCCTGGAGAAATCACCTGAGGTGACGCCCTCACTAAACCAGGATGGTTTTCAACGCAAGAACGCCGCCATGCTTTCGTTCTTCATTCAATCTACGCTCTCCCAGCTGCCCTCCGACAACGGAAGCTTTCTCAAACAGATGTTGAGTGAACAGTATTGCTTGGGAAACATTGTATGATGGGCCTTTATTGTCTCATGGAATAATGCAGAGACGATACTCTCTTGGAGCTGGCTCTTTGCATGAGGCTTCCCTTGTTCAGCAACTGGGATGCATGGAAGAGGATGCCTCAAGGTACAGCATCATTAAACTGGTGTTGCTGCAGGAATTCAAATAACCTCTGTGGGTCTTGTAGGTCTTTGGGGAGGATTGCTGTTTTTTATGCTCCTCTGCCGTTCTTCGGGATGGTGTCTAGAGCAACAGAAGAGTAACAGATTCTCATTCTCACCTGCTGCCCGCTGATCCCGTGTGGTCCTTAGGCTTGGGGAATCAGGCCTGTCCTCCCTGCTGCTGAATTCTCTCTCAGGGTAGGAAGGATCCTATGGTTTTGTCTGTTGGCTTTGCAGGGTCTGCTATGTCCATCCAGGTTACTCTTCTCCGACTTTGATTACCAAGCTATCTAACTCTAAATCTAGTGGCCTGTAGGGTGACATCTGGATCTCCTTGGGATTCCCATCAAACAGGAGCCAGGAGGCCCAGCACTGCCCTCCTCTTCACCCTCTATTGGGCAACACCACCTTCTGGAACAAGCCGGCCTGCCCTTTATTAGCCTGGGGCCCATGGTATGGAGGCTTATGCAGAGTTCTAGCAGGAAGTGAAATTAAGGCCCACACAAGGAATGGAGGCCCCACACATCCGGCAGCTCTCTTGACTTAGCACGGTCTCCCCTGTTTATCAGCCAATCCAAAGGGTTTCGCTCTTCCTGCCCTCTCACCACGGCCCCTTTCCACCCAAGGAACATGCCGAAATTGACCCCGGGCATCGTGAAGCAGTTCCAAATATGGTTCTTAGTGTGATTTCACAAATGCTTTCTTTCACATAAGTGAATTTCAGATGTTTCCCAAAATCCCTTATTCTTAACCTGAAATGCTAATATTTAAGATAATAGCTTCTTAAAAGTTATGAATGCAGGTCGCATACACATTTCCCAAAGGGGTTGTATACCCCTTCCTCCCCATCACACTAGTCTCTGAGATACAGACACCAGCTGATTCGAGAGCTATACACAAACCAAAAGAAAGCTTCAATTTGAACTATGTCTTATTCCAACTGCTTGTGAGACCCAACTCTCCTGGACCATTGGCATTTATAAAAGTGGACAAGGAGTCATTTTCTCTAAGGGTGCTCGTGAGCTGTGGTCCTGCTAGAAGGCTTTGCTTAATACTATAGGGACACAGTTTTCTTTTGTTTTTCTTACGTATTTTCTTGTTTTTACATCTTAACCAAAGCTTCCTACCACCCCCCTTACTCCATCCATTCCTCCTTCGTTGTTTCTCTCCAGATACAGGCGAGTATCCCAAGGATATCAAACAGCTGTGGTTGTATTAAACTGCAGTGAGACGAGGCATGCGATCCTTCACCAAGGTTGGATGAGGCCATCTAGTAGGAGGAATGGGTCCCCAAAGCAGGCAACAGAGTCAGGGACATCCCCTGTTCTCACTTCTAGGACTACCACGTGAAGACCAAGTTACACAACAGCAACATATATGCAGAGGGCCTAGGTCAGTCCTGTGCAGGCTTCCTGGTTGTTGGCTGGGTTTCCGTGAGCCTGTGTTACTTGATGTTATCATTTCCAGCCTGTCCGGGGTTCCACGGCCTCACACGCAGCAGCTTTCCGGAAAAATGCTTCGTCACTCCAGGTGTTAGCATTTCCGGGATCCCACAGCTGCGCACGCACTATCAGCATTTAGTCAAAATGCCTAGTTATCCCAGGCCCTTGTGCCTCGTAGTCTATGTGCAGCGTGGAAATGTAATCTATACGCATGCATGGCTAAGTAAGCCCCTATATGCGTGCGACCCTACAGGCATGCGCTAAACTACCTTTAAAAGCAGACACACCTGCCGGGCTGTGTGGTGCACGCCTTTAATCCCAGCACTCGGGAGGCAGAGGCAGGCGGATCTCTGTGAGTTCAAGGCCAGCCTGGTCTACAAGAGCTAGTTCCAGGACAGGAACCAAAAGCTATGGAGAAACCCTGTCTCAAAAAAAAAAAAAAAAAAAAAAAAGCAGACACACCTGCTCCACTCCCTCTCTCCCATCTTGTTTCTTCCAGACAGGTCTGTGTACTCTCTCCGTTCCCTTCCCCCAGTCTTTATTAATAAAACTCTTTTGGGCAAGGGGAGGTTGAGACAGGGTTTCTCTGTAATTCTGGGGCCTGTCCTAGAACTAGCTCTTGTAGACCAGAGTGGTCTCGAACTCACAGAGATCCACCTGCCTCTGCCTCCCAAGTGCTGGGATTAAAGGCGTGCGCCACCACTGCTCGGCTTATTAATAAAACTCTTAAAGTGGGTTTCATTGTATATCCTGTGGTCCGTTCCCGCGCACCACTGGGTCCTACAATCCTTCCTCCCCATCTTTTGCAGGATTCCCCAAGCTCCATCTAATGTTTGGCTGTGGTCTCTCCATTGTTTTCTGCAGCTGCTGGGTGAAGCCTCTGATGACAGTTGTTGAGCTAGACACCAATCTACAAGTATAGTAGAATATCATTAGGAATCGTTTCATTGACTTTTTCCCCCATTCATGTTCGGTTCTATCCTAGGTCTCTGGGGTGGCCCACTTCTGGTTCCTGGCCCTTAGGGGGCAAATCCCTCTCAGGATATAGGTCTCCATCTGTGCCGGTCATCAGCTGGTCCCTTCCACACTTTCTGTGCCATCTTTCCCCCAGTACATATTGTAGTCAGGACAAATTATAGGTCAAAGGGTTTGTGTCTGGGTCTTGGAAGTCTTGCCTGGTTTCAGGAGATGTCCGGTTCAGGCTCCATATCACTCATTGCTAGGCGTCTTAGCTAGGGCCACCCTCATAGACTTCTAGGTTTCCATTGCGCTAGGTTTCCAGCTTATCCCCCAAGACGCTCCCCAATTCTAGTTGTCTCTCCCAGTACTCTCTCTCCCTCCATCCCCCCCAATCCCTTCTTTAGTTGAGGGACATCTAGGTTATTCCCTGTCTCTGGCTATTATAAATAATGCTGCTGTGAACATAGTTGAGCAAGTGCCCTTGTGGTATGATTGAGCATTCTTTGGTATATAGCCAAGAGTTACTGGTATAGCTAGGTCTTGAGGTAGATCGATTCCTAGTTTTCTGAGATACCACCATATTGATTTCCAAAGTGACTGCACAAGTCGGCACTCCCACAAGCAGTGGAGGAGTGTGCCTTGTTCCACATCCTCTCCAGCATGAGCGGTCACTTGTGGTTTTGATCTTAGTCGTTTTGATAGGCCTAAGATGGAATTGCAGCGCATTTCCCTGATGGCTAAGGATGTTGAACATTGCTTTAAGCATTTCTCAGTCATTTGAGATTCCTCTGTTGGGAATTCTCTGTTTAGACCTGTATACCATTTTTCCATTAGATTATTTAGTTTGTTGATGTCCAGTTTCTTGAGTTCTTTATATATTTTGGATATTGGCCCTCTGTTAGATGTGGAGTTGGTGAAGGTGTTTTCCCATTCTGTGGACTGCTTTGTTCTTTTGATGGGGTCCTTTGTTTTACAGAAGCTTTTTAGTTTCTTGAGGTCCTATTTGTTAATTGTTGATCTTAGTGCCTGCACTATTGGTGTTCTGTTCAGGAAGTGGTCTCCTCTGCTGATGAGTTCAAGACTATTCCCCACCTTCTCTTCTATCAGGTTCAGTGTACCTGGTTTTATGTTGAAGTCTTCGATTCACGTGGACTTGAGTTTTGTGCAAGGTGATAGATATGGATGTATTTGTATTCTTCTACATGCAGATATCCAGTTAGACCAACACCATTTGTTGAAGATGCTTTTCTCCCCTCTCCCTGCCCAATGTACGATTTTGACTTCTTTTTTAAGATATTAAGTGTCCATAGGTGTGTGGATTTACTTCTGGGTCTTCTGGTGTTCTTATTCCTTTCTCAGCCCATTTGTCATCTGTATATAAAAGGGCTACTGGTTTTCTTTAAAGGGGAAACCTATTGGCTCTCACGTCTTCCCAAGGCTAATAGATGCCGCTCTAAAAATGAATGCAGAATTTAACAGGTCAGGCTGGCCAGTCGATAGCAGAGCTCTCCAAAACCATACAAGAGCACATTAAATCAAAGACTACTTGAAAAACCATGTTTAGTGATTAATGCCTGGTTTTCCTTTGCCCTTTTCAAACAGGAGATTCAGTTCAGCATAAGTACCCTGTTGCTCTACGCTGTCCGCTTTGTGATCAGAGCTTCAATATAAGCTGAGAAAGCTGAATTCTATTGCATTGGTTTAATGATGCTCAGTCCTGGCCATGACCTAGAGGTGTCTGCCGCAAAGTCCACCTGGGTCACCTGTCTCATTCGTGTGTTGAGCAGACACTGGCAGGAGCTTGCATTTCCTAAGATCATCGTATGTGGAGATAGACTGTGTAGTGCAAAGAGCCTGCTAAGCCAGGACTGATATTGTAGAACACACCTTGATACCTGAAAGGATTTGCATAGATTCTGTTTGTAATGATGGTTACAAATTTTAAATATCCAATGTTTGAAACAAATCCCAAGAGGAAGAAGAGAGAGAAGAAGAAAGTATTCCCTGTTTGCATACGGTGTAAAACCTTTGTAGAAAGAAAGATTCTTCCACCACTGAACCTGGCCTTTCCTGACGGCATCTTTTATTGTTGTTTGGGGGTCTGTTTGCGGGCAGGTTGTACATCCACCTTTGCTTTTCCTCCTATACTAATATTCTTAGACAAGTCGTCATTAGAGGTGTACGCTAATGATTTTATTTAAAGTATCACTTACTGTTATGTCTACATTCCACAGAATTAGATCCTCTGTCTGAAACTTCTTGCCATTACTCCATTAGCGTTGCTTCATTGGATCCTGAAGCAGAAGATTTAAATATTTGGGAAAGCTTATGTATTTTGTTATATATTAGAGACATTAACCTCAATAATCAGAGCCCAGTTGTTACAAAAGCCACGCATGGTCACAGAAGACTGAGTATAGAAAAGTGGGTGCAAAAGAAAGTATTTCTTCTTTTTAAAATTTATTCTTTTTAAAATTGGTTTATCGTAATTTTAAACTAAATGTGTCTCTCTGATTTATTTCCATTTTTGCGAACCTGGTTTCTATATTATAAGAACCAATAAGCAGTTATAATAATAGAGCTCAATCTTTTAATAAGATGGGACTCCAAACTACTTTCACATTTTGAGGTTGGGGGTGTTAGTGTCATGGGTCATTAGTGATCAATTCACATGTGATCCCAAGGGATAAATAGGAGGTAGCTTGGGAGTAAGAAGGGGCTTGCAGGAAGGTGGAACAGCTGCAGAACTCTGAGGAGGTTCCCAGAAAGATGAAGAAACTCTCTTCTACCTGGAAAGTGTTTTACTAGAATAATCACAGGCCCCGCCTTTTCTGAACAAAAAGAAAAAAATCTTTCTTCTCAAGCAGCTTGCACCTTTCCTCTCAAGGAAGATTCTGAAGTTACAGTTCGGATGAGCACACAGATCATTACTGCTGCTGGGATCCTTTCACCTCTGGCCTGACCAGTGTTTCCTGGGAAGGAAGTCCTTCATCAGTTGCATAAAGTTCAAGGTGAGTTGAGAGGCAACAGCTACCTGCAAGGCTAAGTAATTCTAAAGAACAATCAGCAACAAAATGGAGTTCATAAAACATCTTTCATTCAAAGCAGATTATAGTATCAAGGCTTAAGAGTATAGTTTTCCTAACCCTGGGCCACAGACAACCTTAATAATTAAATTCCACAATAGAAATCAAATGTAGAAGAATGGAGACATTCTCTCTCAGAATGGAATTATCTTTAAGAAGAAAACATGTATGGATATTGAAAGGAAAAAAACTGCATATTGTTTACCATGCTCAAGTCTAATAAGTTGGATTAAAATTTTAGAAATGGTAGTGATTTATAATTCTCAAATCCTTTGTTTAATTGTAGGGTGTAAAAGCAACAATAGCTCAGAGATTTATAAATATATATCATTTGGAACAATCTGAGACTCGTATGTTTGGAACAGAGAGAAAAATTAAAAAATAAAGATGGTTGTAGTATTTAGGGCTAAGAGTTTATACACCGATGTTCGTTTCCTTGTTCTGTCGCCCTAGACACCTCCAGAAATTTGCCTAGAAATGCATTCACAATTCACATGCCTAAAAATGGAACTTATATTTAAGAATCACCATCTGTTTCATAAAATACCTTAATGTTTTAGAAATTTAATTATCTTCAAATTATGATTAAGTGCAGAGAACTTAGTGAATAACTCAACAGCCTAGTATTAAATAAAAATTGAGCAACTACTCATTCTAATTCTCTTTCTCATGTGTAAAGTGGAGAGACTATATCCAAACTGTATGAGTCTGAAGAGGTGGTGAGGTTGAAAAGTGTTGAAAACCTGAACAAGTGTTATTATAGTACTACTATTGCATTTATTAGAATCTTATCCCCAGCACTCTCCTACACTCAAAAAATACAAAACAAGAAAGACAAGGCTCTCTGCCTCTAGGAAAAGTACTATATAATGGCAAGGATAAACCAATGAACAATTCTAAACAACTAAATCAAATATAATATAGGCCTGATGAGCTGGCTCAGTAGGTTAAATGCTTGCATCCAAGCCTTACCTGAGTTTGACGCCTGGAATCCATATAGTAGAGAGAAAACTGCTCCCACACACTTTCCTCTGACCTCCAATGTTGTAAGGCAGACGCGGGCCTGCTTTTCATCCCGTCCGGCTAGCTTATGCCTGAAATAACCACACGGAAATCTGTATTAATTAAATTACTGCCTGGCCCATCATTTCTAGCCTCTTATTGGCTAACTCTCACATCTTGATTCAACCCAACTCTCTGACTCTGCTTTCTTCCTCCCAGAATTCTGTTCTGTGTACACAACAGCATGACCCACTCTCAGTATATGTTCTAGAAACTAAGAGTTATAATGAAGCTATGCTCAAGATACTATGGAAGTTACCCACGTCATTCCTAGGAATTAGATCTTAGAAAGTAAACGTGGGATTCCAAAACTCCACATTTGGCATGAAAATGTTGACAGCAGTTTTCATAGGATTTTTTTTCACTTGATTCCTAACTTTTGTGCTTGGATTCTTCAGGTTAACTACACAAGCTTCCAAGCTCTACTGTCTGATGGATTAACATCCAGAAATTTTATGCTGTCTTTCTAGACCAATCTTTTTGTCACTGGCACTCTCTATCTAGTGACATCCTTACTTACTTTGTTCTCCAACTTCCTGTTGATTTGTGTTAGACTATGTGTGTGTGTGTGTGTGTGTGTGTATCCTTTTATTTTTAAATGGTTTGTGTCTTAATATTTAAAGTATTTGGCCATTTTTTGAAGATAGACTATAGTTGGAGCTTTTAAAAAAATCCATCTTGGAAATCTACATTTCATTAGAGTATTTGTAGCATTTACAATTAGTGTGATGGTTGAAAAGGTTGAATTGAAACCTACTATTTTTATTTTTTATATTTTCTCATTGATTTGTTGTCTTTTTCTTCTTTCCGTTAGATTTTAAATAAGTTTGTTTCATTTGTTAATTAAATATAATTCTTCATGATGATTACTTTAGATCTCTTGTTATACATTTTATTGTACACTTATATTTCAACTAAATCATATATGTATCCATATAAGGACCTCACAAAATTCTATTTTCTTTTCTCCTATTCCAGTCTTTGTACCACAGTAGTCACATGGTTCCTCCTATAAATGACATAAACTCTATAATACATTTTAATTATTTAGAGAAAAACTAAAATCTCACATGGATTTGGGGCAGGGGAGTTGAGACAGAGTTTCTCTGTGTAACCTTGGCTGGAACTCACTCTGCAGACCAGGCTGACCTTGAACTCAGAGATTTGCCTGCCTCTGCCTCCTGAGTGCTGTGCCTAAAGGTGTAAACCACCACTACCTGGCTAACACATTATTAGTCTTATATAAAGTGGATTATCTCTTAAATATCTCAATAATATTATTTTTTTCTTGCAATGTTGGATTGAAACCAGGACTATTGAAATGTTACCCAAGCAGTCTAAACTGAGCTACTTCTCCACCTTGTTTTCAGTCTGTTCCTATAGTGATCACATCTGATGTGTTCTCTCCTTCATGTAGATCGAGGTTTCCATGTTGTCATAAGGACTTCCTTTTACATTTCTCATGGTGTAGATACTCTGGTAATGATTCTTATTCCAACTTTTGTATATCTAGAAATTTTACTTATTTTTGCTTCATTGAAAAAGTTTTAAAAGAGGATTTAAAAAAAATTAGCTAGATATAATAGACCATACCTATAATCCCAGCACTTGAGAATTTGAGACAGGGTGGTTTGTGAGGTCAAAGGCAGGTGGGACACATAAGAAGACATGGTCCCAAAGAATCGAACAGTTGGGGTTTTGTTTTGTTTTCTGTGTATGCTGACAGTGTGTTCTTTTTTTCTTTCAAGACTTTAAGATATTTAGCTTGTACTCTTCTAAAGAGAAATGTGGTCATTGTTCTGTGTATGTAATCTCCCTCTCTCTCTCTCTCTCTCTCTGATAGTTTCTATGACTTTAACTCTATCATGTTGCAAAATGTTTGTACACCGTGTGAAGATATGTTGTTGTGATTGGTATAATAAAAAACCAAATGGCCAATAGCTAATTAGGAGATGATAGGGGAATTTCCACAGAGAGAGAGGAAGAGGAGGAAGAATGGAGGCATGGATTTCACCAGCAGACTCTGAGCACTGTAGTCAGATGTGCCATACTGAGGAGAGGTAACCGAGCCACTTGGTAGATTAAAAATATGGGTTAATGAAGTTGTAAGAGCTGGGGGACAAGCCTAAGCTAGGGGCCAAGCTTTCGTAATTGATAAGAAGTCACTGTGTCATTTGTGAGCCTGCGGTCACAACAAGGAAGTAAATCTATCAGTAGATTTACATAATTTGATCATACTAAACACAGGCGTAGTTTTCTTCCTGTTGCATGTGCTAGAGGTTTGTTGAGATTTCTGAACTAGTGGGTTTGGTTTTCATCAAATCTGGGAAACAACTGACCATTATTGCTTCAAATGACCTTTCAGACTCCCTGCCGCCGCTCTTTCGCAGACTTTACATTCATTTCATTGGCATTTGGTGGAATTTCTCCCTCCATTCAGTTATTGTCTGTCTATGTTTTAGGTACTTGTTCCTGTCTGTGTTGTACTGTGGGCAGTTGGTCACGTCATCAAGGACACCAGCTCTAAAATGACCATCCCTCCACTGATCCCAGCCACACTGGTTTTCACTATGACAGTATAATCCTCACCTCTAGCTCTTCATTTCGAGTCTTGCCTAAAGCTCCTAGGTCTCTATATAGCTTCTTTAGCTTTTCTTTGGGCTTTTTATTTTTAATTACATTGATGTTTTTCCTTCATATGTCTGTGTGAGGGTATGTGAGGGTATGGGACAGACAGTTGTGAGGTGCCATGGAGGGGCTTCCTCTGGAAGAACCATCACTGCTCTTAACCACTGAGCCGTCTCTCCAGCCCCTATCTGGGCTTCCTGCGCCCATGAAATAAAGCCATAATAACAGTTTAAATATTCTGGGCTGGTAATTCTGTCTCTTGTTACTCATTTTTCTGGTTATGGTGGGTTACACTTTGCTCTTTCTTTCCATATCTAGTCATTTTTACCGGAACACCAGACATCTATAGCTTTAGTATGTTGTGTAATGATATTTTTTATTCTTTTAAATATTCTTGGATTTTTCTGAATGAATTCAAGTTACTTGTAAGTAATTTGAGCCTCCAGCTCTTGTTTTTAAATATTACTAGGCCAGTAAGAACTTAACTTAGGGTCAATGTTTTCCCCATTATTGGGGCAGTATCCTCTGTAAGTTTAATATGAGGGTTTCCATTCAGGTTTTTGTGTATGTAGTTTGAGAACTGTTCATTTCATTCTTCCAGCTAGTTCTTTCCTTGATCCTAGGTGTTTCTGCATCTGCATGTGCTTACTGATTATTCGAGGAGGATGCTGCAGCCCTCCTCCTCCTCCTCCGGAGTTAGCTTGAGTAGTTTGAGTCTTCTCAGTACTCTGCTTTATAAATTATGGATGCCTTGTTTTCTCCAGATTCCAGCTCCATCTCTTCAACTCAGTGAGACAGCTGAATCTGTGTGTGTTCTCTCTCCGAATGCTGCTGTCTAGAAAATACTCACTCACTTATGAAGAAGTGATGTGTAAAGAGGTATTGTGTTTCAGAAACCACAGAAAGAAGACACTGGGTTTAAGAATCAGAAAATCTGTTGGGGTCATGAATGTGCCCATCTAACTTTGAAACACTGAAGAGACAAATCAGTTTTCTAGGTTTCATTTGAACCACCATTTGGGACTGAATAAAGAATCAGCCCACACTTAACCTATGGTGTGGGAATAGGCTAAATACACAAAGAGGTATGCCCAGGCTTAAAACTGCTATTGTGATATTCCAAGACCACTAAAGAAATTAAAAGAACTTCAAAGAAATATTCACAAGAATTCCAAACACCAGAACATTAAAAAGAATGAATATTATAGACAATTACTTTTGTATTTGACCATTTAAAAAAATCAGAGAAGATCTTCCACAATGTGTAGCCTGTGGTATGATAGTCATTGGCGTCACTGTGTATAGATACCTTTCAAGAGTAGTGACATCATGGTAGTGTCATTTCATTGGGCTAGCTGTAAACTCTGGAGCTGTGGCTGTTAAGTCTTTATCATACGGTTAGGTGTTTTTGTCCTTCATTACACAGTGTGCTTGTTAGTTTTTGTTAACCTGACAAACTAAAGTTACTTGGTGAGAGGAACCTCAATTTAAGAAAAGCCTCCATAAGATTGGCCTGTAGGCAAGTCTGCGGGGGCATTTTCTTGATTAATGATGGATGTAGGGGGGAGTCTACTGTGGGCAGAGTCAGTCTTAGGTAGGTTGTTCATCCTGGGTTGTATAAGAAAGCAAGCTAAGCAAGCCACAGGAAGCAAGCCAGTAAGGAGCATTCTCTCTGGTCTCCGCTTTAGTTCTAAATTTGGGTTCCTGCACTGACTTCCCCTCAGGGATGGACTGTGCCGTGCAAGATGAAGCAAACCCTTTTCTCCCATGTTGCTGTTTGCATGGTGTTCATCACGGCAACAGAAAGCCAGCTAGAGCAGTAGTTTCTGAGCCCTCAAGGTGAGCCGCTTCCAGGATGCGCTCTGCCTTCTC
>NW_026067959.1:3565049-3695049 GCF_014885135.2 Alexandromys fortis | reverse complement strand
CATGGCATTTCAGACAATCTGTCACAATTGTGGAGGACTCCGAACGCCACAAACACGATCTTGGTGACACCGATAGCTTCAGGATCCCGTCTGGGCTCAGACAGCTAGCACTGCTTTCTAAGAAGAAACCCTCTCAACTTCAGGCTTCTTACATCAGCCTCAGAGGAGAAATGGGATCAGCTGCCTGAGAAAAACCCAGACCCGGAGCTCCCAGATCTGACTTGTTCAGGCAACCAAGCACCTAGCTTTTAAAGGATCAAGTGACAAAAGGATCTATCTATCGTGGGGATTTACTGCTTTATGGAGACTCTAGTAAATTTTAAAAGTATGACTTTAAGCTTCTTACGCTAAGATAAAGACTACATATAATTTATAAGAAAGAAAAATAAAATGAAATTTTTAAAAAAAAATACGATGCAGATGGTAGAACTCATTATGAGGATCAGGACAGCCTTGGAAGGAAGGACAGTAAGAGATGGGGGAGGGCAGAGAGCAAATTGTGTAGACAAAGGCAGAATAAATCTCTATTAGTTTCTTTTCTCATCACTGACCAAATAATATAAGATTTTGGCTCATTGCTTTAGATAATGCCCATTATGGTGAGGCGGGCGTGGGGACAGAGATGGGTCAGCTCCTAGCAGCAGGAGTATATGGCACAGTCAGCCCTTGGCAGTGGGAGATTGTGGTCCAGCTTATTCATATCTTGATGGTCCAGAGAGCAGGGATAAGATGAGAAGCAGAGCTTCTCACAAATAAGGCAAAGTCCTCAAAGCCAGACTTATTCTAGCTCTTCTCTCCATTGACCACACGGCGGAGCAACAGTGGTGAGCTCGCTGACCTTTCCACTGTCCTCCATTACACTCTGCTCGGTAGGCTGCCTTGCACAAGACTTCCTCTGGCATTCTTTATTCTCCATGCAAACAAATATTTAGTAAGTGTATATCCAGAAAAGCCAACCTCACCTAACCACACAGGTCTGGATTTTTCATTCAGTTCCCCAAGATCCCTATACACACACACCATGTCATAGTAAACTCCATTTTCAGACTTTGACTTCCCCCTTTCTGCAGCCTCTTTCCTCCTGTGTTGCCACATATTTGAACATTTTTAAATCTTGAAATATATATATTTCTTGAAGATCAGAGTATGGAGCTAGCTACACTAGTTGGCCATAGCAGCCAGGCAGTGGTGGCATCTACCTTTCATCCCGTCACTCAAGAGACAGAGGCAGGTGGATCTTTGTGAGTTCAAGGCCACCCTGGGCTACACAAGATTGAATTTATCTAAGAGAGAAACAGAGCCAAGCAGTGGTGACTCACACCTTTAATCCCAGAGCTAGGTGGAGACGGGAAGTAATACGTATGGACGTGTGCTCCAGCACTAATCCCAAAAGAAATCCCTCCTTTATCTTTCCAGTTCCCAATTTCTGCCGCAATCCACACTCCTCATCTCTACTTCCTTCTTAAATGTCGTCTTTAATAACAGGTCTCACTGCATAGCCAAGGTTAAGCCTTGAACCCAACAATCCTCCTGCCTCAGCTTTCTGAGTGCTGGAATTATAGCAGTCACCATCCATAGCAAAATGTCATCTTTTCTTGACTAGTTATAAAGCGCTCCTAAATTTTCTGATTTTTTTTAAAGAGTATCTTTTGTGTTTTCTCTTCTTTCATTTATCCCTTAGAAGGCAATATTTTTTAGAGTTCTACCCAGAGTCATCTTGTTACATATGGCCTATCTTTGAGGAACCTTAGCAATTCTTATTGGCTTTGAGTATTGTGTATATCTGTAGTTTCTAATTTATACTATCCTATCAAGTTTCATGCTCCATCATGATGAGAGAACACTCATGTGATTAGAAGAAGGAGGAGGAGGAGGAGGAGGAGGAGGAGGAGGAGTTGGGGTTGTCTCTTTTAGCAGATTAAGGGTTAAGACTTTCAGCAGATTCCCAGAGAGAAGCACCTTAGAGCTTTCTGGTTCTCTTTGTTTTCGCCAGAATGAAATTCAAGATTCCTTGCGTGGTTGGAAGACTATGGTGATCTGTTCTTCTCTCTTCCTTCCCACCACCACCTCTGTACTATGCAAGCTACATGCCAACCACACAAACTCCTTCAATTCCTTGCAAGCATCAAGATCCCTGGTTTCTGGGCCATGTGCAGGACATTTGTGTGTTTGGAAGAGCCATTCTCCTTTCTACTTGGTAATTCCAACTCTTCTGGTTGTCTACATTTAGATTGCTGCATCTTTTTAAGAGCTTCCTTGATTGTTAGCTTTTTTTTTTTTTATCGAAGTGGTACATATCAAAGAAAAACCATTTAAAAGGAAGAAGGATCAGTGTTGGGCTCCTGACAGAGGGTTCAGTCCACAGTTGTGCAGTTCTGTTGTCTGGGCCTCTGGTGAAGCAGGACATTATGGCAAGGGGCCCAGTGGGACAGGGCTGTTCACCTCATGGCATCCTGGAAATTAGAGCAACAGACAGGAAGAGGCAAGGGCAAGATAAAGCTTTTAGTAGCGTATCCCTAGTAACCTCCTTCCCCCAAACAGGCATCCCTGATAGCTCCTTTGGTAAAAGCTCACCGATAGATTAAATGATTGTTAGAGTTGGGATCCAGCAGCCTACTTACCTTTCATTGACTTGAATCACCAACATACAGAGTGTTGACTACGTGAGCCTTTTGAGTAGTTCTCAATTTGTGGGTCTCAACCCCTTTGGTGGTCACATATCAGATCTCCTACATGTCAGGTATTTATGTTAGGATTCATAGCAGTAGCAAAATTACGGTTAGGAAGTAGCAACAAAATAATTTTATGGTTGGTCTTCACCACAAAATGAAGAACTGTAGTAAAGGGTGGCAGCATTGGAAAGGTTGAGAACCACTGCTTTACAGGGACATTTCTGAATCTATTCAAACTCCCCAAGACTGATTTGTTATTCTGGGCTTAGAGCCCTTTGTATACTTGCACATCCTTTTTATGCACCCACAGTGTGTATCATATTTATTCTTTTATGCTTCTCATTAAGCTCAAATCATTTCAATACACAGCCAAATCTGTTAAGACATGCTAGTTAAAAAACATCAAACCTCTCTTGAACTCATCCAGGTCAGGACAGCCTCAGAACTATGGACATTTTGGACGAGATAATTCTTGGAGGAGCTATGTGGTACTTCACGGGATGTCTAACAGCATCCTTGCCCTTGACCCACTAGATGGTAACCACACATAATCTTCCAGACATGGCTCTTAACAAAGTGTCTCTGGGTGCTTCTGAGTCTCCTTTAAGAGCCAAGTTGCTCCCAGCTGAAAACCATTGTTTTAAGAACCCAGAAAGCACACTTCCGGTATTGCCTAGAATCCAGACAGAGGGAGCAAAATTCCCCCATTGATTAGGATTATTTTGTTTGTGAAATACAGAGAGTGAGGGCCAGATAGTGGGAGCCCAAATCCAGGGATTAGGCAGGAGGCCTTGGAAGTCACACGCTAGAGAAGGGCTTTAACCTATTGGGTGTGGACAGGAAGTGACATAGTGATAGCGGATGGGACAGTCATGTGAACAGAGGCACAGAGGGGAGAGGTTAAGGCATAAAGTCTGGCCTGTCCATTACATGACCATGAAGAAGACTGTATGATAGGAACTTTGAGGTTCTACGTCAAGGCAGGTTCCCATTTTTCCCCCTCTATTTTTTTTTTATAATGCTTCTATAACCTTCTCATGTTGTGGGATAATGCTTGTATACTGTAAGGATTTATTACTCACATTGGTTTAATGAAATGCTAATTGGCCAGTCACCAGGCAGGAAGTAGAGGTGAGGTGACCAGACTAGGAGAATTCTGGGAAGAGGAAATGCAGAGATGTAGTCGCAAGCCAGATGCAGAGGGAAAAGATGAGAATACCTTACTGAGAAAAGGTACCAAGCCATGTGGCTAAACAGAGATAAGAATTATCTCTGTTTATTATAATTTAAGTGTAAGAGCTAGTTAATAATAAGCCTAGGCAACAGGTTAAACAGTTTATAATTAATATAAGCCTCTGTGTGTTTATTTGGGACTGAACGACTGTGGGATTGGGTGGAACAGAAACTTCCATATATCTTATTATTTGACAAATTGTTTCTTTTTATAAAACTAAAGATCTAAATAAAGGGAACGACAGCAGGGTGTTTTACTAATTGCTATGCTAGTGCTGAAGAACAAAAGAATGACTGAGACAGAGTAAAGAAACACTGTCTTTAGAGCATGAAAAAACAACAATTTGGGTTTGCATGTGCTTTGCTTTTATGGCGTATTTTCCCACACGCTTTTGTCTCAATACACTTAGAACG
The DNA here is from genome assembly GCF_014885135.2 of Alexandromys fortis. Lineage (NCBI taxonomy): Eukaryota > Metazoa > Chordata > Mammalia > Rodentia > Cricetidae > Alexandromys > Alexandromys fortis. The sequence continues at coordinate 3,690,730 of NW_026067959.1, read as the reverse complement.
TGAATCATAACTCCAGAATGTCCCTTGACACAGTTTTCTTTTTTCCTATAACTGGGGAATTCTGATTTTTGATTTTTTTGTTGTTGTTGAACTTGTAGATTTTTGCATCAAGGTTTGCAGGAATGATATGGATAGTAGATATGATAAAGGGACTAACTTCTGGCCAGATGAAGCATAAGTGAAGTTATTTTTAGATGAGAAAAGCAATTTCATCTCTTTTGCAGTGACTTGAATGCAGGCCTAGCAAGATGTTAAGGAGCCGTTTGGCTTGAACTGAAAATCTGCACTGAAGATGGTAGAACAGAAAAGATAAAAGAAACCTGCTTCCATAACACTACAGAGCAGGAGCCAGCAATGTTTTTTTGACAAAGGACTATACTTATGGATCTTTGCCACAACTAGTCGATTCTGTCATTCAGAGTGATGATGGTCACAGAGAAGATGTAATTAGTGAGTTCTAGTATGCTTCAACTTGTGTCCCACTGTGACTCTGTAGGTAGAAAATATGAATTTCTTTTGAGACAGATTCCCATTTGTCATGTGTTTCAGGTTGGCCTCAGACTTGCTAGGTAGCCAAGAACGACCTTGGACTTCTAATCCTTCTGCCTTTACCAACAACGTGCACGTACCAACAAGTCTAGTTTACGCTATACTGAGGAGCGAACCCAGGGCTTCGGACATGCTACGTGACCACTCTACCAACTTACCCACATCACAACCCTGAAATGTGAATTCCTGATAACTTTTCTACATCCCCCCAAATTACACAACCTTCACGGTACCATTTCACTTTCTGCAGTGATAGGAAGGAACGAGTTAGGCAAGGACTCTGCAACTGAGTCCGTTTTCACTGATTGCCCTTCAAATGTTTAAAAGTGATCCGCAACTCTTCGTTCTAAGGCTACACCAAAGTCAACAGATGAGTGACTTGGGTATGCTGTGTGTTGGCTTGCCCCAGCTGTGAAGCATCATCCTGTCTTCCACAACTGTGCCTTAGGCTTTATTTACAGGGGAGAGACAGTTCTCTGTTGGTCAGGGCCAAACTTCCTGTGACTCAGCAGAACTGAACCCTGGCACGTGGAAATTCAAATTCAATGCAGCTGGGGATGCTCCACCCATTAACAATCCAGACCAATCCTGTCTAGGCTTCGGATGTTTCTCTGGCTTTTGTGATTTTTTCTGCCTAAGTTTCTCAAAGTTGCTACTGTCATTGAGGATCTTCCTCAGACTACTAGAACCCAGGGGTTGAAAACAGAGTATTGCAAATTTATTTTCCCTTACATGTGCACATGCGTCCACACACCCATATACATTCTCTCTCTCTCTCTCTCTCTCTCTCTCTCTCTCTCTCTCTCTCTCTCTCTCTCTCTCTCTCTTTCTCTTTCTCTCTTTCTTTCTCTCCTTTCTCCCCCCAAATAACTACAGAAAAGGGTTGCTTTGAGTCTATATAGACTACCAGCAGTTTCATACTGATATACAGTAAAGATTGTGCAAAATCAGTTTGCACTAATGTAATAGGACATCACTGATGTTTATCGTTTCCCTTACCACATTCCTTTGTAAGTGATAGAAGAACAAACGCTCTCTGTTCTTTGAGAAGCTAAAGGACAGTCAAACAAAAGGTTTTCTATCTTGTAGATAGTGTTTGGCTATTAAGCACCGCTCTCAAAAGTGTCAACGTTAAGAGACGTATTTTACGCTAAAACCAGCAATAAATCAGACTCATCTGTACCGGGCAATGAGGGACCTGTGAGCTGCAATCCCAGCTCTGTTCCTTCCAATTTGATAAAGACCTTAGTATTGATTTACTCAGTGCAACTGTCAATACTTACCTCCTAAGGCAAACAGAACACTGCATACAGAACATTGGCCACTGCTTGTTAGGGAACTAATGTACCAGGCACAAATCTGTTGTTGTCCATTGGCTGATTGCACGGAAGAGGAGGGGAAAGACTCTGAATATCACTCAGCTGCCCTTGCCCCAGTGACAGTGTTTTAGCCATGGTGCCAAGTCCTGGAATACAATCTTTTGTAAGATAATCCCCTGGGTCTTTCCTTGGCTGTTGAACTCAACTTTTTTGAATCCATTTGCTGGAAGACTACCATCCCAGCAGAGAAACACCAAGGAAAACGGGCTTTGTTCCACTGTGTCTGCGCTCACACGCCCAATTCAAGCTAGTCTTCCTCTAATCAATCCTTGGAAGGTTAGTGCGGCTACCTACCATGGTCTGGGTGTCTCCCAGGTAGCCCTTGGTGGAGTCTGTAATCACCTTATTCAAGTCAGAGCTCCAGCCTAGGTAGGCAGCTTATTAGAGCTTAAAGGAAAAATATACCTCTTCTGTGAAGGCCATGAAAGTCCCACCAAAGAGCCCTCTGTGCTGGAGGAGGAAAGAAAAGATAAAAGCCAAAACCATGCAATCTGGGAGACACTGTAAATGTGTACAGTCTGCCCAACTCACCAATTTGGTTTGACTAATAATTCCCCTTATTTAAATTAATAAACTATCAGTAGGATTGTATTTCTATGAGCTGCAGAGTTCTTATTTAGGGGCTCAGTTTTTGTTTTCTGTGTGTGTGTGTTTAGGTTTTTCCTCCACATTCAGCAATTGCTATCTCTTGCTGAATGCCTGAATGCCTGCAGTCACGTGCCCAGCTTCCTGTTTATAAACGCGCCCCATTTTCAGTGAGTCAGCATTTCGTGCTCGACACAGAAGCACAGAAAGTTCTGTCAAGGCTCAGGAGGCCCAGGGGGCTTTTTGAATGGCCTGAGTATGGAGGGCCTTCCCTTGAAGGGAGCAAGCTCTCACACAGAGTGACTGCACAGAGCTAAAATTAGCGAGTGGGGTTGGCAGTTTCTCACCTAGTTAAAGGCTGGACCACTGCCAAAGATGAACAAAGCCAGCCCCTGTTGGATTAAGGTGGCAAAGACAGATTGCAACTGCTGCAATAAGAAAAGGGTGTTTGTGTAGAGAGAGGTGAGGAGTTTTCTCCCTGGGTTGAGAGGAGACCAAGAAACATCTATCATCTTCTGAGGTCCCAATGATAAACCCTAAGGAACCAATGATTTATGGAGTGTGGATGACGGGTTACTGACAGGAGTGTGCCCCTTCCCGCAGCCACACTGGACCGACTTCACTCTGCATGGGTGATGGCTTTGAAGAAATACTTCTGATTTCTTAGTCAGAAGCTCAGGTCTTCGAGCAGGAGACTCCCACCCGCCGCATAGCAGGGGCTCCTTCCCAGATCCAGGAGGAGGCGCAAACCATACCCAAGCATCTGTTTTCACAGAGATCCTTTATTGAGCAGGGAAGAAAAGTTAAAGTGGCTACTTTCTGACTCAGGCAGAAAAACATCAGCAAATGACCTTGCAGATGTGATTCTCCAAAAGAGAAAAAGGGGAGGTCAGCAGTAAAATGGGCTAGGATGTGGTAAAGGCGATAGAGGCCGAGGGAGAGGGGGAAGGGGGCAAGGGAAAGGGCTCAGGGATGTTTGTCCCTGAGGGACAAAGGACTGCCTCTGGATAGAGGGGCAACAGATGTAGCACATGGGCAAATGGTGGTTTATAAAAGTAAAATGGGAAACCCTGTGTTAGGATGAGGTGTGGGCATGTTAATTAAGTGAGCCAGAGGGGGCTTCTGATCTCTTAGTAGTGGACCTTGGTAGTCAGCCTCAGGAGGAGGGAGACAAATGAGGCTCTAGACCTTGGTGGCTAGCTTTAGGAATGTCATCTGATGGTTTAGCTTGGAAGAGAGAATTGGGGGGAAGGGCAAGGCCTGCTAGAGCCATATGCTCAAGTGGGTTAGTGTCCCTTTCACATGCTTGCTCCCGTGATGAGGCAAAATGTGCACCCCTTTTTAGACTTCTATGAGAAGTCCCCCAATGCCCTACTCTGTCACCCAAATACACCACTACCCCGCCTTGATTCCAAAGGAGCAGAGTTAGTCACTACTTCCTCCTAAAGGGGGGAAGGTCATGTTGTGGAAGACCTTGTGACGTGGGAGATGTCACTGTGGTCTGCACTTGGTCACTTTTGCATCACTGTGCTCCAAACCTGACTCAAACAATTTCCGCAGGAAACATTAATCCTAATTTCCTGTTTCAAAACTGCTTTTATGTAGCCCCGTGTAGTGGCACACACCTTTAATCTCAGCACTCAGAAGACAGAGGCAGGCGGATCTTTGTGAGTTCAAGACCAGCCTGCTCTGCAGAGTGAGCTCCAGGACAGCCAGGATTACATAGAGAAACCCTGTCTTGAAAAACAAAACAAGGCAAGAATGGCAAAAAGAGAAAACAAAATATGGACTGCCAGTGTTGGCTGTGAGAAAACACCGAAGACAATCACCTTAAAAGGAGAAAGCATTAATTTTGGCCCATGATTGCAAAGGCCAGTGTGTAGTCTTTGAGCTCCATGTTCAGCCTGTGATGAAGCAGACTAACAGGCAATGGGAGAAATTGCTCGCTGTGCAACAGCCATGAAGCCAAGAGGGGATAGCAATGGACTGGGGTTCTAGTGTATCCTTCAAGGACACACACTCAAAGACCTACTTTCTATTAGCCTCCACCTACTAAGAGTTCCACCCAGAGGCAGCACAAGCTGAAGACACCTGGGCCTCTGGAGAGGCCTGCAGCCTTATGGCACTATGGAAAGCTGAGTGCAGGAGAGATCTTGGTAGTTGCTTTTCAGAGGAGCTCAGTACATATTTCCAGTGATTCTACAGGATAAGTGAAGGTACTGATGAGTGTTTTAGAGAAACCAATAACGAAACAGCTTACTTAATGAGGCATGGCATGAAGACCTGAGTCCACATTGCCTTTGAATCATTCAGAAAATGTGTTTGACCCAAACTGATTGAAATAGAGATTGTGTCTAAGAATCTATGGGTCTTGTGATGTTAGATTAATAAAAGGCATTACTATACTTCGTGGAAATAGGGGGAAGGAATGCATTTATCTATTTATATAAGCATACATATATATTCATACATATGCTTATATACACAATCTATTATATTGTACATATAAGCATATTTGGGCTAATAGGATAAGAAATAAAATTAAGATCAAGGAAAATCCTTTAATAGAACTTCATTTCCTTCCCTGCACAGACACATCTTTCACTAGTTCCCCTCCATCCTGCCCATTCTGAGTGACACCACATGCTAGACTATGCCCCAGGCCACTGTCAGATCACCTCACTTTGGATGGCATTAGCGGTCTAGACCCAGGCAGGAAGGTCCCACCTGCTTTCTTTTGCACTGGAGCATCAAGAAAAGTCATGCAATGCCATTTTGCTTTCTTCCCCTAGAGCTTTTGGCAGGTCACTGAGCAGGACCCTTGCTGCTAAGGGTCGCAGGCAGGGGTACCTCATAGAACAAAGCCTTCAACCAGAGCTGCCTCTGTTCAGTGCCAAGACTAGTGTGACATGCGAGTCGTCGAGTCCTCTGCAGCAAGATCCCTCCAGCAGAGATTACAGACAGACCCACTGAGGTTCATCAGCTTCTCATTCGTAGAGCGAAGCTGACCTACAAGATTAAATGGACTCATCCCGCATGTAGCAGCTCCCAGCCTTTTGATGTTCTTCTTTAATATTTTTATTGAATTACCCTCAAGGAAAAGGGAAGGGTTTCTTCTCCGCTTCTGATTTGTCCTTTGCAGTTTTATTATCTGCTCTAACCTCTAGAACTTCTTCACAGCCTCTGTGAGAGAGAAGGGGCAGATTTGCCAAGACTATCTGTGGTTTTTTTTTTCCCTGTCCCCTTTGTATGAGGACAAGGACAACGTGGGAAAGGCTCATGTTGTTTGGTATACAGACACTATGTCAGGGTCAAGGGTAAAGGAAGAAATATTTTGAGCACGGAACTGTCACCCAAGCTGACTCATAAAACTAATGGCCTGTGACATAGACTTGTGTCCCAGGGAGACGAGGCCTGAGGCTAAGCTACGGGATGTTGGGTGGGCAGTGCTGGGCAGTCTGAGAAGTGGTGTTGTCTCCTTGCACCTAACACAGATGAGACCAGAATATGGGAGCAGGGTTGCTGTGTATTAAACACTTATTAAGCAACAGCTTTCTATAGACCTTGGCTCAATGGTGAGCGCCAACTAAATATCATTTTTGTTAACCATTGCTTTTTTCCTCGCAGTCCTCATGATGGCTCCATAAGAAAATCATTATCATCACTGTCAGTTTATAGACGGCATCAATGTGTCTTCTGGCCTGCCCATGGTAATGTGAGGCGTAGCAGAACTGTAAATCCCCATATGAGTGCAAGTGTGTCCATGTGTGTGTGCGTGCATGCATGTGTGTGTGTATGTGTGTGTAAGAGAGAGAGACAGACACAGAGAGACAGAGAGAGACTCATTAAGCCTGGAGGAACTCTCCTTCTTGGCAAGATTGCCTGGGATCCACCTGTCTCTGCCCCATTTCCCAACGTTGAAGCTACAGGCAAGCACCACCATTCCTGGCTTTATGTGGATGCCAAGGATCAAACTGAAATCCTCTGGGGCAAGCGCTTTGCCAACTGAGCTATCCCACCAGCTCCCCCTGCTTTTTCCCTGTAGTCTGGGATTGAAGCTAGGACCTCACCCCTTCAAGGCAAGCACTAGACGATTCGTGCTCTTATCCTCCTGGTCCCCCGTGGAAGTAACAACAGCCTGAATAGCAAGCACCATTCTTCATTAAAGCACCAACCCTGAGTGATGAAAATCAAGAGAAAGCCATGCGGGCAAGGTAGAAGCTCCTGAGACAGAGAAGCCAACACCTGGAGGAGAAGTAAGGCAAAGGCACTGTGAAGGGGTGGGGAGATGACTCAGTTGGTAAAGGGTCTACTGTGACCCTATTTGTTCCCCAAAATCTATGTAAAAATGCAGAGTTGGTGAATTCATAATTCCATATTTGCAGTCCCAGTGCCGAGGAAGCAGTGATGGGGAATCCCTGGGACTCGATGACCAATTAATCTCCTCGTCTACTAGGCCAGCTCCATGCCAATGATAGGCCATATCTTCCAAAAACAAGATACTGGAGAGATGGATCAGTGGGGTAAAGGTGCTTGCTCCACAAGCATGATGTCCTGAGCGCAATCTCCAGCATCCGTGAAAAATGCTGGAGCTGGGGGAAATGGAGATGGGAACATAAATGGTCAGCCAACCTAGATTAACAGACGGTGGTGAGCCCTGGCCAGGGTCAGGGCAAGTCTCTGTCTCAAGGGAATATGGTGGGGAGTAAGGGAACTGAACATCCAGTGTCTTTCTCTGGCCTCCACGTGTGCACACACATGCTTGGGTCCACACACACCTAATAGATACATCTAAAAACACCACCCTAATAGATACATTTTAAAAAAAAAAAACAAGGGAGATATCACCCCATGAGCAGAAAAGTTGGCGTTTAGCCTCGGCAGTCATGTGCTCCCACACAAGGATGGACCCACAGGAAGACACAATACACCTTGTCAAAGCAGGTGAAACTGTTTTGACCTACTGAGATCTAAGACCTCTTGGTAGAAATGAGCAGAATTCCTGCATGTTGGGAACATTAAACCCAGCCCGGGTACTGTAAGATTTTATTTTATGTAGTGGCCAAGGGCAAGTCAACGCATGTCTGAATTGACGATAGTAAGTAGACTAATTCTAGGGGCTCTGTGATGGCTTCCACACAGAGTTTCTTGGAAATTGTCTCACTACCGTCTGAACTCTCATTTTTAACAAAAGTTGACTTTCTCTAAACCAATTTCACTCATGTTTCACTTGTTCCAGGAATGTAATTGTTATGCCTACCCAGGTATACCCAAAGTATCAGGCAAGGTGGCACAGTTCTATTGTGCCAGCATTTAGGAGGCTGAGGCAGGACGATTATAAAGTTAGCCTAAGCTAGATAGGGGGATCAGTATCAAACCAAACAGAACAAAACAAAACTAGCCCAGGTAAGACTAGACCCAAACATTGGGATTGTGTAAGGATGAGGCTGAACTATCCGGTGGCAGAAGTCACTTCCAAATCTAGTTATTGATAAATAGAAGAGCCCATTGAGTAGACTGGCCGCTTGGGTTCTTTTGTGTGATGCAGGTTTCCCGGGGACACTGCCTTGCTTTATCATAAAGCTGCAAATGATGGGAAAATAAGAGTAATTCATTGGAGGATGTTCTTATCTGCTCCTGGGAATCCTTTGGGGCTTTGGACCTTGCTCCCTGCTTGGACCACTCTCCATCCTCTCCTCCATGTGCTCACTAAACAATTCTACTTCAGAAGGCTCCTTCCAAATAAAACAAAGGGCACATGCAACTGACCTGCAGCGATTCGAACAGTCACACTGCTAGCACTTTGTGAGCAGGCTGGTTTATCCCTCTAGAACACCACACTCGGTGTCACATCCGTTTCCATGACAGCATCAACGTATTCCTTAAAGGATGCAGTGTTCCAGCAGGACAGCCCAAACTGGCTGCACAAAGAGACCGTGCCACGTGCACTTCCTTCTGCTTTCAATTATGTCTCCAGGAGACAAATAGACAGGCTTCTGACTCCAGAAATATGTCTCGGTATTAGCCAAAAATACATTCGCTCTTGGATTCATAAAAGTGCAGGCCATGTGAAATATGCGGGAGCAGGAACTCTCATGAAAAATATTGACCAGAAAGAAGAAAAGAAAAGAACTCTTTAAAAACCTTTGATTGGGAAGCAGCGAGGATAGTTCAGCTTTTTGTGTAGCAGTAAAACAGAATGGGAGATGGGAAAGCTTTGCCCTTGAGGGAAACATCTATCTGGGTCCACCCTCCTAGCATCCCAGAAAGGCCCTGAACAGCCACAGGGCAGCTCTCCCCTCCTCCTGATTGGGGTGATTCATGAAGCAGAGGTAAGAGCTATCACAACTCAAAGCCTTATCTTTGAGATGTCTATGCTGAGCAGCCAATTTTGGTTTTTCTTTCTGCAGTTCACAATAGGTCAATGCTCTTACAAAAATACAATAAGAATGGACTACTAAAAAAGGAATGCAAATATAATAATAATAATAATCTCTATTTTTTTAAAGTGCATTTGATTTAACACACTCAAAGTTACCTTTACAAATCGTAGTCAGAGGCCATTTTGACAGGGTGCCTGTCATGACAGGAGCCAAAGCAGCGGCACAGGTGCCTTTGTTTCCCCCTCCAACACAGGCTGACTTGCCTAAGCTGCCTACACTACATGGTCTGGGTCTCACCATGTTCCAGAAACAAGAAGAAGAGACTCATGTAGAAGAAACAGGTAGGAGACCTCAGTTTACTAGCCTGGAAAAACAATGGTTTTCCTGGGAGTTGCTGAGAAAGCAATATGGGTTGATGAGGGGCTCTGCATTCATTTCTCTGCTTAGACTGAGATTCCCACAACCCCGCTGAGCCCAGAGAGGTACCTAGAAGTAGAAAAGACTACATTGAGTAAACACTGCTAACTCTCTCTTTGGTGAGACTCTAGGGAAGCAAATGTTCCAGAACTTGGTTAGGCAGAACCTTGGGCTCATATGGCAGGTTTAGCACCCCGGTACTACAGATGATATGGCAGTGCCCCAATACTAAGCTGCCATGGCTGTGAAAGGCAGAGTTTTTGAGTTGCATATTTATAAGCCAATGGCCATTTATTAGGTCTGTATTGCTTTCAGTACAACTGGTGTGATCTACAGTTAAAAGAAAAAAGACGTAAATAAAAATTAAGAAACATTGTCCTTCATTAAAATACGTTAACAACGAGGTTGGTTTGGTTCTCTATGGCTGAGTCTTACAGTGCAGCCCGGCTGACCCAGGACTATGTAGAGTCATGCCTCAGCATCTCAAGTGCTGGGATAAAAGGCACGTGCCACCACATCCTGACAGCAACTTAATTTGGCTGACACTGGGATACAAGCAAATGCTCAGACTGTCTGGGATTCTGAGAAGTTTGATAGATAACAAGGAACATAATGATCCGTTTCACCCGTAAAATATCCAAGGCAGAGTATGATGGAATATGACGTGCTCGTGAAAATGGTCATCCCGTCACCCAATAATAATATTTACAGACATTACTACTTACAGATAAGTGACAACCTGGTTTCCATGTGACAGAGCAGTGGCCCCTGACTGGAGACGTGTTTGCTGGTCATGACTAGGCAGGTAGGGGAAGTGACAGTGGCATTTAGTGGGCAAAGTCTGATAATCATCACACAGTGCCTCGCAGCAAAGAATTTTACAGCCTGTAATATCAACAGTGCACAGGCTGATGAATCTACATAAAAGTGATAATCAGTGTATTAAGCCCTATATTAAGGGTCATACATGAGGGAGCAGGAAGAGAGAGGCGTAAGGGGACAACAAAGGGTCAGGGCTAGTTCCTGGGGTAGTTCTAGAAACCTGAGGTTCCTACGTCAGTCTTGGTGGTAGATGCGGGCGCAGGACTATTTTTTTCCTTGTGCAGTCTTTGATGACGCTGTCCTTGTTCCAGTCCTCTGCCTACAGACAAAGCAGGTTCTGGCACCGGCTTGATCTGCCTTCTGCTCCAGACACACGCTACTGGAGAAGAAAAGGCCAAGGAGACAGAGGGGCTAATGGGAGCTCCAACAATCAAGTGACCATGGTGTCATCCCCAGCGGGGCAGCCACTGCCACACAAATCATTTCTGTTAGCCTGTCTCTCTTAGCATTATTGAATACCACAGAGCAGATAATTTATGAAAAACGAAGTTCATTTAGCTCATGGCTCTAGAAGTTGGGAGGTTCAAGGTTAAGTGGTTGCAAATATGAGGGCCTCTTGTTCTATCATAACAAGGGTTGGACATGAAAAGACAGAACAAGGAAGCCAGAGAGACTGCTTCAATAAGGGAGCCACTTGGCTCTCGCCTGTGAATATATTGATCTACTAATCCATGGGTGGGCTAATTCATTAACAAGGACCTGGCCCACACGTTGTCATCACCACCCACCACACACACACAAAGGCTCTGCTTTTGAGTTCCGTAACATAACTGGGGATTAAGCTCCCAATACATGAAATTTGAAGGACGCGTCGAAACCATACCATTCTGCCTCTGCCCCTCTCCAAATTATGTCTTTTTAGTATTCAAAATACATTCATTTTTCCTGAAAACCTTAAGTTTTAACTCATTCCAGTATCAATTCAGAAGTCTAGAGTCTCATTGGGACCAGATATGAGTAATATGCTCATATATACTCTAATACATTCCAATTTACCGTAGCCTATGGAATCTACTTCTAAAACATACAGGACAGACATTCCCATTCCAGGAGAGAAATGGAAGAAAAAGAAAGAAAGAAAGAGGCCCTAAGTAAATCTAAAACCCAACATGAAAGCCCACAGTTAAGTGTCAGGATGTCACAGAATCTTGAACTCCATATCCCAGCCCCGGAACACACTGTTGTAGTGTTTGGGTTCCCAGTATCTGGTCAGCAACAGTCGTACAGCTTACCTGGGCTCGGTATGTATTTCAATTCTGCCAGGTTTGAGTGTTCTTTTCTCATCTCTCCCACACACTGATAGCTACAGTTCTTGGGCTTGGCCATCAGTCTTCCTGTGGCTCCACTAGGCATTACCCTGGTGGGGGCTCGGGCCTAAGACAAGTCTCTTCTTGGAACTTGTCCAAGACATTCTTTGAATTCTCCATGGCTCTTCCATCTATGTGCTTACAGAATTAAAACCACATGGGATGTGGTTTGAGTCACACTTGAGTCCCTGAAGTCACATCTGGGAGACGACGCCCAACACTGAAATGAGGGAATAGAATCCTTTGGTAGCTTTATCAGGAAGCCCTTGGAGGGTACCCAAAACCTGTCCTCACAACAAAATCTGATCTTTGAAACCTTATAATGGGAAGGGCAACCTCAGAGAAGACATTGAGGTCCTGTCTGTTGGTTTAACCTTAGCAAACAGGCCTTTGCATGCCTTTCCTAAAAGTGTGCTTTCTCTGTCAGATGGCCGGACTGAGACTTCTTTCAAATGTTTCCACTCTGTTCATCTTTTAATCATAAACTCGACCCTTTTTAGTCATTGTTTTGCTCCCTCGTCTTTCTGGAAGCAATCAAAAGTAGCCGTGCAACAGCTTGGATGCTTTGCATCTAAATTCCTTCTGTACGATGTAAGTCCTACATTCCAGGAAGTCCTACACCATGGACGCTGTGCTGCCAAGTTCACTGCAACAGATTCGTAACAAGAGCGGCCTTTTCCTTAGTTGCAAGCCCTTGTTTCTCATTTCTGCATTAGACCCTTTCAGAATGACCTGCACTGACCCTGTTTCTATTGTCATTCTGGTGACAACTGTCAGAATCCGGACCAGACTTCTTTAGAACAAATCCACCTGGAATAGTCTCCTTTTTCCATAAAGAAATAGCAAAGCCTAGGGAATCTCTCACCTCAGGTACCCGAATCCCAAGAGAACAGTCAGCAACATTCTCAGTTTTCTAAAAATGTTCCTTGTAGCACAGATAATAAAAACCCAGAGATAGAAATCAGGGTTCAACTCCCCCAAAAATCAGAAAAACAAGGCAGCCAAGCCACTAGAGAAGTCTTACCTCAACCAAGGCTGGGCAACTGCAAACTAAGCAGACTAATCCTCTCCCCCATCTCATATGATATTCCCTCTAGTGCTGGAATTAAGGGCATGATCCCCCAGTCCTGAGATTAAAGGTATAGGCCACCACCCTGGATTTGTTTCTGCATTGGTCTTGTGCACTCATAGAAATCCATCTGCCTCTGTCTCCTAAATCCTGGGATTAAAGGTGTGTGTCACTATTACCTGATATCTAGTGACTTTAGCTTTTTCTCTGGCCTTCAGGCGAGATTTATTTATTAAAATACAAATAATATACCACTATAGTTCCTAGCTCTCAGGTTGCCAGACTCCTTGGACACCAGAAGGCTACCAGCGCAGCTCATCCTTCAGGTAGGACATTCCTACCTGAGAATTCGCTCTCTTCTCCCTGCCTCTTGGGAGTGGGGCCAATCTGACTCATGAAACTGCTTTTTCTCTAAGATAACTGAGAAGGGACCTGCAATCTGCCCTGGTAGCCTGAACTCTCATTAGAGCCCCTATCGCGTTCTTGATCTGGAGCATTAGGCCTGAAGAGCCCTCACCATGTTGACGTCTGTATTTATGCATGCCCATGGCATGAATAACTCTCCTAATAAACTTCTTACCCAAAGGGACAATTCTGTCAATGATACCCTTAAGCCCCAGACTCAAGACCTGTCAACAGTCACATAAGAAATGTCTATGGAATTTCAGACATCCCTCCATCTTCCTGTCTTCTAGCCTTAAAGCGCCCCTCACAGCAAGTAGGCTTTCTCTAGACCTTTAGATTCTTTTTATTTATTTTATTTATTTTAGTTTTCTTTAGATTCTTCCATCCTCTGACCATTACTCAGTTCCCAAACCATTCCACATTTCCAGGTATTTTCTGTCTAGGGTACTTTTCAGTGGCTGTAACTGGACACCACAAACTGGTAAATTTATAGACAATAACGTTTTATTCAGCTTGTGTGTCTGGGACCTTGATGACGCAAGGTCAGAGAGCCTTTATCCTAATGAGAGTTTTCTGCAGAGTCTCAAGGCAGCACAGAGAATAACACGGTGTAGTAGAGTAAACAAAGCCACTTTCGTAATAATCCGCTGATTCATCAGTTCTTTAACACCCCATTTGTCAAAGCATAAGACCTGAAGACCTTCTCACTTCCCAAAGTACACCCTTTCAGCACGACTTCCTCCTCATGACTCCAACACTGCGTTCCCCCTGCACATCTTTGCCCCAAGTTCCTGTTCTTGTAAGGACCCATACTGGATTAAAGCCCCCCTAACACTCTTACTTTAACCTACTCATTCTGCAAGGGTTCTCTCACCAAACGCAGTCACGTTTGCCATATGAAGACTTAGCCATGAATATCGGCAAAACAATTTAGTTGATAACGTGGACAATTCTCCAAATCCTTTGCATCATTAAATGTCAGTGTCCAGTAGTTCTGTCTCGGATGCTTAACCATCCTTCAGCAGCCATTTTTGAAATATGTTGTGTGTGAAGATTAAGCAACGTGAGCACCGGCCGTGGGAATTTACCACCTACAGTTGAACCCAAGAACACTTCAAAGAGTCTCATCCTTTACTTACAGTCAGGAGTAAAGAGAGAGGCCTGCGGGTGATACACATAGACACACGGAGGGGCCAATGGTTCCTCGTGAACACTAATCACGTCGCACAGAAGAGCCTTCTCCCAGCCAGTCTCCTACGCCTTCTGCACACCACTTGGGGGATGATCAGGAGAGAGATGAAGTCTCATTTGCAGATGTAGGAAACACAGGGGAGCACGATCATCTGAGGACACATGGAACTCAGCTTTCCATCGCTCACTAGCCAGCCCTGGGCCTTTGCCCTTGGGACTATTTGACCTGATCTGTTCCAGTTCTTCAGGGATCAGCATCCAAAGAGCAAAATACTTGGCGAAGAAGTGGGAAGAGATGATGTAATATTTTGACTCAGTAAGTTGTCCCTTGTCGAAAAGGTTGTTGGCAGCTGATTTGGTTGAAGAAACTCTAGTTTAAGTTGAAAAGAGATGTTTACAGTGGCCTTCTCCTGTACCGAGAACCCTTTTAATGGGTTTGCATAGAATTACCCTCGCAAGTCAGTAGGGGTAAAAACCACTATTACTCCTGGTTTATGAGTGAGGGATCAGCAGTCAAAGGGGGGCTGGCTTACCAGAAGAGAATTTGTTCCTGAAGGTACTTCTGAGAATCTTAACTAATGATAGTTGTAATGGTAAGGTTTGGGGGTTTTGTTTGTTTGTTTTGGTGGATAAGTGCATACAATGTCATTTTTAAACCCCAGAAGGGAAGTTCCATGGCTTAAGAATGGCCCTTCTCACTGAATAAGAGTTCACTAAGATACAGTTTAGGACTGGGGAAGTGGTTTTGTTGTTTTTTTTTTGTTGTTTTTTGAAAAAACAACAAACCTCTGGCTCGCACGGAATTTGTTATATAAACCATGCTGGCCTGGAACTCATAAGATCCACCTGCCTCTGCTTCTAGAGTGCTGGGATCAAAGACTGTCCCAATACCTAGCTGGGATGCAAACTGACAACAGCATGATTTCTTGCCATTCTATTTACCCTGAAATATCAAATTGTCATCTAGTAAAAATACTTGTGGCATAATTAACTGAATTTTAAGCGTAAGCTATTCCTTGGTAGATCTGAGTACATACTGACAGAAATGATAGCACAGCAATTGCCATAACGCCTAAATAGTAACAAATACAACAGTTTCGAATGCAGGATAGGTCGTCAATAAGTGATACTTAAGGCTTAATAACTGGTTTTATTAGGTAACTAATAAACTGAAAAAGAAGTTTCTCTCCTTATGGTAAATTTAAAGTTAAAATTTATGTATTTCCAAATATCTGAAATTCTTTTATTTTTATAAGGTTCATTTACATTTAAAAATTTTTATCTGTATTGATTTTTTTTTACCTGGGGAAGGGGGTGGGGAGAGAGAGAGAGAATGTATATAGTACCTGAGGAGACCAGAAGAGGCATTAGCTCTTTTGAAACTGGAGTAATGATGTGGGAGTGATTTCTTATTAATAAAGAAACTGCCTAGGCCCCTTGATAGGCCCACCCTTATGTGGGTGGAGAAAACAGAAGAGAATTCTGGGAGAAAGAAGCTTAGTGGAAGAGTCGCCATGATTCACCCGCTCCAGACAGATGCAGGTTAAGATCCTCCCTGGTAAGCCAGCTCGTGGGCTACACAGAATATTAGAAATGGGTTAGAACAATATGTAAGAGCTAACCAATAAGAGGCTGGAACTAGCCGGGACAGGCAGTGTTTGAAAGAATACAGTTTCCGTGTAATTATTTCTGGGCATAAGCTAGCCATGCGGGCGGCCGGGTGCCGGGCAGCCCTGCCGCCGCTCCTAATTCAACAATGAGCCACCATGTGGCTGGGATTCTCTACAGCTCCAGAAGGTCTTAATTTACCAGTCAGCAAGAGTGTGTTGAATAACCTCACCAGTAGTGTTGCACACTTTAATCCCAGCACTCAGGAGACAAAGAGTTGAGTAAGGCACCATATAGGAGGTGGGCGGAGACAGAACAGCCTTTGTCTTCACGTTTGTATGGAAGACTTAAAAGGTCTGTTAGTCAAAAGCAAGCAAGTTGTTTCAAAACTATGGTGAAATGACAACGTAGCCGAGAATGAGCACTTTTCGCTCAGTCAGAACAGATTCACTGGGTAGAACACTGTGTCATCCTTAAGAAAGGGGGTACCCAAGTCTCCCTGTGGCAGGAGCCATTTCCATCAGTGGGGATGGTCCCAAGAGATAAATACTAATACTTCTGAATACTAATTCTAATACTAATATGAGTACTGATACTTCTGAAGTACACTGTCCGCTGTCCTGTGGCATACGCTAACTGAAGCCAGGGCAGTACTGTATGACCCTACTTATATGGGGTGCCTACAAGAACCAAATCCATAGAAACAATAAGTAGGTAGTTGTTGCCAACAGTCAGGGACAGGGGCCAGGGAGTTACTGTTTAATGGTGTAGGACCTGAAGCGCAATTAATAAAAACTTAGAGAGAGAAATTGGGGTCCAGTCTGAAGGTCCAAAAAGCAAAGCAGCTAACCATGGCTCTTACCTCTACCTCAGTCTGAAATGGTGCTTCTGCCTCCAAGAATCTCAGAATTACACTGTGTCTGAGAGCTGTCTCCTCCAGTTTTATAATCCTCTCTAGGGCTGGGACTAAAGGCATGTACCACCCAGCTTCTATGGTAACCAGTGTGGCTACTGGAATTAAAGGTGTGTGTCACCACTGCCTGGTCTGTAAGGCTGACAAGTGGGACTGTTTTAGTCTCTGATCTACAGGCAAGCTTTGTTTATTAAAATACAAATGAAATGCCACTACAAGGACCTGCGTTTTACAGAGTTCTGGAGATGAGTAGTGACAATTGGAGCACAACAGTGCTATGTACTCAATGCCACTGCAGTGTAAAGTGGCCGCAGTCCTGCTAAATTGTGCAATGAGCCATCACCTGATTCCAAATGGGCTTAGATGAGCAGTTTAACTAAGAGAGGTGAAGACCCAATGCGTTTGCCTTCCCTGGCGAGCTCACTAATTGGTACAGGCAGGGAGTGCCCAGTTCTGTTGCCTTCACACACCCAGAGCTGGGGAGAGGTCAGGGAACTTCCCTTCTTCCTCTTCCCCTGAGTCCAGTGTTTCTCGGGTACAACATTCCGGCATTCGCATTCTAGATACTTCCCACAGATGAGCCCTGATGCACGTATTGAACTCAGACCCCCAGGCTTAGCGGCAAGCACTTTTACCCACTGAGACAACTTGCTGGCCCTGAGGATAATGAGTAATTAGCTACCTGTATCAGCTGGAATGGGGTCAGGGAGATTTACACCAGGAAACAAGCCTTAGAAGCGTTCTTTCACCCAACCTCCACAGCTAAGCTTTTCTTGAAGACCATCACCTCTTATCCAAAAAGGGTTCTGAAGACCATAGCCTCCTACTAACAGATGTGAAACTCAGCCCCTGCAGACAACTTTCTTCTTAACACTTTCAAAATTTGGTCTTCTAATTGTTACTAGATTGTGATCCGTTCCTAACATAGGTCTAGAGAGGCATGGTGGTACTCAAGTAATGCCAGCACTCAGGAGGCAGAAACAGGGAAACTTCTATGAGTTTGGGTTTGCATAGTGTCTTAGTTAGGGTTTCTATGATGTAATGAGACACCATGGCCAAAAGGCAAGCTGTGGAGGAAAGGGTTTATTTGGCTTACATTTCAGCCTTGCTGTTCATCACTGAAGGAAATCAGGACAGGAACTCAAACAGGGCAGGATCCCAGAGGCAGGAGCTGATGCAGAGGCCATGGAGGGGAGCTGTTTACTAGTTTGCTATCCCTGACTTGTTCAGCCTGCTTTCTTATAAAACCCAGGACCACCATCTCAGGGATGGTACCTCCCACCATGGACTGGACCCTCCCCCAATGGTCACTAATTGAGAAAATGCCTTATAGCCTAATCTTATCAAGGCATTTCCTCAACAGAGTCTCCTTCCTCTGACGACTCTAATTGTGTCAAGTTGACACACAAAACCAACCATTACACATAGTAAGAGCCAGGCTATCTAGGGCTACATAGAGAGGCCCTGTCTCAAACAAATAAGCAAGCAAACAAACAACAACAACAAATAAACAATTAAGTACCTATGTAACTAAATCTGAGAAATGGATATATATTACCTCAACAGTAATTCAGGATTTTTTCTATTTACTGCCAATAATGATTCTGGTTTCAATTACACACAGGGATACAAATGCATTAATTTGAAATATATTCAAATTTATATCTCATGCATGTGCATACACATAGAATCTCTCTTCTAATAAACCCATCCCAGGACAGTTCCAGTAGGCTGGAGGATCTGTTGCCTTGTCCACCTCTCTCCTCTGAGAAACATATTTGCTCCCCCTGCCCTTTGGGGTTACTATTTATCTATTACCACATATCAAATTATCAAGAACTTTGCACTTTAAAAGCATACATCATCTATTATTGCTGTCCATAAGAGTTTGAGTCAGTGATGCAGAGACGACACAGCACAACTGGTGTCTCTGTCACACGATGCCTGGAACCCCGACGGGAGATGCTCGAGGCTGGGCTTCACTCACTCCGGCGTCTCCTGGCTTCAGGTCATCGGCACATTGCCTTTTTGTGTGGACTGGGTTTCCTCATAATGCACAGGCGAGGGTGTAAAGATCACCATCACAAAAGGAGAGCATGGACGTCGCTGTCACTGCTGACTCTTGAAGTCCCAGCCTCAAAAGCTACATGCCACCATTTGACAGCTATGGTCACATAGTTTCCAGGCTCAAGGGAAACAATGTCCCTCTCAGAGCTGTGTCCCTAATCCTGTGGAAAGAACACAGGGAATGGAATAAACAGGCTAACGTGGGAGCCTTCGGAAGACAGAACTGGACTGATGGCCGAAGCAGAGCCAATGTGCATTTCCTATAGCGTGATGGACAGTGGAAAGGAGACCTTGCGTTTGCTTAGGGCTTTGGAAGTGACGGCAAAGCGAGCCGAGTCAGAGAGCTCTGGCTGTGCCGTGGCTGTCCCTCCAGAAGGCACGGTGGCTAGAACAGAGCAAGCGCTCATGTGGAGTCAAGCGAGAATGAAGATCTCCACGGCTACAACTTCCAAAAGAGGGGAAACCTCAGCAAGTGAGAACAGGCCACTGCATTTGCTACAGCCTTGTGTTGTTCCCTTGGGCACACCCTCTGCTTGTTCCCAGGAAGCCTTACCCTTTGGGTTGACCATCTCCCGCCTGCCCTGTTTCTATGCAGAATCTTGACTTTTGCTCCTTAGCAAGAGTCCTCTCTGGTGCTAGCACTTTGGCCAGTTTTACTCATTACTGCTAAGGTTAATTTTCCTGGAAATAATAAAAAAATAGTCTTTTTCTATTTTTCTACACATACTGCAACTCTTCCTGGTTTTATATCTTTTTTTTAAAAAAATATCATTACCTTTGTGATATGGATTTATACTTAAAGGAATTTTCTCAGTGATTTTTTTTTTTTTTTTTTTTTTTGTTTCTCGAGACAGGGTTTCTCTGTGGCTTTAGAGCCTGTACTGGAACTAGCTCTGTAGACCAGGCTGGTCTCGAACTCACAGAGATCCGCCTGCCTCTGCCTCCCGAGTGCTGGGATTAAAGGCGTGCGCCACCATCGCCCAGCCTCTCAGTGATTTTTTTGCATCATTAAGTGTGGTTCAGAAGTATATCTCAGCTGAGAAAGCTAGCAGACATGAACCACCAGTAGAAGAAGTACTCCAAGATGCTGAAAAAGGCATAAATGAAGATCCTGGTAGCTTCTTCCTGTGGAATTAGAGGATTTGGCTTTGGCGTGTGGCGCATGTATTTCTAGACATGTTCACAGATAATTATAATATGCCCCCAGGAACCACTGGGATTTTCAGGGTGTTTGGGGTTAGAAGTAACCCTAGGAGCCCACTGCCTCTCAAATCCCTGTTCCATTCTTGATGAAAAGCCCAAGGAGTACAGTTTAGAGAGGCTTAGAAGACATCTTTTATCCTCTTCCCATCAGTGTCTGTAAATGAAAAGTCTGGACCCGCCACTCATCCCCAGCATGGAGCATGACTCCTTTCTCCTACCGTATGTGCGGGGATCTTCTGGAGATGGTGTCTTGAGAAGTCTGCCGATTGCCTGACCAGTAGGGACAGCCAGGGTAAATCTGATCAATGGTCTCCATTCCCTTCCCATTCAGGGAAACCTACAGATTAGATTTCAAGTGTGCCATGCTCCACTGAGGAGCCAGAAGTGGATGCATATGTGGCAGAAGCAGCCCAAGAGGCAATTTTCCAGGGTTGGTCCTCTAGGAGAGAGGAAGAGAGGCTTTCATGGCCAGCTCACAGCCCCCAGGCCGAGGCAGAAGGAACACAGAAACTCCTGGGCAGAAATGCCAAGAACACTCTGTTTGTACTTCAGGCCACCTTTCAGTTTCGTGGGACTGAAAAGGAGCCAGCCGGGGGAAAAGTCTCATATTTCCCTCTGAATACGGCAGTGAAGCTGTGGACCTAGAGAAATTCTAGGGGGCAGTGGGCAAGTTGCTGTCCTGCCTCCACAGTTTGCACAGCTGCAAATGGGAGTTTTCTGTGCAGGCTCCAGCTCGAGAGGAGGCAGGCAAGGCCTGACGTCAGCGCCACTTCTCAGTTTCAAGAGATGTCCCACACCCTCTCCCAGGACTCACAAATCCCCTACCGCCCCACCCTGGCTTTCCAGAGCTTTCTGGAAAGTGCCAGCATTCTGCCTATGAAAGAGAAACCATTGCAATGAAGGATGGAGCCTGGCGTTTTGGTCCAGGATGACAGACACCTACCTCGCTGGGCTGATGTGGAGGGAGTTGAACAGACTTTGCGGTGGCTGGAGTTTTGGCATAAGACCCTTGTTTCCATCTTTGCTTTGAGCTGATTTAAGAAGTTTCTCTCTTTTTAAAGTAGAAATATATTTTAGATGCGCAAAGTCTGGGTATCAGACTCTCTTTGCCTGGTGGCTTCCAACAAACTTTGGGAAACCGCTTTGTTCGAAGTTGCCAACTTAGAGGCCATCCAAAATGTCCAATTTCCAATATATATATATATACAAACTGAGAAGAAAAGATCAGGTCCCAAACATATTTGGTGTAGTTTTCCATAGCAAGTGGCTGCGAGTTCACTGGGATGATATGGTTCTAGCCCAGCAATGTGCGCCGCGGTAGAGAGGACCGTTCCCACAGAACCCTAGCAGTGATGTGAGCATGTGTTTGTCATCCCGGGCTCTTAGCTACTGATTCATGGTTTTTCTGTTATGGTTCTGCCTCTAATAGGAGTTACTGTGTCTAATCTTAGCAACTGATTTAATCTGCTGTGCGCTCCATTTCCTCCTTGGAAAATGAAAAAACTCCCATTCCATCAGCGAGCTGTGTTGACAGCGGGAAAGTTAATCATGCTAGACAAATGTTTGTAAATGCTCAGGATGGATGGATGGAGATGCCAGGGAAATCCCAGGGGATATGAAGACTTTAGAAACACTACCTGCTGAGTATGGGCTGAGTCCGGGTGCTTTCAAACTCCCCGATCCCGTGGAGGAACAGAGACCTGCCTAGCACTTAGACATGCTGAATGGGGCAAAGGAAAGATGCTAAGGGGTATCACATTTTTATAACTTGTATCTTTTTGAGGGGTGAGTTCAAGACAGGGTTTTTCTGTGTAACAGTCCTAGCTGTCCTAGAACTCACTTTGTAGAACAGGCTGGCCTTGAACTCACTGAGATGCACCTGCCTCTGCCTCCTGAGTGCTGGGTTAAAGGTGTGCACCACCACCACCTGACTATGACTTGCATCTTAGGGGGCTCACAGACTGAAGAACAGAATACCTCCATCTCTTGCATCTTAGGGGGCTCACGGACTGAAGAACAGAACAGCTCCTTGTCTCTGGTTCTTCCTCTCTGCAGTTCACTCTGTTCCCTGCCTCAGAACAGAAACAAATCTTGACGCTAGAAGTCAGGGATCTAGAAGTGGAAGAAACTTGGGAAGCTGTCTGTAGATAGTAACTGATTTGGGGGTACACGGCTATCTGCCACACTCCAGCCCCAGCAACTACACCACATCACTACCACTTGTCACAGAGTCTGGACCCAGTTTTCTGACCGTTTCCCATACCTGGTCCTGTGCTCTAGGCAGACAGGAACCTGGTCCATCACTTGGAGATTACAGACATTCCCAGCATCAGCACAGGTTAGAAGAGGCCCTGCAAATATGTATTAGAGGTCAGGGTGTGGACTGAAGGATCTGGATTCTCATGCTGCCGTAACAAAAAGCTGCAATCTGAGAGTCTTAAATAAGTTCTGAGGCTGAGCAATCAGGGTGCCAGTGTGGTTGAGCCCTAGGCAGGGCACATTTCCTGGGCTTGCAGACATCCACTTTTTTTTTTTTTTTTTTTTTTTTTACTGTATCCTCATTTGACAGAAAGAAGGAGACAGAACCTCAGGGCTCTCTGCTCTGGGCACCAATCTTAGAACACGGGCCCCATCCTCATGACTACTTAGTTCTAATTACTTCACAAAAGCCCCAGCTTTAAACACCATCACACTGGAGTTGAGGGCATGATTTCCTTGGAGCTGGGTCACTGCAGGTGGACTTGAAGGTTTCAAAAGCCCACCCCTTTCCCAGTTAGCTCTCTCTGTCTGCTGCTTGTGGCTCAGATCTAGACTGTCCGCACCTGCTCCAGGGCTATATTTCCTGTCTGCTGCCATGCTCCCTGCCATGATGGTCATGGATTTCAGCCCTTTGGAACTGGGAGCCCCAAGTGAAATGCTTTCCTTTATAAGTTTTCTTGCTCATGGTGTTTTGTCACAGACGTTGAAAGATATCTAGGACAGTCTGTTGGGTGGGGGGAATCTGGGAAATTATCTAGAAACCAGTACAATCTTCACCCTAAAACCTGACAAAAATAGCCCTTTGGAAAGCGAAAAGTTCCACTTAAGAATACCTAGGGAAATGGTGTAAGTATCATGTATAGAAGTTATAATTGGGGGCTTCCTCAAGGAATACTAGAAAGTAAACAGTTTTCTCATTTATTAAACATGTTTTTATTCAATTAAAGATGTTTATTATTACTAAAAAATGAAGGGGTGGAGTTGGGATGATAGGGAGGTAGGGAGAATCTGGGAGGAGATGAGGGAATGGAAACTGTGATCAAGAACACATTGCTTGAAAATGAAAATAATTTTATTTTCAACAAAAATAATTATTTAAAATGCATAACAAAATTTATCATCGAAAAAAGAAAAAGAAATAAACAAAAACATTAGCAGTGAATGGAGTCTTGCTAAACATTCTAGATTTTACATAAGTATAGGAAAAGAGATCCATGAAGTAGAATATAGGCGATATATACATAATATAAATAATATACACATAATATTTATATACTAGAATATTTCCACACATAATAATATTGAATTTTTAAGGTGTAGCATTCAAGCAACTAATTGCTTATTAAATTGTAAAAAGTACTCTTGGAGAAAACTTGTATTTATGGAAGATGTAAGACATCCTTTGGCTTATTGTTTTCAGTTTTAGAAAATCTAGAGTAGTGTTATTCTTTTGAGGTAGAGAAGGCTTGCAAGCCTACTTTCAAACCACAGGAAAGGGAATTATTAACCTTGACACATTTGCCTTTGCAGAAGCACATGGCATCTATAATCAAATCTTCCATTATGAGGAGCGGCTAACAAAAAGTGTTATAGAATATCACCAGTGTATATAAAAATGATTAATATTTTTAACATATAAACTTGTGTATATGTATATATTAGTATTTACCAGTTGGAAAGCATACACAAAAGAAAAGTGGAAGAAAGTCAAATAATCGACTAGTAAATAAACTACAAATAAGTGCCTGTTATTACTTGAAGAAATGCCACTCAAAAGCCTTCAAAAAGCAATGCAAATTCTCAAAAGCAAGATTTATTGTAACCTGGTCAAATATTGGGAGTGGTGCAGATAGGCTGTGACAAGACAGACCCTCAGGCTAGTACAGAAGATAAGGAGAGGGATCCTGGCGATCGGGAGCCAAGGAATACCAAAAAGTCACTGTAAGCATAGCGACTACAATTCTGCTCCAGGGAAAGGTTTCCCTAACGCAAGTGCTCTGCTCTAACAGGGGAGGGTTTCCCCAGTGAAGTTGTTATAGCTCTGCTCCACTCTGCTCAGGCCCTCTGAAATGTAACAACTCTGCTCCACTTGGGTAAAGTTTCCAGCCAAAGTATTACAGTTCTTCTCTGCTCTGGCTCAGGCGTAAGTTGTTACAGCTGGGCTCCTCTCTGTGAAAGTCTCACACCGCACAGCAAACCTCACTGAAGAGATTTATTGGGAAGGAAAAATCTAGGAGGTTGGCAGTCTCTAGGGTGAGAAGCAGCAGCAAACTGAACAGGGTGTGGAGTATATATGGAATTTCTTGGGGTGGGGGAGGTGGAACTTTCCAGGGTGACTTGGGATTGGTGGGTTTTTGTATCCTGATTCTGGGGAGAGCTCAGGGATTGGTGAGGTTTCATGCTCAGGAATCTCTGGGAACGGTGGGATTCTGCAGCCCGACTCTGTGGCAAGCTCAGGGATTGGTAGGATTTCAAACCCTGGTGCCAGGGTCAAGTCAGGGTCAGGGTATTTTTCATTGGTCCTTTTCATCCTACAGAAAGGCTCTGTGTTAAACTGTTATCTGTCAGTTTATATTTTTTAAAGCTGTAATTTTTCTATTTTGTTGCTGTAATTTAATATATCAGAAACCACACACACACACACACACACACACACACACATTTCCAAAGTGAAATATAAGGAAAATAAAGTCTGCCACAGGGCACCTTCGTTTTGTGGGTAGGATGATGGACCTTTACCTCACCACGCACTGGTGACACAGTCAAAAACCCCGGGGTCAACTGTCTTGCTGCTCGTGAAAACAGAAGAGGTCATTCACTTACGGGAATTTCTCATGCTACCTAGATCATCAATAGCCACCGAACCACTTTCTAACTGCCACACATCCTGTCTTCTGAAGAATCCCTGTGCAATGAGACCACTAATGACAACCTTAAAGAGGGTTGTGTCTGGCCCGGCGGTGGTGGTGCAAGCCTTTAATCCCAGCACTCAGAAGGCAGAGGCAGGCGGATCTCTGTGAGTTTCAGGCCAGCCTGGTCTACAAGAGCTAGTTCCAGGACAGGCACCAAAGCTACAGAGAAACCTTGCCTCGGAAAAGAAAGAGAGAGAGAGAGAGAGAGACACACACACACACACACACACACACANAGAGAGAGAGAGAGACACACACACACACACACACACACACAGAGAGAGAGAGAGAGAGAGAGAGAGAGAGAGAGAGAGAGAGAGAGAGAGAGAGAGTCTTATCTGAAGCTCTGTGAGGTGGTATGTCAGGTCTGTGACTGTGGAGTCTGTCTGCAATCAGACAGCACCAGCCGCAGGAGAAAGGCTTAGCCACCCAGCCTCTCTCTGCGGACTGCACTACTAGGGATAAAACAGGCTTAGTGCCAGGAAATCCAAGGGCATCAGAGCCAATCAGCAAGAATTCAACATAGGGTTAGCAATCCACATAGTACTTCAAGGTGACAGAATCAAAAATCACTCAGTCATGACCCCCCCACCCCCAACCAAATACAAGAGCCCTGTCTTCTTTCTATTTTATTTCAAAGTCTCGTCTGGAGTCACAGTTGTACCCAGCAGGGGAAAGTGTGTGTTTTCAGATCAGAGCCAGGTCCTGCCTGAGGGGCCCACTGCAGGTGGGGACATGAAGAGGGGTCTCGAGCAAAAGTTTCATGGAGAAGTAGCCGTGGGTCGGTTCCTCCTATCGGTTCCTGGTGTGCTCACTTGTGGGTGGGGATGCAGCTGTGCTTGGGCTGAGAAAGCCATGTGGCCAAGGCCCGCCCATCCTTGGGAGCAAAAGGAGAACCAAACTAGAGCCCAGAGTACTACCTGCCCTAGGCTTTTTCTGAATCTCCAGGGACTTCACCTCTGGAAACGGAGTGGAAGAGACAGTCTACCAACAGCTGCCATTATGCCTTCCAACAGGGAGAATCACCTCTCTTTATATTCAGCAGGAAACAGTGGCTAACAACTCCAGGAACCACATGACTGGAGCTGAGGACATAGCACTAGAACTGTCAAGACTTGTGTTCCCAGGAAGCAGATTCCATGTTCACGGAGTTCCCGCAGTGTTCCTGGGATCAGCTACTATGGAAATTCAAGGAAAACCATGGGGTAAGGCAGCGTGAGAAACCAGGCTGTTGCCAGTCCCAGCGAAGTCAGTCATGAAAGGATGGGGAAGCTGAACTGGACCTTCTGGACTTTATTTTGATGGAACAAGAAGGCTGAGCCTTTGTTTCTGTGTGGATCAATCCTGGAGTGTGGGATGTCCCTGGAAATAAGCCTGGCCCTCTTTAGCCGGGATCAGTTTCAGAGAGGGCTTGTGTCTGTGGTCTGTCGTCTAGCTACACACGCTGCAGCTGGAGCCATGTGTGCTTCCCTTTAGAAAGGGGATCCATGCAGCTCATTAAAATATTTCTCTAAGTTTACTATTTATAGGACCTCGAAATGTTACTTAATATTCTTATCTAAACTTTACAAAGTAGAAGGCAAGAGTATCATATAGCAAGGTCTGTATTGAGTGTTCGTGGCCATCAAATGAACACATGTACTGTGGCTTCAAAGTGGAAAGGCCCCGCGGGTTCCTGTTTGAACTCAGGTCCTAGGATGGTCCTAGGAACTGTTTGAGAGGGTTCCGGAATCTTTGGGACTCAGCTTTAGCAGAAGCGGGACACTGGGAGAGGGCCTCTGAAGGTAACATCCATTTCTGGTTCCAACCCAGGCTGTGTCTGCTGCTCTGCAGAACATGAACAAGCCAGGTTCCAAGCCCCTACCACCCTAGACCAAGCAGTTTCACTATGCCTTCCCACCATGATAGATGGTGTTTTCAGAAACCATAAACCAAAGGCTTCCTGACAATGCATTGTTTACATTGAGTGTTCTGCCACAATGGTGTGAAAATAGCTTAAAACAATGTGTAAGCCACTTAGTGAGTGCTTACTTGGTGCCTGGCACTGCTCACACTGGTAGCTTTTATGTTGCTCCCATGAGCTTCATGTGAGCGTCAGTGTTACCATTTGGGAATTAGATGGAATTACACTGTGGAGACTTTACAGTCGACCAGAAAGGAGGCTTGGCCTGTGGCTTGCTTCCCAAGAGGCCCAGATTTCCAGCAAAAATGCCTAACCCAAAGGGCTCTCCACGGCCACATATTTCTTCTAAATATCACAACCAGAAAAGACTCTATGAGGCACTTTCTGCTACAAATTTGCCTAAGAGGTCCTTTTTATTTTATTGTTTTTTATTGAGCTCTACATTTTCATCGACTCCCCTTCCTGCCTCTCCCCTCCCCTTCAGCCCTCTCCCAAAGTCCCCACACTCCCAATTTACTCAGGAGATCTTGGCTTTTTCTTCTACCCATGTAGATTAGATCTATGAATGTCTCTCTTAGGGTCCTCATTGTTGTCTAGGTTCTCTGGGATTGTGATTTGTGGGTTGGTTTTCTTTTCTTTTATGTTTAAAAGCCACTTATGAGTGAGTACATGTGATAACTCTCTTTCTAGGTCTGGATTACCTCACTCTAGCTCCATCCATTTGCTTGCAAAATTCAAAAGGTCCTTTTTAATGCAATTATATCACACTGATATAATGGGGGAAATAGTTGATCTCATATAAGGAATGGTATTTAAATGCCCTGTCTTCTGAAATTTGTTCTTAAATTCTCTGTGTTCTCCAGGACTCTGGGGGAACATATTGCTACATCTCCTGGGAGAATCTGTATCCTTTTCTCTTGCAGGACCAGAAGTCACACTGCTCATGGTAAGGCAAGGGTCACGTGTGGCCTCACTAGCAGAGAAGCCCCAAGGATGGGTTGTTCACTAGGAACAAAATTATGGTTCATGAATGAAACTTAGGGTAGAGATTATGAGATTCATAAGAATAATAAGGTAAAGGAAATAAGGTAAAGGTTACATTGAGACAACAGTGTGTGTGTGTATTTGCATGTGTGTAGGTATACATGCGTTATAGGGGAGTATATACATATGTTATATGCCAGAGGCCAGCCTTGGGTGCTGTCCCTCAGTGCTGACCATCCTGATTTTTGTGACAGTGTCTCTCATTGGCCTAGAACTCATCAATTAAGCTATGCTGGCCAGCCAGAAAGCCCCAGACATCCACCTGTCTCCGGAGTGCTAGAATTACAAGTGAGTCACCACACAGTTTTTGTGTCGGGTCAGGGGATTGAACTCAGGTCCTCATGCTCACACAACAAGTACTTTACCAACGAGCTATTCCTCCAGCCCCAGGAGAGACTGAATATTCTAATCTCCATAGCTGGAGCTGCTCTGATGACTGAATGGTTCATAAAACACTCCACCTGAAAGCCCAGGGTTTGTCGCCCATGTCTTCCTCATTGCGCTGAACAATATCTCAAAACAAAGATGACAACGACCGTCTCCAGTCATCTTGATCTTGGAGACTGGGGCTCAGCGCTGCTCCAAACTAGCCTATCACTACCTGGATCTCACACTATGTGGCTGATCACTCAAGTCACCAACTTTTCTAGACCTCCGCTTATTTGACCATCAGAGCAGGTCAGGTGGAGATGTATTGTACGTGGAAATCTTGGAGGATCCCTTTTTTCTAACCTACAAACTTGCTGTTCTCGTCCCAACCCAACTCTTGTCTTCCCTCCGCTTGCCCAAACCAGTCCTCGCTCATCCCTCCCTGATTAGCTGTAGCACTGTTCCAGCTCCCTGCATGTTTTGCTTGAAGCCGAGCTGTGGTTTCCAACTCCATTTCAAAGCTCAGAAGACATTTCTGAGCACAGCTTCCTCTTTTTCAATTGGCCGTGGCAATAGCAGCCTCAGAGAAGAAATCACTTTCGTCAAAAAATGAACCTCACCCAGAAAGCGAAGTGGGGCTCCCCCTCCCCATTGCATATGCACACAAAACTGGGAGGCTTCTGTGCCCATCAGGAGTTGCCCCCCAGTGCCCACTGTGGAAAAGCAGGACCCTAGGAATCCAATGGAGAGACTGTGAGATGGACTCTGGGCTTCTAGACCTGGAGGAAAACCCAAGAAAGGCAAAGAAAGGGCTCAGCTCTTTCTCCCAAACAGTGTGAAATGCAGGCCGAAATGGGCCCCTCTTGGTTTATAAAGTTATAAACTGTTCCTTCCACTGTGTAGCACTAAAGGACGCTGGAGCTGCTCTGGGTAAGAGAATATGAGAAGGCTGCAGGGTGGAGCAGCAAAAGGCAGGAAGGAGGGCTAGACCCCTCAGCTACAAAGTTGCTGTTGGTCTTGTGCTAGACATCTCCCGATGCCCAGCCTTACTGCCTGCTCACCCCCTGCCACTTTCCTCGGGTGGCTGCTTGAGGTGGACAGGATCAGAAGCAAGCAGCCCTGTGACTCCTGGATTGAGTCAATTAGTGAAAGCCCTAGGCAGGGAGGGCAAAAATGAGAGTATCAGTTCCCTAAGGCCCCTCACTCCAGCTCTCTGAAGTTGGCTGCTTCTGTCTCTGCAGACCACAGCTCCCAGCAGGTGATCATCTAGCTTGGCTGGGGGAGCTAGCCTTCCTTTGTTCTCTCTGACAGAGGGGGATGCAACAGCTTGTCCACTTGACACCAGGCCATACCTCCCCCAGCTCTGCTCACATCTCTACCAAATCTGTTTATTCAGTGTGCCTCAACTACCCGATTTGGGCGCATCTTGTTCCCTGCCGCCACATTCATCTTTATGAAGGTCTGAGTCAGGGGCTCTGAATTTCCCAGAGACCCTCAATGTAGTCCTGGAGAGGAAGCTAACATAGGTGCCAAAGCAATGACTTTGCTCTTCAACTTGGAAGCGGAAGCTTAAAGAAGTAAACCATTTACCTGATCCACATTCCTACAGCCATATCCGGAGGGAGATCTTAGCAGCCTCTGGGGCAACAGGGAGGCGGGGAAAGGATGGCATAAGCTCACGATGGGATTGTGGGTGGAGCAGCTTTATCTTCCCTGCGTTACACATTATAGAAAGCAACGTCAACAAAACAAAAAACACACACAGAGAGAGAGAGAGAGAGAGAGAGAGAGAGAGAGAGAGAGAGAGAGAGAGAAAGAAGAAAGCAACATCAAGATCCTAAAATGAAGAGGGGCCTTGGGGCATGCTGAGCAGAGGAATTCACGTGTGGCCTTTGACACAGCTGCCTTCTCTGCTGCTATTTTAGGAACAAAATGTTATCTTGGGGACAAGGAAGAGAAAGCACGGGAGGAGCACGCTGTGTTGTCATCCTGCGGTCCTCCCTCTTCCAGAGTTGACTCCTCCTTAGAGTCCCGATAAGGAGGGAAGGAGTAACTCTACCCCACTCCTGGCCACGCGGACAGACACACGGGAACACAGTCCAGGAAGAATGAAGCAAAAGTCTGGGCTGAGAAAATGAGTGTCCGCCTCTTCAGAATGAAGGCCTGGTGACCTTCAGTTGTGTTTGCCCTGACTTATCCAGAGGCATACATAGCACAGGATGACACCCAGCCACCAGAGGCAACGGCCATTCAGGCTATGTGGAAACCAAAATGAAGAACCTTGGGGTGGAAACCCGTCCTCTGGCAAGGGAGTCCAGCCCACCACAGTTAGTCATGTTTCTCACACAAAGGCTCATGCCTCAGTTTCTAGAATCTCTTCGGACTCTGCTATGCTGGTTATGTTTTTAGTCCATGTTTAAGGAACTCACCTGTGATTTTTTTTTCTTGGTCAGCCAATATCCTTTTCTTATGCTATATTGAGGACTGCATTATAAAGAGGGGGGACTTTGATCCCCGCAACTCCTGTGCAGAACCGAAGCCCACTTGAATCACAGCAGCTCCAAAAGACCAGGGAGGAGGGTCACCCTTTTCCACTCCCAAACTTGGGGTTACGACCTGATACACGACATCACCTTCCACCACCTCCAAGTGTGCACATTTCAGCTCCAGAAACCTGAAGAACCCGGCGACAAGGGCACCTTCCAACCCCGCCTAATGCCATACTGTAAGGACAGGCTTCTGGGTGTTTGAAGGGGTTAGAATCTATCATGGCCTTGTTAGGAAAATATATTTGTGGGAGGTTGAGCCGGGATGGGGTGGGGTATGGAGGGAGACACAAGAAAAAAAGAAAAGATAGAAAAAAATAGGAAAAGCCTTCCATTGCCCTCCCATCCCGGAATCTCCTGACAAGCAGAAATCAGCCGTTTTTCTGCCATTTGCCTCAGTGCATACTTACTAACTGCCCACAGGCTTTTAAAGAAGTATTAGACTCGTCATGACAGAGCTGAAATTATTCAGTTATAACCTCCCTGTGGGGGGAGCCATTTCCACCGATTTTCCATTCCCAGAACTTCAATTTTTAATGCTGAACAAGGCCTTGCCAAAAAAAAAAAAAAACGCTTTATTTTATGCTTTCTTTGAGCCAGCACCAAATGGTAGACATTGTTTCTTTTTAATTGACTCCATCTGCAAACCAAACGGCTCCAGAGCCTCTGGAAGGGAAGGAAAAAACTTCCAAAGCCTGTATTAATTACTTGGTTAATCAATGAACTTTGACATCTGCATCTCATACCGGGCTTGCTCTAGCAGGCATGCCTGCGAACAAGAACGTGAGCTATTGCACTAAGCATCTCTGTGTCTCTTTCCAACGGGGACACGAACTGTGGTTGGAATTGCAGGATTAGCAGGCAGGGTTGAGGAGCAGAGTCTGCTTTGGCCAGGCTGGCAAGCCTAGCTGCAAAGAGCTTATGGCCCCGGGCGAGGCAGCAGCCAACAGGCTGGGTGAGCCGAGGACATCTGGCTCGTCTGACAAAGAGAAAGCATTGAGCGGTCAAGGGGGAGAGAAGCCCACCTAATGCATGCAGATGTTCCTGAGCCTCGGCCTTGTGAGTGCTGCATGTGGCGTCGTGGCTCTGAGTGCTTGGGTTAGATGGGGGCTAAGAACAATTCTGAGTTAGATCTAAATCAACCCTGGATAAAGTTTCTTCACCTTCCTTCTTCCTGAGACAAAAATGCTAGAGAGGGGCAGTTTATGAGTGAGGAATATGGGAACACGGAAGGAAAGACCTTTCGGAAGGAGAGTGGAGAAGTGTTCTCTAGTATTAATGTAACAGCCCTGGCAGGGAGAGCAATTGTAAGGAGACATTTGTGCCCGCCTGCCCTTTAAACAACATATCCCCAGCAACTGGACATCTGTCCAGGAAACTCGTGCTAGGAAAAGGAAAAGGCCAAATCCTGGCATAAGCCAAAGGGGAGCATTCTCCCAGAGAGAAGCATCCCTCCCAGGGGAGAGCATCCCTTTCAGAGATTTCTTAGTTCTCACAACCTATCAGACCAGTTGCAGGAGAGAGTGGTTCCATAAACAATGGGGTGGGGGGTAGTGGTGTCCATGTTGGATGGTAGCTCATGGCTTCTGTTTAGGCCTGTATCTCATGTCAGGACCTAGAAGATGGACTGGTTGTGTCACTGGACCTCCTTGTTTCCCTTCCCAACATGGCCACACTGGATACAACTTTTTCTGCCTTTTTTCCCTATTACTTTGAGTCTTTCATTGGCCTACTGAGAGCAGGTGGCTCAGTCCCACTCATTAGGGCTGCCAGGGCCCAGGCTCTGAGCCTAACAACAGCTAGAGAAACATTAGTTTTCATGGCCAGTGATAAAAGGCAAGGATGGAACCAAGACATAAGTGGTTGTCTCTGTGCCCAAATGTGCCATGCTGTGGCTTGGTCCGTAGACTGGGAAACTGTTTCCAAAGGAGCACTGAAAATCGGGCTGGGAGGGAAGATGACACCAAAGCATTTTCCATATGAAGTCTAACGGAGGCTCACAGGCTCTAGGCACACTTTGACCTCACCTTTACCCTGTGGTTTTTGTCCCCTGGATGTGTTCTATCTGTTAGTAGAAGGTGTGATGTTTTCCTTAAACAAATAAAGAATAGAAATAATTTGGCTGTAGGGTTTTGGTTTTGATGTATCCTTTTAAAAAGACTGTCCGTGCATGCCATTAGTCAGGGTTGTAAACACGCCATGGCGTTCTCACCCCTCCATTCTGTTTTCAGAACATACTTTTTCCTTAGACTTAGTAATGAGTCCACAAATCCTCCCTTGGGTGGACAAGATGCTGCTTCATGACGGCTCCCCTGGCATTCCTCAGTCTCAGCAAACTGACACCTGGGACTGGACCCAGAGGATTCTCTGCCTGGGTAGCAATGGGTGGATGCTTGGCAGTGACAGCATCCTTGGCTTCTACTGACTGAACACAATAAACACCCCCATCAGCAACCATTGTCCAGAGCACCCCCCTCGGCAACTATTGTCCAATACCCTGGGAACACCTCTCCCCTCACACAGCCCCATCTTTCTGTCACAGGGACTCAGAAATCACTTTTCTAAAACATGCTGGCCCCTCATTCAGGTTCACAGGTAGTAAAGATGCCACCATGTCCCCACTTCCCTCACTTTGCATCTGTCCCTCATCTTAAAACCATGGGTAGGTCAGATTCCTGCTTAACTCTGCCCATAGGCATGTTGACCACTCAGACACTGTCCAAATGCCAAATGCTTTCCCTATCTCTCTTGCCTTCAAGGCTGAAGACACAGAAAGAGAGTCTAGAATCTATTTTCGAGACAGGGTCTCAGTATGTAATCCTGGCTAGCAACTGAACTAAGAGATGAAAGCCTGGGGGACCATACGATCAGCTTTTTACAATGTCCATTTCCAGACCCTTCAGAAGATGCCTCGATGTCTCCAGTGGCTGCCTCAAACCTGCAGTGTCCTTGCATTCTGGGAACAGCAGGCCTCTGCCGACACAACATTCCAGGACAGCAGCAGCAGCAGCAAACATCGCATAGGAACCAGATAGTCCCTCAAGCGTTAAGGTCGTCCTGGAATCTGCTTGTAGAAGCAGAAGTGAGAGCAACCAGACCACACTTCAAGCAACACTACAGACTTCTTGTCACCTGCCTCAATTCTTCTGTTTAAACCACGAAGACAGACTTGGAGATGGGTATCACCCATCCCCTTTGTCAGTTGATGCATTTATCTAATTATTCTTTATCAATAAAAAAGCGGGAGTCAGATATCAGAGCAAGAACCTGAAAGATCAGAGAAGCCGTGGAAAAGCGACCAGTGACCTCCTGTCTCTTCTGTTACTCCATCCAAAAGGACTGAGATCCTCTCTAAGCCCTGCCTTACTACTTCCTGTCTTTCTATCTGTCCTCAGTCCTCCAAAACCTCGATGGTTAATTTTGGTCAGCAGGTGGCTAACTCTACCCTCTGATGCAAAGCAAGCTTTATTGTCAGAATGCCATCAAAATCTCACACAACAACCCACTCTTCCAGTGTGACCATGCTGACTAGATCTTTCTCTGCCTCATCTGTGTGCTATCTGGTTTTGTTTCTGTTTGCTTGTTTGGTTGTTATTATAACACAAGCTGGCCTGGAATTTGCCAGTAGCCTAAGTTGGCCTCAAAACTGCAGTGATCCTCCTGCCTCGACCTCCCAAGTGCTGGGACTGCAGGCATGTGCCATCCCCCCCCCCCCACACACACACACACAGCTTGGTTTACCTCTTTAGCTGATGTACTGGGACAAGTGGCTCAGCTCTGTCTATTGGGACTCCCAGACCTGGGACTTTTGTCTTAAAACTGGTGATAGTCTTATCTCTGAAACATGGGCTCCAGCATTCAGAAAAACCATTAAACGTAAAAACGTGGCAGGTGCCTATTTAAAAAAACAGTGCCTTGGTTTCTTAAGGATTACAATACCTGAAGAATATTTTAATAGTTCCTATTGCTGTCTCCCTAATAGTGATTTCATCATCTTTCTCTAAATCCACAGTGGGCCGATCAGTGACCTCAGGAGAGGTCATGAGATTCCCATTCCCTCTGCTGGTGGTTGGCGGGTGGCTAGGAAGGATGTTAGACGTTGAGACATAAAAGCGAGTAAAATGGGGAGAATGCTCCTTATGGTAAGATAAATAATAAATAAAATGAGTCTAACAAGAAGCCGTATGTTGTGTGATTGTGCCTTGAACATGTTCACTCTGCTGGACACTTTGGCTGCCATCTCACAATCATAAGGAGCCTGAGGACGACGGAGTGTAGAGGACTAAAGAGCTCCTGGCCTTGATAACAATGAGAGGAGTTCCAGAGCCCGCTTTGGAATGCTAACCTAGAGAAGGCTCACTAATTCAAAACACCTCTATTGCCTAAACCAAAGACTGGCAAATGACGTAGTCTCTGGGGCCAAATTCAAGAGTGAAGAATTTTTTTCTTTACATTTTCTTAAAACAAACTATGTTTTAAGAAAGACAAACAAAAGAAAAACAAATGGCAGAGACCATGTGTGGTCCCCAAACCTAAAATCTTTACCACACTACTCTTCGCAGAAAACGTTTGCCTGCTTCAACCTAAATCACTTGTGGGAGCACTATATTCTGCAGCTCATGACATTCTAAAATAAGTACTAAAAGCTTCATTTTATAGTTACAGAAATTAATGTTGGCCATGGGGCAAGTAGACAACTCAAATACGTATTTGTAATTATTTCAATTTATTGTAAAAGGATACCACAGTAAGACATCACTTTTTTAAAAAGTTTTTAACATGCCTTTCTACCCCCTCAGGGCTTCAAATAACATTTCTTGACTTTCCAGGTCATAATGGCAAAGCTTCTTGCTGAAACACAACGTATTCAATGACTGTCCTCAAAGGAGGTCAGACTGCCCCGTGACCTGAACAAGGCATTTCTTGCATGCGGAAGCCAACCCTAGAAGACTCCACAGAGGAAAAGGTGACACATAAACATTACACAAACACACTCACTGATGTAACAAATGGCATCGTCTGTGGAGACAGGACAGGCACTTCCTGCTGACTCACCAAGAGAGTGATGCTTCCCATGAAGAGCAACCAACCCTCCCTCTTTAACTCCAAGCCCCAAGTTAACGCTTCGGCTTCCCATTGGGTCCAAATGCTCAATAGCACCTTAGTGAAGAGCTTAATCCTTAACAGAAATGTATGTCTTGAGAATGCCAGGTCCAGAAAAAGGGCCACTGTGGAACACCAGTAGCGACTGAGCCTTGTTTAGTTAGGACAGCCTTCCTTGATTCAATAAGCATTCGTTCACCATTATAGTCCAGTCCGACTGACTCTTCGTACCTGTACATGTACACCGTAAGCAGTCAGTAACAGAGATGGGGGAGACAGGAAGAGAGATGGGGGAGAGGGAGACACAGGATGAGAGGAAGGGAGTGGGAGAGAGCGGTGGGAGAGGGGGTGGGTTCCCATTTATACCCAGTACTGGTTGTGTTTCAGCGCTGGGTTGGTATGTCGACAGAGCTTGGACATGTCAGGATCCAGGTTCAGCCATGCCTCCCAGGGAGTACATTTTTCTACAGGCTCAGTCCCCAAGGAGGCCTTCTGAGCATACTCAGGGGGCAGGAACAGACTGGTAGCTAGGCTGCTGGAACTTCTTATCAGGGGAGTGACCTTGACGGTGGGAACAGCTCTACTCCCCTCCACTCTGCAGCTGGAGGATGGGGATTCGAGGTTGGTCTTGGGCTGGATAAGAGGGTTAGCCTTTTCCTCCTTTTGGCTCAGCAGCCAGACACACAGGGCCACCACAGTCACCATCAGGAGGAGGAACACAGCAGCCAGGGGTATGATGACCACCAGAGGGTAACTGCTATGTCGGGGCCCTATGACTCCTTCAGAAACAACTTTGGTGGCAGCCTGTGGCCAGATGACCTTGGTGGGGGAGACCTTGCCATCCATATTTGGTTCTTTGCCATTGGGCTGTCCCCAGGTGTCCATCCCCTGCCATTTGCTCTGGGTCAGATTCCCTGGGGTTTCTGTCTGTGTTAAAATGGAAGTCATAAGTTTTTTCTGAGAGAAAACTGAGGCCACGAAGCTCTCTGCAGTGATGAATAAAGGTATATCCGGTGTAAATGTCTGTAATGGTAAGGGGTCTGGCGGCACTATGGTAAAGGCCAGATAACCTGTTGCTGGCTGCACACCGTCTGCACTGAGCAAGAAGGTGAAGGAGCCGTTCAGCGTACCAGTGCCTGTCAGATTAGCACGTGGCTCAAGCAGCAGCTGACCTCGGTTGATGTCTCTCTGGGTGAACCGAGCGATCTCTTCCATCACAGGGCTGTCAGCTGCTCTTCGGACAAGTCGTCCATGAGTAGGAGGTTGTATCACTGCAAATATGGGGTCACTATTGGTCCTGTTAGCTAGCTCGGTTGCATCTAGATCCCCTCTCTGCAGCCGATGAGGCGTTCTGTTGACCACTCTCAGGTTCCGCGTCACCCACAATAAAGGCCGCACCCTGATGCCCAGTGTCTGTTCTGTCAAGTTGCTCTCCGCTGTAAAGACTGAGAACTGCAGCTGATCTCCCGAGGCTGTGAGATTGGTCATGTGGTAGGAGAGCCTTCCTGAATCCAAATCCTCCTGGCCAAAGCTGGTGACCACCTGGTCGTTGATCAGCAAGTGGCCATTTTGGAGGGGTTGTGTCATCCTGTAGATGATCTGAAGGCTCCTTCCATTGGTCACTGCAGAGAGGTGAGCATTGGTGATGGAGACAGCGGTCTGGCCTTGTGGGAGAAGCAGGTCTGTGAGGTTCACAAGAGTGATGGAGATGGGGATGACATCCAGCTGGAAGAGCTTGTAGAGAGGGCGGTGTTCACCATCAGTCACACTAAAGTAAAACGCTCCGGAGGACGGGCTTCCATCTTGTATGAACCACACCTGAGCGTTATTGATGTCAGCCTGTGTAAAATGGTGAGCTGTGGTATCTAGATCGTGAGCCATTGCTAAAAAGCCGTTGTTGGGCTGACGGATGATCATGTATTGGATTTCACTCGGAGGACTGTCTAGATCATCTACTTTTAGGATTTCGGGTCCCACAACCAACCTGCTGCCCTGGAGAACTGTCAACCGAAGCCCTTTGGTCTTCAGTTCTGGAGGCTGATCATTCACAGGGGTGATGGTAATGTTGAACATCTCTTCCAGAAAGTCAGCCTCCGGCTTGCTGGTGGCCAGGCCCTTTGGGTTTGGCCAAACTGCGAAGGTAAAATTATCAGCCAATGATTCAGAGTCATCGTGAAGATATGTGACTCCCAGTGCATTAACTGTACGCTGGGAGAAGTAGGGGTTTCCCATGGTAATGTTTCTTTCTCCAACCATGATGGTCCCATGGCAAGGAAGAGCTGTAACCTGGAACCAGATTTCATGGGACGAACGCTGAGGCTGGGGCAGCTGAAGTAAGAGGTTAGATGCATCTAACTTAGATTGGTCAATGAGGACTTCACCTCCCTCCTTGACAGAGGCGCCTATTGAAACAGTTAAAGAACAAAGAGACATTTAATCTGACATTGCAGATGAAGGCCACAGAGCTTTCTCTCCCAAGGACACCTCTCATTGGATTATTCTAAATACACAGGTTGTGCGAGCACCTGAAGTGGCATATGAAAAATAAAACTTAAACACATCTCTATGGAAGCCAAACAGAGGTCCCTCAAAGAAACTATGGTATACCCCAGCTATGCACTCTTGGGTGTATAATGCTAAAACTCTTAGCATTCCACAGAGACGCCTGCACATCTGTGTTTACTGCTGCATTATTCAGAGCAGACAGGATGTAAGATCAGCCTAGATGTCCGTTAATAGGTCAACGATAAAAAAAATATGGTACATATGTACAGTGGAATCCTACGCTGTCTTAAGGAAGAAAGGAATCATGACATTTTGGGAAAAATGAATGTAATTGGAGATGATTTTGTTAGGTTAAATAAGTGAACTCAGAAAGACAAACACAGCATGCTTTCTCTTACTCGAAGAATCAAGATTTATGCGTGTGTGCATGTATGTGTGAGTGTGTTCGTGTGCATTTGGAGGTCGTGACAGTACAAAAGGTATCACCTAAGGGGAGATGGGAAGTGGAGAGGATAGCATACATGTGGCTGGAAGGCAGAGGTGGGAATGAAACCGAGGAAAGAAAGGGAAATGGCTGAGCAGAGGAAGGGCATGGGAGGAAGCCGGGGAGAGGAATGACGGGAAATGAATGCTAACATCCATTAAGTCAACCCGGCAGGCAAGCAAATGTTAAAACCTGCACACTCGCTTATCAGATATTAATTTCCTAAGCTAACCGATGGCTGAATTTCTCTTGCTATGGAGACAGGCACAGCTTTTTAATAATTCTTTTCCATTTGTCATTTTCATTTTTACCAACAACTTTCAGTCACAGGCATGATAAAGCTCCCGATCTTTACAGCCAAACTCACTCCTCACTGTTTTGGCTCATGACAGGAAACACATGAGGGCCTGCAGAGTAACTGCCATTGGCTATCTGGGTCTGTCTTGCTGAAGAGAATGGTATCATGGTATGATCCAAAGATTGTTTTCTCTCTACTACAACACACAAAGCACTGGCTGGCCATAGCTTGGTGGCGTGAGAGCCAAAGTTACATTTTAAGTTTTAATTACTGTGCCATAGAGATCCATGAAGCAAAAATGCCCCTGATCGGAAAGCCCCTTGCCCAAGGACAGGGAGTTCCTGGAATGCTGGAGGCTGTTGTTTGTGGGAGATAACAAGCCACGTGTTTTAACTCCCTAACAAGTTTGTGCTCTGGATGTGCTTGATCACGTGTGGGTGGGATGTAAGGAAATACGTCAGGGCGCATGCTTGCCCCGATTGGACCTGATGAGAAATGCAATAAATTATGGGTTTTCCTTCTTAAGCCCTTGCAAAACCTGACTCAGGGCCTTTTCCCAGGAAGCTGGGCACGAACCTAGCCAGAGCCCCTCCACCTGGCCAATATTTAATTAAATCTTGCTTTAAATTGTGGCCATGGTCTTCTTCTCAGCCAGCTGAATTAACAGCAATAGTACCTGCATTTTCAAGCAGCCGGCTCTGTCTGCCTGGCTCATTTGTTTCATATGAAATGGTAATTCGGAACTCCTCCGGACCCAGGGCCGCAGGAGGGGAGGAGGCCGTGAACGTGAAGGTGTCTTCTGAAGCCCACCCTGTGTTCTCCAGGTCCACATGCTGGTACAGTATCAGCCCTTCACTGACCTGGGGAGAAGGAAGAACAGTTAGCACCCAGCTTCAGGGATACAAGGATCAGTTCACATTCTAACTGGGGAGACATGCTCTTTTTAGGGCTTACTGTATTCATGCTCAAACTGTTCCATGTATTTGTGTAAAGGAAAATAATAAAAGCATGGTCACGTCTTTTTCCCAGCTAGGAGATCCTACTTCCAGCCTTGATCTAGTCATCA
The DNA here is from genome assembly GCF_014885135.2 of Alexandromys fortis. Taxonomy (NCBI): domain Eukaryota; kingdom Metazoa; phylum Chordata; class Mammalia; order Rodentia; family Cricetidae; genus Alexandromys; species Alexandromys fortis. Next base: position 3,650,283 of record NW_026067959.1, on the reverse strand, counting down.
AAGAGAAAGAAGCACGGTGGCTTGAAATGGACATACCCTGGAACGCCTTTCTTAGGGAAACAGTATACTGAACCCTCCTTACTTGACAGACAGTGCCAGCCATTATTGGCTCATATAACAAGTCTTATTTTGTGGATGGCTTTGCTCACTTGCTAACAAGCTATTTGTGATCAAATCCTAGACATTGTACAATCTCATCTATAAATACTCCCTCACATAGACATGCATGTAGGCAAAACACTTTTGTACATAAAATTTAAAAAACCCTAATTCACATTAGCAAATATCCAGTGTCCAAATTTCTCTAACAGTCCGTTTTTTTTTTAAAAAAAAAAAGCAAAAACAAAGATAACAAAACAAACAACAAACAGAAACCCACACATATACACACAGTTTTATTGTGTGAGTCAAGATTCTTAGACATCCATACCCGACATTTTATATTTCCCACAGGTGTGTTTTCATCTGTAAATCCCCTCGTGTGTACGTGTGTGTGTGTGTGACTGTGTGTGTGTGTGTGTGTGTGTATTGGGAGAAGGCCCAGAAAGAGAGACTGAAGCCAGGATTCCATGTGAGGTAAACCTGCGGGAACAAGATGCTAACAGAGGCTAGGAATTCTGTCACCAAAACCAAAGTGGCCTTGAGAACAACTGTGGATAACTGCAAATTACCACTGCGTGGCATATTTATGTGGATAAGCCACTGATAACCTGGGCCGTAGGGTTGAGGAGGGAAGGAGGGTTTTATTTCCTATCCATCGGGATTTGACAGGCTATTTCCATCTTACAGAGGGATTCATCAGAAAGCCAGTGATGTGGAATCTCAGTCAATAAACGAAGCAGGAAAACAGAAGCGAGAAAACTATCACTTGGTAACGAACAGCCATAACAACGCAGGTAAGAATCCTAAAATGGTTGCTAAGACTGTTGACCAAAGAGTGATGACAAACAGGATACATACGTGGTTATGGGACACTTACTAGTCACAAGAGAGGATCATTCCCTGACCGTGGAGAAACCCAGGGAGAGATGATGCCTGGCATGATGAACAGAAACAGCACCCCCAACCTCAGGACAAGGTGAGCATCAGGCAGGAAGCTCTGAGATGAACCAGCCCCTCCCTTGGTATCTCTGCCCAGTATACACAACCTGAATCCTTACCCAGGATACACACTCTAAATGTGATCAGAAGGAAAAATCAGGAAAAATATCAACTATAATCAAACTGAGGAACATTCTGCAGAGAGCTGTCCTGTACTCTTAAAACATGGCAAAGTTGGGCTAGCAAAATGGCCCATATGATGAGGGCACTTTGCCACCAAACCTGATAACCTGAGTTCCATCCCCAGAGCCACAGGTAAAAGGAGAGAACTAAGTCCTTACAAGTTGTCCTCTGACATCCACACACACATCTTGTCACACACACACACACACACACACACACACACATAATAAATAAAAGTCATAAATAATTTTGATGACAAGGTCATAAAAGACACTATTGATAACTAAGGGATGGATCCAAATTAAAGGATTCTAAAAACACATGACAACTAAATGCTGTGTTTTATATTGTGGACAATTTCCCCTTTGCTGTTTAGGACATTTATTGGAACAATTTGGGAAAGCTTAAAATGACATATAAATTGTACATTGACATTATAACAAATGTCAATTTTATAAGTCTGAAAATTATGCTGTGACTATATAAGAAACTTGCTTTAATTTTAGAAATGTGTGCTCAGAAGACATGCGTGAAAAGAGCATAAGTCTTCTTAAACGCTAAAGTTTTGGGAAGATGGAGGAATAGAATATGTGAACTCTTTATGCTTTTTGCAATCATTTCATAACTTTTGTCTGCTTAGGAAGGAAGCAACATTCCCCTTCACGATGACCAACACAGGCAGGATGAAGGAACCAAGCCACAAAGACACTTCAGTGTACAACTGTACAACTGTACACTGAAGACAGAAAGTGGTTGCCATCTCCTGTGCTGATGTGCTTGTCTGTCCCCGCCCTCCCAATTCCCATCTCCATCTCTCGATGATGATCTCCAGCTTTGTTCTTTCTGAGACTTTTAATGAGGCTATAATCCAGTGTCACCTGTGGATGGGTGTATATACTTCCAAATCTTTCAAAAATATTTCTATTCATTTTCTGACAATTTTATACACATACACACAATATATATTATATATAATAGTAGGAATATTATATATATATCCCTATTGTCCTCTCTTCTACTCCCAGGGAGCTTGTTCATTTCTCAACAAATCTCTCCCTCCCTCCTACTTTGAGAGATGGCGTGTGTGTGTGTGTGTGTGTGTGTGTGTGTGTGTGTGTGTATCAGAGAGAGAGGGAGACCCACTGGTTTAAGGCTGTTTGCATGAGAATGGATTGGAGGTTGCTTATGGGAGCATGGGCAACTTACCACTGGCTACATGACCAAAGAAAATGACTCCTTCCTCCAACATTGGTTCCAAATCTTAAGACTCTTCACAGGTAGCTTTTATTTGAAGGAAGATAGTAAAGCATACTTTGATTTCTGTGATCGAATTTCTATCTTATATCTTTGATTTCTATATAACCTCCAAGAATACTCAAATGCTAGGGAGGGAGATTTGTTCTCAGAAGGCCAGAGGCCTCACTGGGCTTAATGTGACGGGCTAGAGTTTACAGATGACAATGTTAGAAAGACGAACGTCTGGAGGACTCTGCCCTTCCCCTCTTCCCCAATTTACAGTGTGATAGTTAACCTCAATTGCAATTTGATAGCCTTTAGAATCACCACAGAGATAAATCTCTGGAGTGTCTGACAGGGATTTTCTAGATTGGGGTAACTGAGGTGGGAGGCCCACCATAATGTTGGTGGCGCCATTTCCTGAGCTGGGGTACAGAAAAAAGGAAGCATCGCTCTGGGCACCAGCGTTCATTTCTCTCTGCTTCCTGACCGTACATCGTGACTTCCTCGTCATGATGGATTGTTTCCCCAGGAACCCTAAGTCCAAATAAACCCCCCTTTTCTTAGGATGCTTTTTGGTCAGGCATTTTGTCAGCACAGCAACAAGACAAGTAAGGACTATCCAAGGCTAGCTGATAGCAGAGCTGGGACCAGAGCCTGGCCTGCCTGACTTGTACATGTGAGCTCTCTCAGGCCTTTCCTCGGGTTTCTTTGCCCCCAACTGCCTGAATTTCAGCTGCTTTTCTGCCATGGGGGGAAAAAGAAATAGTAATATAAAAATGGATACCACTTAATGGATTAAGAAACTTGGATTGGTCAGACCTAAATCCAATGTATGCAGTACCAGTTTTCAGTTCTCTGTATTTGTATATTGAAATGTAGAATACCTTAGTTGTAGATATGTATTTCATCTTATCAGTGAGTTACTATTTCAGTGGTCGAAATGCCAGATCCTGGGTATTTCTAGGACCTTCCAGAGAACAGTCTAGTTCTCACTAATCAAATTCTTTTTTGGGATCTGTTTTGGGTGAAAGGCTACACTCATTTCTCATACTGGATTACAGTAAAATATCAAACAGTTGGAAAGTCCCGTCTCATGTCTCACAAGGTAAAGATTTCCTAGAGCACATTTGGAAGCTCATTTCCAGTTGCTCTTTTAGAACTACTTGTTCAAAACGTGTTTAATGAACACATAATCTACTTTTGAAACTGCTTTGTAACATTTAATTGTGAAGTATATGTCCTTACAACTTTGTATAGATAGAAATAAGGCAACTCAGAATAGTCCTTATGCATACGTGGACTTAGCAACACAGAACATACCTAACTTTTATTAGAGTTCTACAGATTGCAGGCACTCCACAAGGCTCTTTGTGTAAGTTCATTTAGTTTTGTTTAGCTCCAAGAGGCTTTTTATGTCCATTTGACAGCCTGGGCTCTGAAAGTGTAAACAGTAGTGAGTGGGGAAGCCTCGTTTTGTGCCTCCTTCTAGGCAACTCGAGTCCATGCTGCTTCCACGATCTAAGGGTTGCATTCACAGTGTGGAACACTGAGAGTATCAGCTATTCTCAGTAATTCATAAAATATGTTCTGAAACTCCAAGAGCCCAGTGATGGGGAGAGTCAGTTGAAAAATATGACCAGAACAAACAAATACCACTTCATTGTCTGGCCTGGTCAAGGCTATAAGTACTGACCAGAACTTGTCTTGATGGGCAGTGATTCTGAGAAATAGCTTATCCTACAGCTTGCGTGTATCATGAATTATAAAGAAAGGAAGTACTGGGGCTGGGGTGACGGTTCAGTGGCTAAAAAGTGCTTGTTCAGCATGTGGATCTGAGCTCAGACCCCCAGCATCCACACAAAAAGCTGGGAATGGTGACAAGTGTTTGTAACCCCAGTGTTGTGGGGGCAGAGGCATGCAGATCCCAGATGCTGACCAGTTAGTTTAGACAACTGGTGAGCCCAGGTTCAGTGAGAAACCCTGCCTCAAAGGATAAGATGGTGCGCTGCAGAGGAAGACAGCTAACTTCCACCTAACTTCTGACTGGTTTGCTTCCCAAAGTTTCTCAGCTTGCATACAACCCTAGACCACCTGCCCAAGAGTGACACCACCCACAGTGGCTCAGTCATCCATCCTGTATCAATTACCAATCAAGAAAATGCCTATAGCCTGTCTACAGCCCGATGTTATGGAGGTATTTTCACCACAGAGCTTCCCTCTTTTTAGGTGTTAATTTTTCGTGTCAAGTTGACAAAAACTGACCAGAAAACCACCCTATGTGGGCATGGGAACGGAGTACAAGCAGATGGAATGAGCCACCCTCACTAAAATGGGAGTGAGTGCTGTCTGCCTTTTCATATAAAGAGGCAGTCATTTTAACAGAGCATTTGTGACAACTCAAAGCCATTGGGCCAAGATCTGTCAGTCAATTTTGTTTGAACAATGAATTGGTGACTAAGTGACAATACAATAAACACCACATATGAAAAACACTCTCCACATAATTCGGCGAAGGATAATGCGAAACAAAATTGCTGAAAGAAAAATGCTGATGGAAAATGACAATGACAAGTGAGACTGGATGCCACTGAAGCAGTGAGCCCAGGAGACACAGGATGTGGAAGGCAGGAGCACAGATGATAGAATGCTGATCACTCCCTACTACGACAAAAGCCTAATGAGTCTTTAAGCTGATTCTACTCTCCAATAAATTATAATAAATTAATTTCCATCTTTTGGGAAATGTGTCTATAATTCTCCAAAGTATATATTATGAAAGCAAGACGTCCAGATTTCGGAAGAAAGAGCAATTGGACAAAATTAACAACCCAGAATGGCTTTGTAATCGTCTAAATGTTGTCCGGGAAAACTGTTATCTAAGCTGCCGAAGCAGCACAGCTCAAGACGGATGGCACCCTGCCCACAACGGTACAATAGCTGAGATGCAATTACTGGCTTTGTGGAAAAGAAAAGAGGCCGGCTGTCATAAACCTCAAAGCCAGAACACTTTGCTGTTTTAATGACTCTAAATTATCCCAACAAGCAGTGGAATCAAAATCACTCAATTAGCCAAGAGCTCAACTTGGACGCCATCAGCATGCTTTGTGGAAGTTGGGGCTTACTTTGTTCATGCCTTCTTGGAAAAGGACAGGATCCTCTCGAAATTTGTAACAGAGAGCTTTCATGCAATTTCAGTCTGACGGTTTTCTTCTCTGTGGATGCCTATGTTTAATTCTTTAGGACACACGATTTTCACTAAAAGCTTGTGTGGGTTGGCTTTACCCACGTAGGATTTGACACTGAAAAACAAGGTGGCCACTTGCTTATCTCAGTAGGCTGACATGACGTGGATCAAAAAATTTATGACCTTAATCCGGGCTAAGAAAATAATGCTGGGTCATGACATCACAAATATTTCCTTGCAGTTATTTTGCTAAACTATATTAAGCATAATGCAGTCAAGATTTTTTTATAAGCTGGTTTTTTTTTCCCATGAGCACTGATTAAAAATGGTTATTTCTGTTTATCCATCACAAGCAAAGGAACTCCGTGTCTTAGATGCAAATGATGCAGGCCCTTTAACCTCCACCACACACCCCTGGCAGGTAGAGAGCCAAGGACAAATTACTTTTCAGTGAAAGGGGTGAGAGAGCACTCAGCCATCAACTGCCTACAATGTCCCTATTGAACACTTGGCAGGTCACTTGGCTACAACTTGAATAGAAAAGCTGGTTGAGGAAATCTAGTCGTAGTTAGCCACTTGGTACGTTACACAGGGCTAAACAGCTCTAACTTTTTATATAATTGAAATCATTGAATACTATTTTTTTTTATCCCACCACATTGAAGAGGCCTGGTGAACTCACATATGTGCAATTAGGGTCTTCATGGAAGACTTTGGAGGACAGCTTCTCACTCCACGGAACAGAGAGCCCGAGGCAAGGATTGCTGTATCCACTGAGCAGACCCCAGGCCAAGAGAAATGCTCTCTGTCCTCTCTTCCACCTCCACAGCCTGTGGCCACCATTTATTCTAAAGCTGTGAGGTGGTAAACCTTAGTGAGGTAGTATACAAGGTCTGGGAACTGACCAGCGTACCATTTGATAGAGGCTGTAACTTCAGGCTGTGCCAAAGCCTAGCCAGTGCATGTGGAAAAGGAAGCAGTTTATGGGAGGGGAAAAGCAGGAAGGTGAATTTCTTTCATTTCTCAAGTCACAAGTCATTTCTGAACATATAAACTAACCAGGATTGGAATGCTTTCAGTTTTGTTTAATGTATGTGTATGGTATATGGTGTGTGTATGTGTGTGTGAGTGTGTGTGTTACAGACACATGAGTGTGTACATGCTTTAACCCATGTTTGTGTATACAGAGGTCAGAGGAGGATGTCCCATGGCTTCCTCTCTCACTCTCCACTTTATTGCCTTCAGACAGGTCTCTTGCTGAACCCAAGCTTGCCATTTGCCTAGGCTTGCTGACAATGACCTCCCAGGAGTCACTGGCTCTACCCTCTCAATGCTGGGGTTACAAGAACATTCAGTTATACACACAGCTTTTTTTATGTGGGTGCTAGGGATTTGAACTCCGGTCCTAATGCCGGCACAGCAAGTGCTCTTACCCCTGAGCCATCTCCCTAACCCTGGGATGCATTCGGGTTAGTGACCATTTGCTAGATTAATGGGTGATGCTTCTTTCTGTCTTGATACACATTTAACATTTTATTGTTTTTTGATCTTGCTTTCATAAAAGCATACACTATAGTTTGGATATGAAATGTCCCCCAAAGACCTGTGCGTTAAAGTTTTTGTTCCCTGGCTTTGGTGTTCTTGGGAGTAGGGGTAGAACCTTGAAGAGATAGAGAGACCATTAAGGGTAAGTCAGGTGATCAGATGTGCCCTTAAAAGTGATTTTGCATCCTTTGCCCCCCTATCCTTTCTTCTCTTTCTTTACTTCCTGACCCCCAGGAAGTGAGCATTTCTCTGCCTTCTGCTCCGTACCAGGGTGTTTTGCCACACACAGAAGCCTCGAGGCAAGTGGCACCTGACAATGGACAGAAGCCTCAGCAACCACGAGCCAAAGAAAACCAGTTCTCCTTGAAGGTGAGTCTTCTCATTGTGTCACAGCATCAGAAAGCCTGTGTGTGTGTGCATGTGTGCATGTGTGTGTGCATGTGTGCATGTGTGTGTGCGCGTGTGTCTCAGAAAACAAGATGCATACTGTAACATCAAAATAACCTAGGACCCTGAAAGAACCAGAGATCATATTTTGGTTTTTATCCTTCCACAGTTTTCTCTGTATTCTCTTCTCCTTTAGAAACCACATTATTGACTCTCCTTATGATGGCTGAGGAGGAAAGAGGGACCAGGCCTTTGAAGTGACAAGCACAGGTAGCCCTGTGAGCCCCTAAACTTGTCTGCAACAGTTCTCCACTGCCCTCTCCCCTCACCACATCCTCTTGCTCTAAATGTCATGGGAGAGGCCTTGGGGGTCCTCATCCTCATGCTTCTTTGTTCCTCCAGCCTGTGCTCTGGCTAAGGGCGGGAAGCTCGGTCTCTGCATGAGACCTCTTCTAGTTTCTTAGCTCTCTCCTCTCATCATCCCCGAGGGAAATGTATTAGAGAACACCAGGAACCTAAAGGAAATAATAAGTGGGTCAGAGGTGAAGCCAATGTCACTCTCCTCTGATGACCTCATTTCCATTCATCAAATGACTCCAGCACATTAGGGCAGACACCAGCCAGTTCCAGTGTAGCAGAAAATCGCCACCCCCCCCTGGGAAGCTCGCCTTTTAAACATGAGGAGCAGAAAGGGACTTTTCACATATCCAAGAACAGAAAGCTAAGCATCCGCCTTAGCCACCATCTAATTAGCTTTTGCAACTCTTAGGATGTCCGGTCCCCTCCCCATCCACTTGAATACCAGCCGAACTTTCTCAGTCATCGTGACGCCAGTTTGCAGCTCTCCTCACTCAAATTCTCCAGCGTGGTCCATCCAGGTAGTCACCTTAAGTAACTGCTCTGGGGTGATCACCTCCCTACGGGATGGTTAATGTAGCCTGTGGGACTGACCCCACTGATCCTCACACCCCACCTGGCCCATGCAGGTAGGTCACATGACCACCTCTAAGTCCAGTGTGGTCTCCTGGAATAACTACCTGTCTGATTTAAAGTCACACACCCAACCGTCCCTTGGAAAAGGCACTTGGACAACACTGGATCCAACAGAGGCATTGGCCCTTGAGTTCTCTTTCTCTGTGTACTTCTGACTTTGTATATATATGGCCTCTGGGTGTGCCAGGTATCCCTAGGATGTATAAGTAGTACACTATTTCTAGCGTGTGTCTCTCCTGATGGTTGAAGAATGCTGTCCATCTCCGTGAACCTAAATGAAGCGTGGGGAGCATGCTATGCCCTCTACATCTATCGCTCTCTTATTCACACTTAACCACCCGGGGAAAGCCATGGCTACTTTGGCAGGAGCCTGACCTAGACTCCAGAGCCCTGGCTCTGCTATCAATAGGCCTTCTTTGACCAATGAAAGGTGAACACAGTCACATTCTAGAGCAAAAGCTGCAAAGTTATTCCAGGTTCCAACATCACGCTGCCCTTTGCTGCCATCAATGTCATGATTAGAGCAAGTGGGGCTGTTGCATTAGCTAGATCCTGAAACAAAGAAGACAAGGAAAGCAGACTGCAGCCGATCCACAGCCGCCATGCCATGCAAGTGAGAAGAACGGTCTTGCTATCATAACACCACTGGGACTTGCGGGTTTCTTGTCATTGCAGCAAAAGCTACTTAATTCAGCTACAAATCCACTGACACCTAGATCATATCAGTCTTAATCTAAAATCCCACATATTTGCAATCAAAAGCTGTTGGAAATAATACGTAAAATGACCACAGTCATTTTCTAAAAGAACTGGGGCTGGAGCCAATATACTCTTATAGGAATAATATCATTCTTGTTAGTATTCAGAAGGCCAACTGGCCCTGGGCATGTTTTGGTGCTTCTGGGCTCATCTTAATTCCCCCACACAATGGGGTTTTCATTCTAAGTTTTTGCTCTGTGCCCCGGAGAAATCTGCAAAGCACAGACACTAGACTTCTTCTTTTCAGTCACACTGGAAGCTCACGCTAGCCCCATGATCCACTCCCCCCAATACACACAGACAAAGACAACTGAAAAGCCTACGCCAAGTCCGATCTCGTCACACCATCCAGAAAGCGCTCAAAGGTTATGGGCTCCTGCTATTTCCTCTAAACTTGATTTGAGATTTAAAAAAAAAATCATTAGTAGCACAAATCTGCAGCCAAATAAATCGTCAGAGCCAGTATTTCAGGACTGAAAGAGGGTGATGGATGACAAACCTAAGGAACGCCTAAAGAATTACATTTGGGTATGTCACTTCTAGAAAATGAAATAACACATGAACAAACATGTGTCGTCCACTCAATTCCTGGCTGGGAGGCAAGAACATTTTTTTAGTGCTTATTCATTTCAATAAGATATGTAAGCCACGGGTCTGGTAATAGAGTACCAGTGACGCTCAAAACACCTTGGATACAAATTATATACAAAAACAATTATAAAATATTAGATAAAATATAGTGTCATATTAAATATAAATACATGTATACTTTGGATTTCATCTTAAAGGACCCCCCTCAAAAAAAGATTTAGTTAGTTTATTTTTGAGATAGGGTTTCATTGTGTGGCCATAGCTATTCTGGAACTCGCTTTGTAGATCAAGCTGACCTCATACTAACAGAGATCCACCTGACTCTGCCTCCTGAGCATTGGGATTAAAAGTGTGCACCACCACGGCCTAGCTATTTGATTGTTTATTTCTAATTGTGTGTGTGCACGCGCATGTGTGCATGTGTGCGTGTGCGTGTGTGTGTACAGTGCATATGAGTACACATACATGCAGAGCCCAAGAGAGAGGAAGTTGGATCTCTTGGAGCTGGAGTTACAAAATGTTGTGAACCACTTGACAGTGAGACTTGAACATGGGTCTTCCTCAAGAGCAGTACTTGCTTTTAACTGCTGAGCCATCTCCCCAGCCCCAAGTAGTTTTTTTTTTCATTGTTACTTTCAGAGTGTAAATTAGCACAGTGTTTTCTGACCACTGTGTCTCATGCTACACTTCCTACACAAAGAATCCTGTTTTAAATAAAACAAAGGGTTGCCTGGGCCATGGCCACGTCTAGTTGGTTTAGCAGGATGAGAACAAGTGATCGGTGCTCCCTGTTCAGCCCCGCAGCCCATCTCAGAGTCACCATGTGGCTGTCAGTACTCACCAGACGTTGGGTAAAGATGGAAACGTCCTCTGTGCGGTTGTCAGAGTTCATCTTCAGCAGCCTCCCAAACCTAGGAGAGCTGACAACTGTAAACGTTATGGTTCTGTTTCTCGCCTTGTCATCGTTGGTCACAGCTCTCAGGGCCTGAGACGAAAGTGGCTTCGTAGAACCTAAGGTTCAAATCTTCACATAAGTACAAAGCACACAGAGGCGGTCAGCTCCTCACGTGATCTCTTTAGCCTTCTGAGAACTGCCGGGAGAGTGCACCGCTATGTATGGCCCAAACTAGCCAATGGGGGGGCTAGTGATCCCTGGAACATCTTCTCAGGGGCATGAATTGCCTCTGAACCCCAGGAAAAACCAGCTCCTCAGAGCTTCTCCTCCTATCATGGTCTGGAATCTATTTGATTCCCTCGAGCAAAGAGTCCCTGCCAAGACCTCTGTGGCTCAGCCCTGGGTATGTAAAGAAGGATCTGATTGTGTGCTGCTGGGAACCCAAGAGACTGTGGTTCCTAAGAGGGTGGGGGCTGCCTTGTAAGCAAGCACGAAGAACATCCCAGGCTTGTACCAAAGCCCGTGTGAATGGCAGGGTTCTGGATGTGGAAGGACCATCGTTGTGGTATGGAAGGTCTGAAGGTTTCAAAGCTATCTTCTGGGACAGAATCCTCCCTCATCCCTCCTAACCTCTCTAAAAGGGCTTTAGCATGCATCCTCTGCCGAGCAGCCCTCAGAGTAGGTCCTTTGTAAACTGCTTTTGAATTTATCAATAATATTAGTAAATAATAACTATTTATTATAATACATAACCATATAAAAATAAAATATTTATCCAATAATAACTAAGCCTCCTACACGGCATCCATTTTGTTTTCCTTCCTTAGCCTTTGTAGTCTTGAACAGGAAGGGCCACCATATTTGATATTTAACCACATTAGACTTTTGATAGTTCCATGGAGAGGGCAGCTCTGGGTCTGGATAACTTTCAAAATCTCAAGGACCATTCTGAGTTCTCATTCAAAACACCTGAGCCTCTGAAATGAACACGAGGCTCTTGGGGTGAAGGGGGTGAACCCGTGGAACCCAGCCTCAGAAACAGGGTTCTGCCTCAAGCTCAGGACCTCTCACACAAGTTCAGCTGCTGCACGACGTGCCCAAGTGCTGCTCAGAAGTTCTCAGACGTCCTTCTCATGCCTGCTCAGCCGCTTTCTGGCTTCCAGAGCTGTCAATCAGGGTTAGTGGTCACACCGGCTCGCTGAGTGCATTGTTTCTGTGCCCGTGATCAAAGTCATCACTGGGGCTCTCCTCCGATACCTGTCAAGTTTCCTCTTACGTGTATTATGTATAGCCCCTGACCACCTCAACATCCAACTTCCCCTGTTGCCAGCTTTGGAACACCCCCTCCCCACCTTAATTAGTCTTCTTATAAGTGACCCTGTTTGATAACCCAGTTCTTCCTTTACTTCCCAGGTGATCTTTAGGGGACAGGAAGTAAAAAAGGGACTCTTTAAAATATGCTGGATTTTTTTTTCCTAGCCGAAGGATATGAAATCATTTGTCGAGCCTCCCTCCACAGCAGGTGACTACTTACCATAGTCAAATGAGGATGTCCACCTGAGGGCATATATCAGATAACAGATACAGAAAACATGGGGCAGGGAGAGGTCTCAGGGGGCAAGCGTTCTTGCTGCCAAGCAAGAGGACCAAAATTTAATCCCTAGAACCCACATAGTGTAAGGAGAGAGTGACCTTTGATATCTCACCACACGCACTCTACTGTGTGTGGCATGCGCGCGCGCGCACACACACACACACACACACACACAAATGTAATTTAAGATGTTTTTAGAAAGAATCCCTTCTTCTTTCTTTCGGTTCCTCCTACAAGGGACAGATGGGTTACTGATGTCATTTCCTCTCTTTCATGACAAGAGGCTGAGGCACAGGATTCAGGAAAATGATCCTTTGTTGGCGAACGGCTTGACTCTGAACCTACAGAAGCATGCCTCTACAGCATGACTGCAAAACTTTCCGGGTTAATCCCTCCAACACCCAAGACCAACATTCCTTGAAAAGGAGCCAAGTAAACGAAAAAAATCTACAGCCTAAGGCCACAGTATATTCCAGCATGCCACCACTAAAGTTAAACAAACAAAATCTGTGGTAGAATTCAATGCGAAAAACTCTTACAAAACCTTTTCTTGGAGAATAAATCACATAAATCACAGAGAAGGCAACAGAACACATGTCAATTAAATCTACACGAATACCTCCCATTTATATATATGTACATATATATGTGTGTGTGTGTGTATTCATGTTATACACACATACCTATTTTACTAAGTTCACAAAAATATTTCATTTAGAGTAGCTGTTAAAAACTGATTTTGCTGGGTGGTGGTGGCACACGCCTTTAATCCTAGCACTCAGGAGGCAGAAGCAGGTGGATCTCTGTGAGTTTGAGGCCAGTCTGGTCTACAGAGTGAGTTCCAGACAGCCAAAGCGACATAGAGAAATCCTTTCTCTAAAAATTAAAACCAAAGCAAAAAACAAACAAATAACGAAAACTGACATGCAGATTTGGCAAAGCATAGACGTGATAGTGAGTCTGAAAGCATTCACATCCTATGTACTCTAATTAATACTTGTTTTGTATAAGTATCAAGCCAGGGCTAAGTGTACACAGGAACCAGCACAGAAACTTCCAAGTCTGATGAACTACAAAGGAAATTCAAATGGTATGGTGTGGACCAGATGTGAATTAAATTTCTTAAAGGTTTAATTTAATTTCCTTTTTGGGGGGTTGTTACTAATTTAGGCCAGGTTGCAATACTTCACCAACCAAGGAGATTAAAACATGGGACGTTGCTACATTGTTGTGGCTATTAACTTGCTGTGCATCCTCTCTCTCTCTCTCTGTCTCTCTCTCTGTCTCTCTGTCTCTCTCTCTGTCTCTCTCTCTCTCTCTCTCTCTCTCTCTGTCTCTCTCTGTCTCTGTCTCTCTCTCTCTCTCTCTCGTGCATGTGTCAATATATCAGTATGCTTGGGAAACAAAATGAACACCTACCCCGATGTCCCTCTCCCAGGGAATGGACATTTCTACAGGAGACACCCTGGGATGCTGCCCCACACATACAGGAGAGGAGCTGCTGAGTACAAGCTCTAGATCTGGGATCAGAATTGCTGTGCTGCCTGTAGGGCTTGACTTCTGTCAGCTATGTGACGCTGAGACCTCCTGAGCCTCGTGTCTTTCACCTGCCAATGGGGATGTTCAAAAGCTGTGTTCCATATATACCATTTCACTTAAATTTTTTATAACCCAATGTGGTAATTAAAAATCTAAGTATTAGTAGCTGAAGGTCCAGCCTATAATAGGAATAGATTTTTACTCCTGCAACAGCCCTAAAATAAACCATGCTTTTACAAGACAACAGACTTGCCCCTGGGATTTGAGAATGAATATGGAAGTTTTGAACTCAAGGTTCTGTAATAGCTGGCATAGGATATCTTACATCATAGCCAGGGGCAAGATGCAGCGTGCCTCTTTGCCCTTCAAGGGACATGGCATAGCAAGCTGAGGATGGGAACTCTCAAGGAAGATACAGAAGGTGGCTTTGATCATCACCTTACAGCTTCACACACAGCAGCGGGGACAAAGAGCCCTCAGGGCACTGCTGAAGAAGCCCTGCGGAGCAAGGTTAGGTGGATCCCTAGAAAGGGGACCAGGTGACAAAACCACAGGGATCGTGGTCATCCTAGGTAACTCTAATATACAGCTGGTGGCCCCTGCTACTTGGGAAAGCTATCACAGGAAGGACAGTACGAAACAGGGGAGCCAGAAGGTCCACCTGAACTCTAGGACTAGGGGTACCACAGCTAGGGGATTCCATCACACATCCCTGCCACTCAAGAGGAATGGATACGAAGATTCCTCCTCTTTCCTCCTGGCCAGGAGCTGGAGCAGGAAACAAGGCAGGGTGGAGACACAGGCGACTAAGAATATCAACTGAGCTAACAGGCAGGGAGGGCTTGGGAAAGTGAGGCCAACATCTGAGTTCCAGCAGGGAGCTCTGAGACGCACACGGGCTGGGCTGCGGTTGATGTAAGACTTGCTGGAAAAAGAAACAGTTACCAGGACTGTGGCCAATAATGCACAGAAGGCTGTAAAACCTGTGAGTTTTATATGATCTTCCGAAGGTCAAAGAGGAATTTGGCCGCTTTAATATATTTTTTCCGGCTACAGTGATTCAGTAAAACATTCACCAGAGACTCAGAAGTGTCGGAGCTAGTGTCTCTCTCTTTCCGCTAATACGGCTGTCATTAATTATTAAACCAGACGATGCTGAGCTAGATGAAAGGTACTTAATCTTTTGCAGCAGCCACAATTACCCTAGCTTTGGAATTTTAAAAATAGATTACCATGTTTTTCCGATCACTGAGATGTAGCCGATTATTAGTTTTTTAAAGCACTCAATGACTTCCTAATTGCCTTGGGGGAGGGGGAATTGTAGAGTTCCATACTTACTCGGACAGAAAATTCGCAGAGCATGGAAAAAAATGTTGTTTTCTAATAGAAGAATCCTAGGTGACATATCCCTTGCTGTGTTTGCAAAGGTTCTTTCCATAAACTTAAAAGCTGAGGAAGCTTAGAACTTAAAAATGAACATTGAAGGGCTGGGGATGTCGCTCGGTGGCAGAGGGCTGCCTAGTTTAGCCCTCAGCATGGCCACCATCACAATAACAACTAACAAGACAGCCAGCAGTCGTTGTAAAAATAATAGCAGACAGGTGTCATTTTCCTTGAAGTCAGCTTTGGAAGCAGAGGGGCTGGCTCCACCCCTTGCTGGCAATTTGTATTCTTTCCTCCAAGTCACAGAGCCCGCCAGCTTCCCAAGAATATATATATATTTATTTATTTATTTATTTATTTATTTATTTATTTATTTATTTATTTATTTATTATGTATACAATATTCTTTCTGTATGTATGCCTGCAGGCCAGAAGAGGGCGCCAGATCTCATTACAGATGGTTGTGAGCCACCATGTGGTTGCTGGGAATTGAACTCGGGACCTTTGGAAGAGCAGGCAATGCTCTTAACCTCTGAGCCATCTCTCACCTGGTTCATAAGCACCAAAATACTGGTGCAGCCTCCAGCCCTGTGGATCCCAAGCTAGTTCCACTGTAAGACCAACTAAGATTTTAAAAAAGGAAACAAGATGGCTCAGTAGTTCCCAGCACCCACATGGTGACTCACAACTCTCTGTTACCCCAATTCCATTCCAGAGCATCTGATGCCTTGTTCTGACCTCCACAGGCACAGGCATGCACATGGTGCCTAGACAAACATACAAGCAAAACACCCATACACTTAAAACAAAATACATAAAGCTAAAAACATTTTAGACGATCCAGTCCCAGTCCGGAGACTTGCATGCAATTTGTATAAAGTGAGAGGCAGCCACTGCTGCTATATTTAGGATTGCTGGCTAGCTGGGCCATAATTAAAAAATCACCAGGGTCGTTTTCCATCTATATTAGATTGCTGATGTCTGTTTTTTTCCATCTGTATTTGATTGCTAATGTCTGTCCTTTAAATAGGTTATAAAGTGCAGGACTGCCCTAGCCTTTCCTTTTTCCCAACATTCAGGCCATCTTGAGATGTTATTGTTTCCGTCTCGTTGTTTTATTGGAAATAACGAACCCCAGCTCTCTCTCTCTCTCTCTCTCTCTCTCTCTCTCTCTCTCTCTCTCTCTCTCTCTCTCTCTCTCTCTCTCCCTTGCCCTTGTGCAAATCTTTCCCCTTTCCTAAGAATGTTTGCCATAGTGGGTCACAGCTTCTTCTGTATCAGTCTGGCTTAGATTATTGGCAAACAGCCGCTCAAAGCCAGCACTAACAGAAAACACAGGCAGGCCCCAGGTGCTGCAGATGACCTTCCTATTCACAATGCAAATAAGTCTGAGGAAAGTTAGAGACAGGGATGAGGTTCAGCTGGTGAGTGCTTGCTTAGCATACACAAGGCCCTGGTTCTGTTCCCAGGAACATGTAAACTAGGCATGGTAATGCAAGCCTGTAATTCCAGCTCTAGGGAAACAGGTGGGAAGATGAGGAGTGCAAGGTCACATGTTCAAGACCAGCCCGGGCGAAGGGAGATGTAGCTCCAAATGCATAAATAATAGAGATTTGGGGTCTGTAAGGACTCTATAAGAGGGAGAAGTACAGACAGTAGACAGCCCCTCCCATGAATCCTTCGCACTTGCATCCTTCGCACTGCCCCGTTCCAGTCCTTCCTCTCCAGGGAAGAGGCGAGGGGAGAGACAGAAAGGTTGCAGAGGGCCAGCCTTGCCTTGCTGCTGTCAAATTTCTGCTGGAATTCTGTGGGGGTGGGGACTTAATAGACGTATCTAGAGTCCTTCCACAGTAAGGGACATCACTTTATGCCATACACGTGGATTTTCTGAACGAATAGATAGGAAAACACTCCACCACCATCTCCAAAAACTCCCTAAGCCTCTTACCTGGGAAGATGCTCAATCCTCTGTTGACTTCCAGGCTAATGATCAGAGCTCGGGCGGTGACGCTAAAGATTTGCCGAGGTGCAAAATTCAAACCATCAGTAACCTGGAAATTAAAGCCTCCTGACATTGCTCCTTCAAAAGAAGAACATACACTCTGGTCAGTTTGATTATCCTGAAAAAGTCACCTACCTTCACCCCATCTCCCGCCATGGTTCTCTGCAAGTAAGTCATAGCAATTTGTAGTGTATGAATGAGCTGTTGAGCTCACTAAATCAATTGCTGCTGCATACCACATACATTTGGATTCACAGCAGACAGCCTGTAGGACTGTGGTCCCATAGACTGCATCACCCCCAGAGATGTCACAGCCTGCTTAGTCTGTGTAAGGATGCTCCACAGTATCTGCACACTGATGAAATCGTTTCTCAGATTGTGTCCCTGACTTTGAGTGATACTTAATTGCATTATTGACAAGAAACAAAGTTAAGACACATCTATAAAGGTTAAAAGGTAGATTCCCTTGACCTCTGACACATTAAAGCAAAGCACAGATGTTACCACTGAGAAATTTTTGAAAATTAAAAAAAAATGCTCATCACCTGTATTTTATTATTTTGAAATCAATCCATATCAATAAAGTATCATATGTCTATAACCACACAAATACTTTTTGAAATCTTGGGAAAGCTTTATACTGAAAATGAAAACTTAAGGGAAGGGGATATTTAGCATCTTGCAACTGCTACAAACCACCACACTTTTAATGGAATATGAAAAAGAGAGGGTGGGAAGATTCCAGCTCAACCCTGCACAAGGAACTGTAGGCAACACAGATGCTGAGAGCTGGAGAAACAGTCTTTCCCAGGGAAGAACACACTCACTGGCTACCCAATACCAAACAGCCAGCTCTGAAAAAATAAACACAAACATACACACATGCACATAACAATGAAAAAAGTAGCCATGAACTTAAAAGGGAGTTGGGAAGAGTATATGGGAGGTTTGGAAGGGAGAAAAGAGTGGGGGAATATTATGTAATTATACTATAATCTTAAAAATAAGAGAAATTAACACATAAATATCCAAGTCAAGCTAACCATATTCTGAGTGCAAAGAGAAGGAAGGGAGAGACCTGGCCTCACTTTTGTTAAGGATCTGCAAGGAGATCACACTCCCACCTCTGTCAGAGACTGGTAATGCCAGTAAAGTGGAAAATTAACTTATGTACATCGCTGAAGTGGAGATGGATCAGCATCGATCCAATTCCCCACGGTGCTTTACCAGTCTCTACTCAGGGAGACTGGTGGCCACATCCACATCACTTTTTGAAAACGTCCACCTAGCAGTAAATTAAAAGCCTACATGCCCTTACAGTATATACTAGGTAGAATGTATCTTTGTTGCTCAGGGGGAAATAAGGCAAAGAAGGCTATACGGTCAGACTGCAGTAATGTACAGCTACTTCCTCATTAACACAGATTGACAGGAGGTCGGTTGATACTTGACATCTTTTACCTCTTAGCTAAGCAAAACTCACTAGGAGGCCCCAAATCCTCACTAGAATGTTTACCAGTGGTGTTTTGGCTTTTTTTTTAGAGAGCATATTCATAGGTCACTATGAAAGAGACAGAGTCCAGGAAAGAATAAGGCACAGGGTGTGCCTAACTCCTAACAGGGTTCACAATCAATTGTTGTGCATTTGCTTGCTTTACCAGAAATAACTTTTCAAAGTTGTATTTAGTGAAACACAAAATTAAAGAGAGAGTGCCTTCTACCACTAGGAATTCTTTAAGTGCCTTATGAATCCAGAAACAAAACAGGGGCGGAACTAGAAGATATTAAAACAAATACAGACTGTCAGACAGCGTCGGACCTAACACTAAATAGGACCAGGAAGGAAGCAGACACATAAGGCACTCTGTGGATTCTCCGTGGCAGAGCTCTGAGTTTTCCCAAAGGTACTCTCAGGAGGGCCAGGGATGGAGAGTCCCTGGCTGTAGACATCTTTGCTGCATCAAAACCACTTACGTTGCTGTACGGACTGGTGAATTAGATTAGAGCAGGGCACTTTGCAAATGTAAGATGCTAAGCAAGATTAATTAATCCTTCCCCTTTGTTTGGGGCTGGTGATGGACAGACGGACAGCTGGTTCCAGCAACGGAGGCATCTGCAGCTGGGCACCAGTCACTTCGAGAATTAGCCTGTCTCAATGTCCACTTAGGAAATATAATTATAACGAATTAGCCCCCATGTTATCCTAGCCTTTACCTCCTTTTCCTCCTCCTTCTCCTCCTTCTCTTCTTCTTCCTCCTCCTCCTCCTCTTTCTTCTACTTCTTCTTCTTCATCTTCTTCTTCTTCTTCCTCCTCCTCCTCCTCCTCCTCCTCCTCCTCCTCCTCCTCCTCCTCCTCCTCCTCTTTCTTAAAAGAAGCTATTTTCTCTAGCTACTAAAAGCAAATATTGACCTGGTAGCTGACAAGTCAATCAACCCAGAGAGCTTACTGTCGTTTCTGTTCTTCATTGCAAATGGGAACCCTGTCTCCTAACCCGCCATGCCCTTCAGGGGAGAAAGAGCAGCTTGGGGGGCAGGCCACCCTGAGCCTTTCCCAACTGTAGGTTTTTTCATCTCAAAAATGGGGTCATGACTTTGTATGGCTCAGAGGATTGAGGAGCACTTGAGAAATGACATATTCAGTGTGACCACACCTCCTGTGCTGCCTGACAAATGGAAGAGGTTTAAGAGTGTTGAAATAAGTCTAAGCCCCCCCAGTCCCCAGCTCCAGTCTGTGACCACTACACAAGAGCATCCGTATGCTCAACTGTGTTCAGATTCTTCTGGCAGCTGTGTGTTAGGTGCACAGATCATCAGGACATCACTGCCGCTGAGTTTAGGTGTCTTATCTTTCTTGACTTTACTACATTCTCAAAGAAGACAGTTTAAAGGAACCGGGGAAAAGATGCGATTTAAGCTTTCAGGCTATGTGTTCCTACTCTCCTTTCCCATGCCTCCTTCCAGCTGCTGCCCATCCTGGTCCATTGACAAGGACAGACTTATGACAAAACCAGGCCAGCCTGGCCAAGTTCCTAGGCCACCTTTTCAGCAAATGTTGTTGGGATTGATTCATTGATGACTAACAGGGAGCAGAAAGGGCCCCCAACCAACATCAGGACCCCATAAATACAGTGACACACATTCATTCATGAATACAATCCTCGTACAAAAGCTGCTTTGTTCACTAATGGACCCCAGCATCTAGAATGTTATTACCTGGTACAGAGTTGGTGTTCAAAATTATTTCATTTGTTCAAAACAGTTTTATTTATGAAGCATCTCCTATGTTCTAGTCACTGCTCAGGGGGGCTAAGGATAGAAGAGACCCTGCCCTTTCTTAGAATTTTTATACTGTCTTGTGGAAGGGAGGTAAAAAGCAGAGGTCCGACTCAACCTACGCTAGTCTCACAGTCAGGGCAAGAATGGAGAGTCACAGAGAGATGCTATGCCTGTGAGTGGAGTGGGAGGAACGGCTCTCACGGAAGGGAACTGACCTTACCTGCCCTCCTCAGTAAGCCTCGGGGGAGGCATGTGCAGGCTCCAGTGGTTTTATTAGCTTTCCTAAATATGTTCTTTAAAAATCACAGAGCTTGGGAAGTTTTTGCATCCTGTGGTTTTTCAGTCAGTAGCTCTTAGGTATGACGGCTGCATCACTCCCTGCTCAGAGCACGTGTTCTTGACCCTACTCTGCAAGGTCTTAGCTCTTAGATATGACGGCCGCATCACTCGCTGCTCAGAGCACGTGTTCTTGAGCCTGCTCTGCACGGACTTAACTTTTAGGTATGACGGCTGCATCACTTGCTGCTTGCTCAGAGCACATGTTCTTGTGCCTGCTCTGCACGGACTTATCTCTTAGGTATGACAGCTGCATCACTCGCTACTCAGAGCAGATGCACTTGACCCTGCTCTGCCCTGTGACTTACCAGAGTGCACAAACACGAGGTGACCCTCATCAATTTGCGCCTGAGTGAAGTTCTGAATGCTTCTGCCAGGAACGGACTTGAGAGCCAGGTGCCCGTTGCTGGGAGGAGTGACCCAGTAGACCAAGTCCTGTGGGGGAGAGTCCCCATCTTCAGCACAAAGGTCATCTCTGGTCATCTCAGTGGTAGAATTCACCCACACCTGAAAGAGAAGAGAACCACATAGTCATGATTTTGGGCCTCATGTAAAAAGACAAAAACAACTAAACCCACTGGAGTTTTTAAAGAATGGATTTGCTTTTTAAATTTTTAATTTTATGCATATAGGTGTTTTACCTGCATGTATGTGTATATGCCATGTACATGTCTGAGGCCAACAATCTAGAGTAAAATATTCAGTATTTACTCAACATTAATTACCCAACAACGCATATGAACTGATGTATATCTAACATAGAGCCAATGGTTACAAAGCACCCTGAACATGCTAAATTCACTATACAGAATCTCAGACCATGCAGTGTTGACTTCGTTAGGTTGCTTTGAGGATACCTACACATTGCTTTTAGTAGCTAATGGTGTCACCAGCTTTTAACGGTTGAGGAGGAAAAATGCACATTGCACATTTGCTATGCCCTTTAGTCTGTCTTACATGAAAACAAGGGTCTGGTTCCTTTGTTCTTGTGCTGTTTGCTGTAGTAATAGTTCACAGCTGTAACCATAGCTGAGAAACATGGCGGCTTCCTCTTATGTTGAAACCTTATACATTGTCTACACATCTCTCTCTGTCTCTTGCTCTCTCCTCATGCCCTTCTCTTCCACGGTGTGTGTGTGTGTGTGTGTGTGTGTGTGTGTGTGTGTGTGTGTGTGTGTGTGTGTGCGCGCGCACGCATGTGCACATGTGTGCAGATGTGTATGCATATTCGTGTGCATGCAGGTTCAGTGTGTATGCACACGCCTGGGGAGGCCAGAGGAAAACCTCAGGTACCTTTCTTCAGGGTCAGGTACTTTGTTTGCTTTTCAGTGGTCTCTCACTGACACGGGGCTCAGAAATTAGCCTTGGGCTAACTGTCCAGAGAGCTGCAGGGGTCTGCCCATCTTCACTTCCCCAGCACTGGGGTTATAAAGGCATGGGCAAGGCTGTCTGGTGTTTTAATACGGATTCTGGGGACCAAAGTCAGGTCCTCATACTGGCATGGCAAGCACTTTACTTAAACAACTTAACTCAACCGTTAACCAAACTGATTGTTCATCTACAATGAGCCAGGAACTAGTTTAGACACTTGCACTGTGCCAGCGGATGAAACAAAGGAGCGGTGTCCTTGTGGAACCCCTACTTTAGCAGAGGGCACAGAAGGACACAGAAGAGAGGCAACAGGCAACATAGTGAGTTATAAAGTCACTGCACCATGAAAAAGACAAAACAAAGTAGTAAGGGGATTCTGGGCTGTGGATGTTAAAACAGGAGGCTTGTTGGAGGATGACCGAATGGGGCGAAAGAAGCCACGCCATGCACACATGTGCATATTCAGGAGTGGGGAAAGAAGATGGCACAGGAAACACTGGAGTTAGCTCAGGGGTAGGAGGAGTGAAGAGGCCATTAGGGCAGGAAGAAAAGAAGCAAGGTAAAGAAGACAGAGGTTCCAAAACATAAGAGATGGTCAAACGCGCTGACAAAATGTCAGCTTGTCCTTGAGGGCAGGAAGAGAATTCAGGTAGAGTTCTGACCTGGCATACAAAATTTCCAGCTAAAGCCATGATGGTCTATAGAGGCAGGGACACCTGCCAGTGGGTGGCACAAGGGCCCCAGAAAGAATGGTAGAAGGGAGGCTTGAAGGCAGCGCAGGATGGGAAGTGGTTTGGTTCTGGGAGTCTACTGCAGGTGTCCATGAGAGCTACAGGAAAAAGAAAGGTTAGGGACTGATGGCACATTTGGGGCCTTGCCAGTGTGAGGCAGCTTGGCACACACCTGCCAAGAAACACCTCTAAGGCAACACCTGCTTCCAAGAAAGACCTCAAACCCTAAGGACATCAACTTTTTAATGTCTACCGGAAACACAAAATTAATGGAATGTTCAAATCACAAGATTCATTTAACTTGTGGAAAGGTCACAGTTCCTATAAAATATCTAAGTCGGTGTGTTTAACAAAATACCATGCCCAGTCATTCCAGTTTCAGATTTTACATTTTTAAATCATTCCATGTGGCTTATTTTTATTTCTTCAGAAATGAAAATTGAGGGGGCTGAAGAGATGGCTCAGTGGTTAAGAGCACTGGCTGCTCTTCCAGAGGTCCTGAGTTTGATTCCCAGCAACCACATGGTGGCTGACAACCATCTGTACTGAGTTCTGGCGCCCTCCTCTGGCATGCGGGCATACATGGAGACAGAATGTTGTATACTTAATAAAAATAAATATATCTTTAAAAAAAAGAAATGAAAATTGATTCGGGAATATGATACCATTTCTTTTCCTATAACCTGTAAACACTTGTTTTTTTCAATCAGGAGCACAGAAAAACTGCCCAAGCCCATTTTCCACTGCAGTCCCTTTACGGCTGAACAGGGCTTCCCCTTTCACCACGGGAACACACCGTCTTCCAAAACAACTGGAAAACCTGTCACTCAACACAAAACACCCTCCGATCTTCCTTTCTCTTCACATCCAGTTTAGTCCAATTAGCAACCCCATTGCTTCAAGGTCAGCATGGTTCAGTGCCCAGCTTTGGATCATAATAACTCCACATAGGTGGAAAGAGCACAGCAATGACCTCACGCTTGAATTCAGATTAGAAAATGATCCAAGGCTCAAAAAATAAGTATCTAAAGACAAAAACACTGGAACCTGTGGCAATCCATCCAAACTCACCTTTGCTCATAAACGAAAGTGCAGCTGACCCACGGCCAAACCTACTGGGGTAGACTGGGTCTAGCTATGACCCAGTGCCATCTAAGTTGTGATACTAACATTTGAAGACCCTGCCCTTTGTTTCAGATCTCAGGAGAGTTGTGCAAAGCGTTCTGAACTCGCTGCCCTTCTGGGTGGCGCTCCAGGACCGCAACTGACATGGCATCTTCCTTCTCCCGCTGCAGCTGGTTGTAAAGCTCCTTTGAGTGATAAGTACAGTTCAGGGTGATAAGTACTTGCCAGGGTGTAGCTCAGGGGGAGAATTCTTGGCTAGCACATACGGGTCCTTCATTCAATTCCTAGGACCGTCTAAAGCCAGTCCAAGCCAAACAGGAAAATAACTAAGTGGTTCAATTTTTAGGGTTAAAAACAAGGCAACACATTATAGTATTCTGTTACAGAAACTTGGAAAATGGGGAAATGAAGCCCCCTTGTGGCCAGAATTTTATGTGGCCTGTATTTAAAAAAAAAAAAATCACTGTTTACGCTTAAATACAAAAGCACGCTTAAGAATGGATTTTAGATCAGAATACAAAGGAGTCACTCGGGATGGCCTAACTCTGAGCCTGGTTTGTCGAAATTCAAATGATCCCACCCATGCCACCAACGGCTGAGCAACACACCTGAATGGCCGGGGATTTCAGGCTGTGTCTTGTTTCTGCAGGAGAAATGCATGCCCCCAAATGCTGAGCTAGAGAGGTAATGCTTGGACTGTGGCTCTGAACCCCCACCCAGAGTCCAGGATGCCATCGGACTCTTCCCGCCACCCCCATGGCCTTCTCCAAAGCAGACTCCTGTGGACATTCTTTTCATCTGCAGGCCCTGATAAGAGTAAGAAGAGAAAGACCACATAAGATCACCTGAAGGTTTTAATAAAAAGCGGGTTGGAGTTCAGAGATGACATAAAGTCTGGGCCAGGGAGATGGCTCAGCAGGTAAAGGCACCTGACGCCAACCCTGAGGTCCTGAGTGTGAGTCCTGGGACCTATAGAGTGGAAGAAATAAAATCTCAGCTTCCTGAAGTTATTCTCTGGCCTCCATACTTGGGTTTGGTGAACAGGCATGCCCCCTCCCAAATAAATAAATAAATAAATAAATGTGATTTAAAACAAGACAAAATATAAATCTGAAGACTTGTGGGAATCACATTTTGCCTCTGTCCCAGACTCTGTCTCTGACTAACTTTACTACTTGGTCAAGTCCTGTCTCTCTACCACCCCTACCCCACCCTACTGCAACCTAGGCCTATGCACACAGTATAGGAGTAGCCTCCTCCTAACCCACTCCTAAGCCCATCACTTCCTCTCTTACATTTAATCCCACATTCCTGGGAAGTTGTGTCCTTTTCCTGTTTCCTCCAGGTCCTTGGGTTCCTTCACTGTAACTGTGAAGGAAGAAGCAATGGTGCTTGGCCATTGTGATCTCAGGCTCTTAACGGAAGTCTGCTACTTGTTCTCTTGTTCGTTCTCTCTCTCTCTCTCTCTCTCTCTCTCTCTCTCTCTCTCTCTCTCTCTCTCTCTCTCTCTCTCTCTCTCTCTCTCTCTCTCTCTCTCTCCCAAGAGTCTTGCCCTGTAAAAGATTCTTCATCTTTATTAGCTACCACTGTGACTGGGAAGTGGCCATTATCTTCACCAATGAATTGCTCTGAGTTACAGAGAAGAAACGATCCCCTAAATTTGGGAAGGACTAGTGACATATCTGCTCCTGGAAAATGTGCTCTCGTCGCTGTTATTTTATTTTAGTGCATGTGCTTCCCATATTCACTTCCCAGAGGGTTGACAGACCCAACAATTCTTAAATATTATTGGCGATTGACTCGGGGGAACTCCCTGCAATATGACCGAGACAATTAGCCTTTCCATGCTAATCTGCCATCGTTACTAGACAGTCGAGTGGGAAAGACAGAAATATTTTGAAAACAAAAATAACTGGGGGGGGGGGGGCGAAAATAATAGCAAATCTTAGATTCTATGAACTGCCTAGACAGGGTTTCTAAGTTAATAAATCCAATCCTGGCTGCTTTTTTTGGCTCCTTTTCTAGTTGAAATTAGATCGAGATTGATAGTAGACATTATTATTATGCTTTAAAAACCTCAATGCACAAAACTACATTGTTCTGAAACCTTTAGGCAACTTTATTCACTGTGTATGTGTGTGTGTCTGTGTGTACCCGAAACTCTACCCTTATCCTTGGGATATTTAAATACTTGTCATTTGTTAATTTTCTTCCTTGTGACCATGACTTTGGATGACCACAGCAGCTCATAAAGTGAGCTGGTTTGAAAGAAGATACCTACTGCTCATTATCCAAGCCTACTTTCTAGCCGGGAAGGGCAAGGCCATGTGCAGGAGCAATGAGCAGGTGGGACTGCCTTGGATAACAGGGCTGGAATGATGAAGGAGACTTCAAAGCTGAGGACAGGAGGCAGGCTTCCCTGCTTGGAAGACAGAGGACTCTTAACGTAGTAAAAAATCCTGACAGTTGTTGGGTGTAGGTCATTTATAGGTGGGAACAACTTTGTCATAACCCTATGGTATCAGTTTCTAGGAGTTGAGAATTTAGCAATCGCAAGAGATGAGCCCCTAGAACTTGACTCAGCCCATAAAAGATAAAGTTTCAGGACTAGACAATGACTCAGTCGGTAAAGTGTATGCCACACAAGCATGAAGAGTTGGACAATCCCCAACACCCATGTAGAAAGTCAGGTCTATCTGCCATGTGTCTATAATCCCAATACTGAGGGTGAAGATGGGAGGATCCCTAGTGCTTATAGGTCAGCCAGCCACGCTAGTCCAGATGAGCGTCAGTCCAGTGAAAGACACTATCTCAAACAAACAAACAAATGAGGTGGAAAAGACACTCAATGCTGACTTGACATTATTCTCCAAAGACATGTGCACATCCACCAAACACACATATACATACATACATGCGCAAAGATCATTTTCCCAAAAACAGAGAGATGGAGGGGCATTGCTCATTTATATAAAAATATCTGTCTTTGCTAGTTTCATAGCTTAATGCCTTTCAATTACCCAAAGCAATTAGTACATTTTACACATCAACTCTTGTGTGTGTGTGTGTGTGTGGTGTATTAGACACCAGGTATTTTGGTTCTGTATATTATATTTTGTTTAACATATTTTTAAAATATTGATTTGGAACCATAGGACCTGTAACCTCCAGATAATTCCTACTATGGATGGCAGGTGTAACGTGTGACTCTGAGCTCAGACTACCCAGGCTCAAACCCACTTTTACTAACTGTATGGTATTTGTCAAGTGACTTACCCTTTCATTGCCTAAAATATTTACTGTAACCCTCCTTTGATTTCAAGAATGATTGAAAGAATTAAATGAGGAATTATCTAATCAGTTAAGTGATACATTTATATATTTATAGTTGAGCCTGTTTCATAAGCTGGGCTTGCAAATACTGGCTACTTCCCAGTATTATCTCTGGAAACCAAAAGAACAAAATTGCATCATGCTGAGGAGTTCTTAAGCTCAGAAATCAACCTCAACGTGGAGCTGATATTTATCATTCTCTTTCCACACCCCCCCCAGTTATTCCCACACTCCCCTAAGTTTTTCACAGCAAGCTTACTTCAGACTGATCACCTCTGTTCTGGAATACTCCTTGACTAATAGGGCTCCTCTCACTAATATGCATACACATGAATCATCTAATAACCCTGTCCAGAAGAGTTCATAGGAGTGAATGGCAGATTCTTCTTCTCAGAGAAGTCCACTTGGGGCCCGGCCCTAGGCTGGTACCTGAGGCTGGTAGCTAGTTTTGTACACTGGCTTAAAACGACCCACAAATGATACCAGGGGCTCCCCTGTCTAAACTGTGCAGTGTGGTCTGTGGTGGAGCCCTCCTTTTCTCCTGGGAGTCTGGGATTTGGGTTCTTCCCAGGCAGAAGGTGCCTGCCTACCTGCCAGGTTTCAGAAAACAGCTTGGCGACTCGGCAACTAACTGAGCTTCGAGGTGGAAGCCACTTCTCAAGAGCTGTCACAGTCACTGGGCCAATCGACTGTGTCCTGCGTGACTTCACTGGGAAAGCACTCGCCAGCTGACCTAGTTTCCTCTGGACTCCACCCCGGGTGCCGCTTCCCTCTGCTGATTTTGCTTTATTTGTTTCTCTGAAAAAAATCTTAGCCACAGCACGCCAAGTTCTGAACATCTCTGCCAATCCCACCTAGGGAGGCCTCGGTTCCCCTAACACACACGCCGCCTTAAAAATGTCTTGTCCTTGAGAGATCTTCCCTCTCTACAAAGTCAGTGTTCTCTGAGCAGAATCGTCCTGAATGGTGGCACACGCACCGGACCGGAGAGACTCGGCTTCAAGGCCGCTCCTTCCTTTCTGGCTATACCACGCTTTAATGTTCCCAGCAGTTCCTTGGGCGGACTGTGAAAACAACACCAGTTATAGAAGAGACCAGGACTAAGTGAACATTCAATAAATGTAAACATTTATGGCAATGTTTAACCACCACTGACAGCTACAGTTTCTCTCAGTAGCTAACGGGTCACTTCTCAGATGACTCTTCTCAGAAGAGCCTGTGTGGGGGAGAGGGACAGAAGTAACTGAAAATAGGAGGTTTAGACGCTTGGCCAGTACATAGCATTCGAGAACAGGGTGAGACCGGAAAGAAAACCCAAACTAACACATTCCAAAGGCACAAGTGCTTTCCTCGTGAAAGGCAGAGGCTGAGAACTTGCCACGCTGTGAGACACCTGAAGCACTAACAGGAGTATTCCTGAGTACCATTGCCTGGAGCCAACAATAATGAATACTGAAACTCCAGCCCTTTTCTAACAATGCAAGGCCTGCTACCTAGACTAGCCCCTGTGTTGCCTACACAGTGGATTAATAGGTCCTGAAATGCTTCATAAATTGAGGTCAAGGTTTTCTGTTTCTGATTTCACTTTTATCCCTTCCTGCTCCTCTGTCACCCATCTGGCAGCACCGTCAACAAAGGTCCTTTGCTGCTTGCACCAACCGTTACTCATACATGGTGATGTGCTGTGCCATCCTGTGGCATGGTGGGCTAGACACTTGCTACTTAGAAAACAAGAGAAAGTACTTGGCTGGCATGAGCAGAGCCCTGGGAACCCCAACACCATTTAGATACCAAACTACAATGCCCTATAAGTTAAAAAATAGTTGATGTTTAAAATCCCTCCTCCAAAGAGCACACTGAAGGAAGCAAGTGGAGATTGTCAGAGTAGAAGTCAACAGAGCTCACAGCCAACCCCAACAGAACCTCATTTCCCAAGTTCTAGTTACCTAACTGAAAGAGGGAGATAACTTGATACTATTTTTTAAATGACAAAAATGTATTAAAATGTATATAGTAATATATATCCAAAGGAAACATAAATTATTATCTTCCAACAGTATCCAACAAGATATTGACAAGTAATAGCTAATAATTCTTTGAAACAGCGGAGACATGTTAGCATACAAGGATGGTCATATATATGCCTTATTATTTTACCATAGCAATGATATAAATCCAAACCAATTTGGTTGCCCTGAGGTTCTTATGTAAATCAAAAGCACACAGCACTTACCTGGAGGATTTTATTGGCTGTTATTACCGGAGACTTGTCATTTACAGACTCAACAGTCACAAAAAGAGTCTGAGGCAGACTCTGTTTCCCAAGCTCCGAGCTGCTGGCCAAGATGGTGAGACTGTCCGTTAGCTCCCGACTGCCATCATGAACATAGTGAATCAACTCCTGCTCCACCTGAAACCAAACCAACAGAAGCACTCAGTCCCAAACCATGAAAGAAGTGCTCAAAAAAAAAAAAAAAAATTCCAAGTGCAAAACTCTCCCTAAGGCACAGAAGCATGTCTTCATCCCACGACGGAGTGGGAATTGTGAGGATGGCATCACACTTCATCCTAAAAATAAGCAAAATGCCACTTTGTCCTAAAGATAGGTTTAAAGAAAGGTAGAGAAATGCAAGGTGGTGCCGGAACGGGAATGCTGAATTAGTAGCAGAAGACAAGTTTAAATGCCACCTCTGACAGTAATGTGTGCTGCTGGGTGCACATAACCCAGTCCCTTCTACCAATGGGACACCACGGTGAAGTTCAAGTTCAACTTGCTTATTTCAGGTGCCTACATTTGGAAGGTTTTGGTTGTTTTATTTGACAATCCAAACCATCAGAGTTAGGCTCCCCTGGGGTTTCGTTTCTCTTCCTTGGAAACACATGGATCAGGGAAACTATAAAGTTCCTCACACATATTTTCTGAGCTAAGGAGGCGTTTCCTTAACCGTTTTCTGTGTCTGAGGTTATGTGTGATGGTAAGTTTTAATTGTCAACTTGAGACAATCCGGACTCACCAAAAAGAACAGCTCAACTAAGGACTGTCTCCATTCGGGGGAGTGACTCAATTAAGGCATTGATGTAGGAAGACCCAGCCTACTGTGGGTGGCGCCATTCCCTAAGCAAGGGGTCCTGACCTATTTAAGAGTCAAGAAATAGAGCTGAACAAAGGCAAGCGAGCAAGCGGTATGCATATATTTGTTTCTCTGCTCTTGATTACAGATGGGATGCAAGTTCCTGCCACTGTGACTCCCCTAGAACTGTAGGCAGAAATCAGCCTCTTCTCCCTAAATCACTTTTTTGGGGTATTTGGGGGGGTATTTTATCATAGCAACAGAAATGTAACTAGGACAATCTGCTACCTTCTAATCTTGAGCCCTCACTTTCATAATAAATCATGTATCTCTTATCTCTTGTTAATATATATCTCCTGTAGACACACTATGGCAGAATACATTACAATCGAATCATTCTACCACAGAAGATCTCTTTCACAGTAATAAAGCAAATGTAATATTTACTTTTATTCCCTGTTAGACGCCATCTTTTTAATTTCAGTTCTGAAGTTGGCACTGGATGGTTAGGGTATTCCTCTTTGATTTGTAGAAACCAAAAATCTTATCAGAGTCCTTTCCCCTCTCTCAGACTTGACTGCTGGAAGCACGGAAGATTACAGTTCTGCACCAGATTGCATTCAAGCTAGAGGGGAATTTAGCTTCACTGAGTCTGCTACCAAAACACAACGGTAAGAACTTCCAACGACCCAAAGGAGTTGTTGGAATTCCGAACAAGTCTCTGGTGCTGTGTTTGTTTTGACAAAATTTAGCCAAAAATTTGAGCGGTTCAACTGAGCCCATTCCTGTAGCACACTTCCTTTGAACAAAGCCTTTTGATCTTACAGTGGTGTTCCTGACGGGGTGGAAAGTTCAGTCCCCTCAAGGGAAAATCATGGCCACAGGTGCTATGAGAGATTCTGGAGTTCTGTGGGTAGAAGATTCCAGACAACAGGGCCTAACCTCGGATCCCTAGAATACACTGTTAGGCTGCTCAGGCACAACCAGTGAGTGGGACTCATCACAAGATGAGAGATCTCAGAAATGAAAGCAATCTAGTGATAGTGCTCACTGCCAGGACACTTTTCCCGAAGAAATATATCACTTCCCCCAAATCATACACCCTTTAATGAGCAATATTTAGCTGGGAGCTGAGAAAGGTCCAAATTGCATACCATTTAATAATATTTGGCTGAACGCTGCCTCTTCCTATCCTTTGAAAGCACCCCCCCCCCCCAAAAAATCTGCCGATCAGATGAAGGCCCCAGCCTTTTCTAGCTCTCTTTTCTGGTTTATTTATTTTTTTCTATATTACTAATAATCTTCATTCAAAATGCTGCCTTTCACAATTTTCCTGCCTCTCTGTCTCCTTGTTCCCCCACCCGAGGAGAAACTCCACAAGGACAGGGTTACTGCCTGGTTAATTTGTCAGGATGACCTCATCACCGAGCTCCAGAAGCCCTGATCTAAGACATTCACAAACTTCTTACTGAGCAAATGAAGCCAGGGTCTCTCCAGTAAGACACTGAAGACCACAGACACATAGGATCAGGGTTACTTTAAGTGAAAATGACAATATCTCAAAACCTAGAGACTACAGGGGTTACACATAAAGAGACAGTATAAGGAATCACCTGACAAATAGGGACATGTGACTTTGTCATATGTCTATGTCTATGAACATATGTCTTATGTCTATGAACAGGCTGCGTGGAAACACAAATGCCCCAGGAGACAAGTATGTCTCCACACAGATTTCAACAGGCAACTCAGAATACATGAGGTAAAAGTATTTGATTCAGCTTACAGCAAAGCAGGCGGTCACCATTGATAGGTTTCCTGGATACCATGATTGAGAGATGAGAATAGTCCTCTTCCCTGGGTCAGAAGGAGAAAGTGCTCTCCTAGCCTCTGCATTCTGTCTCTTCATGGCTTCCTAATGATACCTCTAGCCTCCTTGACATTGGATGCAGACCACGCCTCCTATGGGCAGAGACTGGAACCCTCCAAATGTAGCCCCAAATACCCTTTGCCCCTCCTCAGCCTGTGGGTACACCTCCCCAGATGGTCCCTCATCTCTCAGGCCCCCACACTCTTGGCTATGCTGCTCCTTTAACTCACACTGCCTTTTTTGGGTTCCTAATCTCTTACTTCTGTGCTCTTTATCAACTCCTCAAAGTCTAGATTGACCATGGTCCCTTCACAAAGAGTTACAGTCTTCTCTCTGCTCTTCGGTTAGAACTGAATATGCCAGCTCTGTACTCCTACAACACGACCATGGAAACAGAATATGAGAGGTAAGAGAGCATCCCAATTAAAGATGAAGCATCTGGCTCCTCCATGGCACTTCCTGAGGCAAGGACGACATTTCAGTTACCACAGCAAAACATAGCAAATAAAACAGAGCATGCCTTTAGTAAGTGGATTTAAATCCATTAGGAATCCCATAACTTGGATTTTCACATTTTTATTTACTTTTATGTTTGGGTGTTTTGCCTGTATGTATGTCTGGGCACAATTTACATGCCTGTTAGCCATGCCAGATCCCTTACAACCAGATTTACAGAAGTTGTGAGCCACCATGTGGCTGCTGGGAACTCAACCTGGGTCCTCTGCCAGAGAAATCACTGCTTTTAACTGTTAAGCCAACTCTTCAGTCTCCAACTTGGCATTCTTAGAGGCAAAATGAAGCAACATACATGTGTTTTTAGCTGGAGAGGCAAAGCCAGGCAAATGTAGTGGTGGGTAGGGGGTTGTTTGTGGTTTCCAATCTAAAGAGTTTGTATTGCTCGGGGTTTCTAAGGAAGAGCTGCAGGGCAATTTTCAAAACTGAAAAAATAATAAACATTGGTAGAAGTCATTAATTTACTCCTGTAAGAAAACACAGTCTAATAATAATAATAATAACCAAAGCAAAGAAACCAGATAGCAACCTCGAGCTATCGTTGACTTTGGTTATTTCATCTGCCTTCAAAATCTGGATGCCAGATGAGCAGTTGTATCCAGCTTGCTGACTGCCAGGACTGAGCCACCCTAGACACCTGTGGCCCCATGTTTATAGATATATACTATATAACTATATATATAACTATATAGTTTATAGTTATATAGTTATAGTACGTTCTTCGTAAAACATCTGGTGAATGGATGAAGAGGTACATGAATGAAAAACGTTCACCAAAGATGAAGTAGCTGAGTGTTCCTGGTATCAATAGGGACAGGGTACTCTTGGAGAAGTGGACATTAGTAAGGACGGCAGAGTCAGTTCCTGGTGTACAGTCAAACGTCAGAAGATTGGGAGAAAGTAAAAAAATAAAATCTAGGACCTCTGACCATCTTTCTCTCAAATGTTTAGAGTGTGTGAGGGGCGCAGTGATGTTTAGAGTGTGTGAGGGAGGCAATGTGTTTAGAGTGTGTGAGGGGCGCAGTGATGTCTCCTTGTGGGAATAAGTCCTCTCACCTCGCATTTTCAGCAGAAACAGGATCTAAGAGAAGCTTCCAAATTCATAGCAGTGAAAAGAAATGTTGAATGTTTTTAAACTACAAGACCCATCTCAGGAAGTAGTAAATACGCCATCACTGAAGATGTTCAGGCAGTGTTAACCCCGTCCCAATGGGGACGCTACAGACAGGCTTCTAGCATCCTGTGCGAAGCTGGACCCCAAGGTCCCATCACCCTGAAGTCTGTAAGTCTAAATGATAAAGAGTCAATTCCAACCCCCTCCCCCCGTGCCGGAACAACATACTCAAATATATTAACTGTGATTTATTACCTGTTTCCTGGAAAATTTCATTAGCTTTACTCTTGGAAAACTGGAACTTTGAACATAACCGTGCTTTGGTGGCTCGAGGAGAACGAATTTACAGTCAAGATTCTCAAAATACTTGCTTGGAATTCTGAGGTGGTCTGGTAGAAGTGCTTTGGAACCCCCTTCCTGAACCGTGAGATTCTGTACTTCCAGGGGGATCCACTTAGGGATGATATCCAAACGCATCTCTACACTCCTTACAAAGTGGGAGTCCCGGCTCACATCTAGGGTGAACTGATCCTTTTGTTGGCCGGGAGCTGTCTGTACATAAAGGACATTGCCGTCATCAACATCCTGCCGGGTGAAACTCAGAGTGGGCTTTCCGTTTGTACCCACGTTGCCATCTTCTGTGGTAGATTTTTGGAGGTGTCCATGCATTGGTGGAGTCCTGACTACAAACTCTGTCTCCGGAGGGATCTCATCTTCAGTCCCAGCCTTGTTCACAAACACAACACAAGAAGAGCACATGAAGAACCAGAAGCGCCAAAGCTGTCGATGGTTTCACTTTGACAAGTGGCCTAAGTTACAATCAGTGTTATTACACAGCTTAAGATCAGGTCTGACCTGGGGCCATGCTGATCATGCCAATATTTGGAATCTCAGCCCTGCTCACAAACAAATGAATGAATAAATGGTCAACAGCACGTGTGTAGCTATAAAGCATTTGCACACAGCAGAAAAACACCCTGAATATTCTAAAAGTTAAGGCAGAAGAATTAAATGTTATAAGGGAGGGGGGCTGGAGGCTTGCCTAGCATTAAGCACATGCAAAGCCATAGATTTGATCCCCAGCACCATGGTGGGGGAATTATGAGGAGAAGGAAGCAAGGATGGTTTCAGGAAGAAGAGTTGCATCACTAAAATTGCACGACTGTAGAGGGGGAAAAAAAGCCTTTTCCCTGTTAAATTCTACTTTCTCTAGCTCAGCATTTCCTGTGCATTTTCATTTTATTGATTCAGCAAAGTCCATTTAGAAACTGTCTTTGCAGCAGATTAAGTCACAAGAGGGAGCATGCCCCCTCGTGGTGAGACGTATTAACTCTCTAAGTTTGAAAAAAAAAAATGTGAACCGCTAGTTATTGCCTTTTCTTCCCTTAGTCAAGTTTCATTATTTACCAACCTGATTCTAGCTCCCGCTCATCTCCGATATTATGGGTTACTCTTGGGAAGCTGGCCTGCGTCCTGAAGGCAGAGTCGGAACAGCCTGCATGTCTGGCCAACTGTTAAAAACACAGCTTTCTCAGCCTACACTCTATAGGAGATGACCCTAAAAACAACAGCCAGGCCAAACTGATCCATAGGTAGGGCTGTGCCTACTAGGAACTTCGTGGCTCTGGGCTCACCCCAGTACAGCTCCCCTGGTCTAGATCAGTTTTATCTACCAGTTTAGGGAAACTACACAGGATCACATCCAGAAATAAAGAAAGAGACTGTGCAATGGTGCCCTAAGATGTTTGGGGAATCCCTTTTATGTCTGTTAAATTACTTCTTCCTCCCATCATAGACTAGCCCATATCAAATGAAACGATGCTAGTACAGCTGTTAACAACAAACAAAAACGAAAAGCTCCTCGTGTGCCATAACACATACTTCCGTCTCTTAGTCCTAGGTTCACACTGCAGTAAGCATGGGCACATACACGAGCGTGTATATAAACACGGCTTTAAAATAAGACTGAACATTGTGCAGATTTTATTTCCAAGTGAGGGAAAATTGGTAGAATCAAATTCCAAACATCCTAACTTTTCATCTCAGTGGCACATAATATGTATATTAAGGGTGCATACATCCACCTAGTGGTGGCAGCACATGCCTTTAATCCCAGCACTCAGAAGGCAGAGGCAGGTGGATCTCTGTGAGTTCGAGGCCAGCCTGGTCTACAAGAGCTAGTTCCAGGATAAGCTCCAAAGCTACAGAGAAACCCTATCTTGAAAAAAAAAAATTGTACATACACATACATTTGAGCTACTCCCAGTACCATGAAACACACACACACACGGAGAGGGACAGAGAGAGACAGAAAGAGAGACAGAGAGACAGAGACAGAGAGAAACAGAGAGGGTATTCTCAGAAGCAAACAAATAGATTATTAGTCCCCTCGAGTCTAAGCCAATAAAAACACCCAGTGTTTTGGGTGGCACCTACCTGGAGCTTTCCACTGCTCAGTTTTACTGCTTTTCCTTCTTCAACCATAAGGCTGCTGCCGTGCAGAAACTGAGTGTAATGTTGGTGACTCCCCAAGGACACTTGGACACAAATGCTCACATCTAAGTAGGCATCTTTAACTTTCGCTGTCAAGTTAAACGTATCGAAGTTCCCATCGCCATTGTGCCTATAAATCACGTGTCCCTGCTTCAGGTCATGTTGGGAAAATGAGTGCAACTCAGAATTGTTGACCAGGATTCTGCCATGTTTGGGGGGTTGCGAGATGTAGAATTCAAACTCACGGTCTGTTCTGACATCTTGGTTCGTGGTGACGCTCAGGTTGGCTGTTGTGATGCAGCTGTCTCTCCCTCTGGACACAAGCAGCCCTGTGTTGTTGACTATGTGGACATAGGCCTCTGACACACTGACCTCGAAAAGGAATGGCGTGTAGTGGACACCATCTGTCACGAACAGCAGGAATCGGGCAGAGTCTGGACCGTGGTGCCTGAAGAGCACACGCCCTTCCTGGAGGTCCTCTTGCCTGAACTGGTACAGCCTTTGAGACGGGTCATCGGCTTTCACCAAATCTCCATTTGGTATGCCACGCCGAGTGTAGAGCAGCTGCCCATCATCAAAATCTACGTCAGGGTCATGGAAGCAGAGGTCTGCTAATGTCAGTAGGCGCTGGCTATCCCGCACAACGTGAAAGACCTTATCCACCACACGCACCGGCTTCTCATCATTCTTCAACTCAACAGAAACGCTGACTTTGATTTCTGTAGACAAGTGTTCCGAGTCAAGATTTCTGACTCCTCCCTGTCGGCCCAGATCTGTGGCAGAGGCCAGCACAATGAACTCATCACACTGGGTCTCAGAGTCATCATGAACATACATCAGCCTTCCACCCACTATGTCTTCCTCTGTAAACCCACTGATGCCACTGTCACCTCCCAGAGAAGCTGAAGAGCTGGCCAATTTCAGTTCCCCATGCTGAGGGCTCTTGGTGACTTCATATTGGAAGACATGATTGTCCAATGTTTGAACAAAGAGTTCTGATTTTGAGATTAATGTCCTCTCCCCTTCTTTTACAAATAGTCCAGTGTTTGTTAAAATAATATGTGTCTTATCTGCTTTAAGGTTTATCCTGAAAGTATAATCTTTTGTTTCTATGTGTTTTACAATAACTGAAAAAGTAAATGTGTCTTGTGAGTCTTCCCTGGACCTCCCCTGAGGTTCATAGCTTACCTTAGAGTCTGTAATATTTTTCTGACTGAAAATTGACCTTGTTCGAAGAACTTCATTGCCAAGTAGCAAGCTTCCTTTCTTGGGTGGGATCAGTAACTGGAAATAGAGTTCCCTCTCAGCTACTTCCAGGCTCTCTGTTCCAGCCTGCAGATGGTCAGAGCCCAATACTTTCCTGCTTGCGCTGCTAATCTCTAGAGGAACATTTTTCAGAAGTGTCAATTTCAGCCACTGAACGGTCACAGGAAACAGGAGCTCCTCGCTTACTCTTCCTTCTACGTTAGCTTTAAATTTAAAGTGATCCGTCGCGTTTTCTCGCTGCAGTTCTTTGAATGAACTATAGTATCGGATCCGACTCTGGTCAATGGAACGTTGAGAAAAGGTACTGACTTGCTTCCATTCCCCGTTGGCTCCCCGATGCTGAATTTGGCCAAACTGAGGTGGACGAGTGACATCATAGCGGGTGTCCATCTCATGTGGTTCGCCATTCACCTTCACCGACAAGTCGCTCTGTGTGATCAGAACCGTACCACCCTGTGGTACCACCACACCAGTTCTAACTACCACCTCAAAGTCCCAAGGAACAGCCATGACCCGTAACACCACAGTATTGCTAACCAGCTCACCATCAGTGGCTCTCAGGACAATCCGAGAGTTTCGATGACCCTTGTGCACGTAGAAAATGTTGCCAGCTTGTAAATCCATCTGTGTAAAACTATTGATGGCTCTGCCAGGGTCGCTGGCACGCTCTAAAAACCCAGCATCCACGTTGAAGTCGCTAAGCACAGAAAGCCTGAGATGCCGCGAATCGGTGTCAGGGTCTGATACCTGTACCACATTGGGGGTCAGCTGTTTCTTAGAGTTCTCGAAGAGGAGCAAGTGTCCTCCTGGGAGCTTAAGGAGTGGGGGGTCGTTCACTGGAATGACTACAATATTAAGAACATGCGAAATGGGATCCTGCAGCTGGGACGGCATCGCCTTCTTGCTACTAGAAAAAACCGAAAATGTAAAGAAATCTGCAGGCTCTTCCGAGCCATCGTGGACATACCACACTTTCCCATGCGTCAGATCTAACGTAGTAAAAGTCCTCTCCATTTCTGGTGCATGCCGAACATCTATTTTAAGGAAACCATGAGCTGGCATTTCCTGTATTTTAAATAGTATCTGAGAATGGTTGATACCCAGATCCAGAAAGTCCACATTCACTTTTATATGTTTTTGTCCCAGTACAGCCTGTCCACCTTCTTGGACTTCCAACTTACTCAAAACCAAAAAACCGCCACTTCCGTTTTCCCGAAGAGAGCTGGTACTGGGAAGCGCAGTGGAAGGGGCTGGCTCCGGCTGAGGCAGGTCTTGCTCTGCTGTCCCAGGGGGATCTGGATCGTGGACGCCCTCACTTGTGCACCCAGCAGAAACGTCTTTGGAAACCACTGCGTCCCTTAAAGCTCTCACTTCCAAGTTTGCTTCCAAGGCTCTCAGGCATCCTTTCAGGGCGATGCCCCGAGCAGATTTCCCAGGCACGGACACAAGTTCTAACCCCCGCACTGCTTCCCACATCCGGTGATTCAGGCCTCCCACGAACAGGGGCCCTTCAGATACAAATGGTTGGTTTTGCAGAGGCAGCGTGGCCCTTACCTCTTGTTCGTCTACCGTGAGGTCCAGACACCTCCTCGTGACTCTGAGTTGAACAACATGCCACTTGTTGTCACTAACGAAGCGGGGCGAGGAAAGCTGAGTTTTTGTTTCTCCCTTTCCCACACGAGCCTTCAGGAGGCCCTCGTGTATTGTCAAGGCAACAAAATCTCTTCCTCTACCTGACTGAAATAAAAGCAAGGCTTGTTGGGTTCCAGTTCGCACGGCAAATCTCAGTGTCCCTTCCCCCTGTACCCTCCATTCTGGAAAGGCGACATAGGACCTAGAACTGAAAAAGCTAATAGCTTCATTCTTCCCAGCAAAAAACTCATCGTTACATCCCAGCGACACCTCATGAACCTTCTTGAAGCCAGGGAAAGACCTAAGGGAAGTAAGGACCTCCCTCCGGTTAAACACCACGCCCTCTATGCATCCTCGGAAGTTGGGGGTCTTTCTGTCCAGGTAAGGGACGCTGAGTCCCCCACGGCCTCCTACATAGACTCCATGGTGAAATGTGAAGTTCTGCATCCCTCCATCCCGCTGGCCAGTCGTCTCGTACTGCTTGTCAATAACCAAAAGAACCTTATCCTTGCCATAGTACAGTTCCACCGAATGCCACGCCAAATTGTCCACACGAACTCTTTGCTCAGAAAGGAGAAGCTGTTCACGCGTACCCAAGTTTATTTTCACCTAAGAGAGACAAGAGCCATAATTAATGAACCTCACCAAGCCGTTCCTC
This sequence comes from Alexandromys fortis, assembly GCF_014885135.2. Taxonomy (NCBI): domain Eukaryota; kingdom Metazoa; phylum Chordata; class Mammalia; order Rodentia; family Cricetidae; genus Alexandromys; species Alexandromys fortis. The sequence goes on along the minus strand of NW_026067959.1, from coordinate 3,610,159 downwards.
TCACAGAGTTATATTGGAGGCATGGGGCTGCTATGGATCGACCCCACTAAAACTCGTGGTGAGACCTAAATCCCCGGCTCAGCAGTGCTGAGAGCTGCTGAGGCCTCAAAGAAGTGATTGGGTTGTAAAGAGGGGTTAATGCATTGTGAGGTCTCTCAGGGAAATGGACTGGTGGCCCAAGAGGGGGTAGAGGTGTTACAAAGCAGGCTTGCCTCTCGCTTCTTCCCTTCCACCATGACGCCTTCACCAGAAACCAAGCAGACTCTACCACCATCCTCCTACACACCCTAGACGAATCTTCTATTTCCTTTATGAGTTACCTACACTACCCGGCCTCCGGTATTTTATTTTTGCAAGAGAAAGAAAGGAGAAAGAGAGGGAAAGGGGGTGAGGGAAGAAGGGAGGGAGAGAGGGGAGAAAGGGGAAGAGCGTGAGAGTGAATTGAAATGAAAACCTCCTAGAGTTATGGATTATATCCTGAAGTGGAAAAGTTCAGAGTCAGAATATTTAAGATACACTGGAAACATCTAAGACAATCCCACCCTAACTAAATGGTATATCACTTTATTCTAATGAAAAATGGTTTATTCTATTTCTATGTGGCTTTGTGTTCTCCAGTAACTGAATTCTTATTTATTTTAAAGATTAAAATAAATACCTGTAATATTCCCGACAGAAGCTCTATTAGGCAATAGTCGATTTTCCCAGCTGCAAGAAAAAGCAAGCCTTGTGGCTTGCTGGTTTGAAATCTCAGCTGAAGCGACAGCCCAGAGGAGACTTCCGTGATGCTGAGCCACACGTAGCTTTCGCCATAGAAGGATGCTTCAGGGAAGAAAAACCCAGGTCAGTAAATTTGCTACACAATGGCTATGCTTCATATTGTCTTCCTCATCATGGGCTGACCCTGCTGAAGAAAGCTGCCTTGCCAAAGGCCACCCCTGCTGTCTAGGGTGGCCCACAGACCCGGCGTGACGTATCAAGACACAGCATTCTCTTCCCTCACTCAGGGCAGACTTAAGGGGTCCCTCTTCACTAGAGCCAGCCAAAGGAGCAGCCAAGGCTTTCGCTAATACCGAAGAGAAACTCAAATTCTTTATCTAAGTCTGTTCCCTTGCCTTCTGACAAGGTTGATTCCCCCTAATAAAATTCTTGCATGTCAAGTTCCATCTGAGATTTAGCTTCCCATGGAAGCTAACGGGCACTAAAGTGGCCTTAAAAAGTAGACTCTGGAAGGGACTCGATGCCGAACTACCCTCGACTGAAAGGACAATTAAGACGAGTGTCACTGTCAATAGATTTCAAAGAGAAATTCAAAGAAGTATAAATAAAAATAATCTACCAAAATGTATGGGACACAGCAAAAGCAGAGGAAGTGTGTTTCAAAATAAATGAAAAATTTTCAACATGCGACCTAAAGATACATCTCAAGCACCTAGGAGCAAATCAAACCCCAAGTAAGCCAAAGGAAAGAAATATCAAATATCTGAGAAGAAATAAACAAGACGGGGTCTAAAAATGGATTAAAGATCAGTGAAGCAATAGGGTTTTTTTTAAGATACACAAAAATAAAATAAAACACCTAGAAATAAATTTATCCAAGGAAATAAAAGGAAAATTAGAAAGAAATCAAAGACACACACAGAAAAGAAAAGCATCTCATGTTCATGAGTTGGAATAAATCATATTATTAAAAAAAATCTATATTCTATCCTAATTGATTTACAGATTCAAGGCAGTCTCTACCAAAATGTCAATGATACTCGTTACAGAGTATCCTAATTTTATATTAAGCACCAAAGACCCTAAATAGTTAAAAAAAAAAAAAAAAAGGTCTGAAGCATCACAATACCTGATTTCAAGGCATACTGCAGTGCCATGGTAACCAAACATCAGGCACAGGTATACAAACAGACATAAAGACCAGGGGGAATAGCAGGCATTCCAGAAACAAGTCGATTCTCAATAACGGCATCAAAAACATACACTGGAGAGACAGCACTGGCAAAACTGGATGATGGAACTTGACCCCTTGTACAAAAATCAACTCAGAATTATCCGAGTCCTAAACATAAGACCTGAAAATTCTCAAATTACTAGAAGAAAATAAAGAAGGAAATACCTCAAATATCTCGTTGGTATTGAAAGATAGCAAGGACTCTAACGTCGCACAACCAACAGCAAAGACTGTGTTTCCTCAGAATAAAAACCTCCTGCATAGCAAATGAAATGACTGACACAGAAGGGACAACTTGAAGGATGAGAGATGATGTTTGCCAACTACTCAACTGACAGGGGACTGGTATCCAAATACACAGGAGCGCAGAGTCTCAAGAGCAAAAGAAACAAGTTCCTATTAATGATCTGAACAAACACTTCTCAAAGAAGAAAGACAAATGGCCAAGAGATGCATGAAAAATGTTTGATGTGATTAGTGACTCGGAAAATTCAGTTCAGAGCGAGGATATCATCTTACCCCAATTAGAACGACGAATACTGAAGCAATAACAAATGCTGCTAAGTATATGCAGAAGTAAAGGAATATTTGTGCACTGTTAAGAAATGTAAATTAGGACAATCAATATGGAGATTCCTCAAAATAGTTAACAGAGCCACCACAGAACCCAGTCTTCCCATTCAGAGAAAATATCCGAGGGATGGAAGGAAAGCAAGGGATGAATTACATACACGTCCATGTTTCCTGCAGAGCCAAGTCACAGCAGCTAGAAAAACTCAGCAGCAGACAAATGGATAAATGAAATTAGATAAACTGTGGATGACTGATATACATGGTACATTGATGTTGGACAGACAGAGATAATATTTAGATATATAATGCATTATTAGTCAGGCATAAAATTAATTACAGCAAAATGGGTAGAAGCAGGGAACATTAGGTTAGTGAAATATGCAAACATGTTCTCTCTCGTATGTGGAAATCTTCTTTTTCTTTTTTTTCTTTCTTTTTTTTCATCCTTAATGTAGGAAAGGGATAACTGGGAGCTGGGAAGAAGGAGGATAAAGGGGGCTGGAATTGATCAGTATATACTGTACTTAAACAACTGATAAAAAAAATGCATTCAAAAAGTCAATCAATATATTAATAAGTAAACTCAATACTAGAATATAGAGCTAAAGTCATTAAGGTGAAGCAAGCAATCACTAACCTCCCAGCCAGCTGAGTTTATTCTCCTGAATCTCCCCCCCACCACACACACACAGCTTCCCAATTTCTGACAGGCCTGGAGACTGTATTGTTAAGTGTTCAAAGCCAGGAAATGTTTTCGAAATCATAAGATCTACTGATCTACTGCTGAGATGACTAAATAACATTTGTAAACAATATTTTCCCACGTTTCACCTCTCTGGCACTAGTCAATTCCAGTTCCAGCTGGCAGCCAGAAAATTCAATCGCCTCCAGAGAAAAAAAACAAGGAAGTGGGTTTAAAACTTCTGGCTGGACAGTCTGAAGCCACTGATGCCCTCAGTTACCTCCAGGTTGACCCCATCCTCTCGGGCCCCAATACACGTCTCAGAATAACAATACGAATAAACAGGAAAGCCAGTGTAGTCAGTTCCTGGAGGGAAAGGGGATCTGAGCTCTGGTGAAGGTGAGGACGTGATTGTAGTATCTAATTTGACCAGAAAGCCAAAGACACTGTTGCTGTCCTGTGTGCTGAAATAAGGGGTAAAATGTGGTAAAATGCACAATGCCAACCATGTTTGGTAACAAGGTAACTAAACCACAGTGCTCCTGGGAGGCAAATATTTATATTGGCCTGGGATTTCTCCCGTGGGACAGTTTTCAGTCATCGTATTACCTCACAATTGACTCTAACTTGTTTTTTCCAAAGTCTTCCTAGTTTTTTGTTGTTGTTGTTAGATTTTGGTTTTCGTGTTTGTTTTGGGTTGGGTTTGGATTTGCCTTACTATTTACTGAGTGCTTAGCATGTGCCAAGTATCATCAAGAGCAGATGATAAAGACTTCATCTAACAGCTGGCTGCCTATCAGAGTAAAAAGGTTCCCAGAAAGAAGAGAGCCCTGAAGTAGTGGAGTTGGTAGGATGGGAGCTGCTTTGGGTGAGCTAGGGACTAAGGGAGGGAGCAATCAAAGCTGTGTGTCTTTCCCGGGTCCACAAAGGAGCCCAAGGATTTTCTGTGGTACTGAAGTCTCAAAGGTACACACAAGAGACTGTCGCTGTCTTGCTTTCCTGTAGCTGTGATGAAAATACCCTGAGGAAAGCAACCTAAAGGAGAAGGGAGGATAATTTTTCTTACAGTTCTAGATAAATACATTCCATCCTGGCAAGGAAGACATGGCAGCAAGCAAGGACACCGTGGCGTGAGGAGCAGAAGCTAGCTGCTGGTCATACTACATCCACACTCAGAACGCAGAGAGTAAAAAGTGAGGCCAGACCAGTGGGTCTCAAGGCCTTTCCCATGTGGCACACTCCCCCCAGTGAGGCTCCCCCTCCTATAGTGTCCACGACTTTCCCAAACAGCATCACCAGTGGGGGACCAAGTGTTGGAACACATGAGCCTGTTGGGGGGAGGTGGGGCATATCACATTCAAACCACTACAGCTAATCAAGCAATCACAGTTTTTATTAATTAGACCACTCAGTTTGGATAAAGGACACGGGGTGGGAGGTTTCCGGTTCCGGGCAAGATAGAACAGGAGGAGGAACAGAGGGAGAAAACAAAGAAGAGAATGGACAGACAGCACAAGGGGTTGAAGGCCCTGTCTGGCTCAGTACATGATGAACGGGACAGGTGCAGTTGAGCCTGCAGCAACTTGCAGCTGCCTCCTCCATACGGAGTGCCTTCTCTCACCATTTAAAGTACCTTTACAACAGGGGTGACTGGCTGCTCCTTTAATGGCCTTTACAAATCTCTACTTTAAAAAAAAATAAAAATCTGTGTTAGTGGTTGTTATCTGGCCCCAAGAACATATCAGCCCAAATGGGATGTTAAGATCCGGCCATCAAAATCTAGCCAGTCAGATCAGCACCTAACTCTCAGTGCACAGAACTATGTCCAGCGCACGTTAGAAATGACCGCCTGGAAATCAGGACTCTGTCGAAAGGGCATCAGAAAGGGATCGATAGGGAAATACACCATCGGACCGTAACTCAGCAGGCGACAGTACTGAAACAGGGCTCGAAGGGGTGCCCAGAAAAGGATGAGGCGTGAGTGAGCTCCAGAGAGGGTTAAAGAGCAGGATCATTGCAGGAGGGAGAGGGAGATGCCAGAAGGCAACACTAATCAACTCCAGATTTGGGGTTTGGTTGCAGCTTCCTAGGGTGGAAATCTCTGATGAGAAGACTCTGTGCTTTGAGCTGTTGATGCGCCTACAAGCTCGGGGAGCAAAGAGATCACTTACCACCTTGGCAAGCAGAGGGTTCCTCGCTGGTGGGCCTGGTAAGAAGGTCCTGGGAACAATGGAAAGCCTTAGGTAGCTTTCAGCTACAGAGACATGAGTTCTGCCTTCTGGAGAAAAGGATATGGTGGCTCTAGGATATAAATTAATTAAAGAAGTATTTAGAAAAATACTCCGGGTCTATTAGATGTCATGGAAATTAGAATTACTTTTCTATAATTTTAGTATCTTTTAATGTTACACCCTGTCTTTTAGCATACTGCTGTGCTTAGAAATAAGTTTCATAAGCATCATGGGTATAGAAATTTGTCTTTAAAGTTTCTGCCCAAAATTTTAATCTCCAATTGAAATTGGGAGACAAAAAAAAAAAAAAAAAAAAAAAAAACCACGTTCCCTGGCATCACACAAAATCCTAAGACAAAGTTCTAAGAAGAGCCCTGCACTGGAAAAAAAAATGTCACACTCATGAAGAAAAAAGAAGAAAACTTACAGGCAAGCAATAACTTAGCAGAAACATGCTAGGTTCCCTAGGCAACCTCTGGGCAGACTAACACAAACTCTGCTCCATTCAGTTTAAATCCGAGCAGGAAATCAATGAACTAAAATCTGCTCTGTGGCTGCACGGCAGGAGGTTTACTATTTGTCCAGTGAGCTGTGAAGGGCAGCTCTGGCACCAGGCCCCTGTGATAACTGTGCAGCTGATGCTGTTGGACAAAGACAGAGAGCAGAGGGCAGGAGGGTCAGGCACACTAAAACATCTTCAGTGTCCAGGGTGATCTAGGTCAAGCCATTTGCAGCCCTCTGGCTCTTTGCAAACCATAACCCACCAGGCTCTCCACTCTCCAATCCACCCAAATAACTAGCCTTCGTGCAGTTACTCCACCCTTACTGCCTCTCAATGAAGGATTCCCGTGTCTGGCACCACTCTGGGAGCTGCAGTTCCTGCAGTCTCTGATGCAAACAGTCTCTGCTGAATAAGCGAGTGATGTAGTCCTGATGCTGCCTGCCCTAGTTGAGCCACCAGCTTCCTTCCCTCTGCTGTACCACAGAGCCTGTGCCCAGCCATCCATGCTCTGCATACGGTTATCTGCTGCCCGCCCGGCTTCCACCCCAGACACGCATTCGTCTGTGCTGGACCCAGGCATCCTCCCTAGAGTGACGGTGCCTAAGAGCTGAGGTTGACAGCTCGTCCAGCCTCTCCCAGGCTCTCTCTTGCTCCTCTCCCAAGGCACCTGCCTTCTAATGCCCTTGCAAGAATTCTATGACCCTCATCTGTTTCTTGCGCACCCATGGTCAGGCGGTAGGTGTTTCAACTGTGAGGAGCCAGCACCTTGTGCCATGTGCCACCTGCTCTCACACCAGCTGCTAAAAGAATCTGAATCTGTGCACCAGTTCTGAGACACCAATTGGAAAAGGACTGCCAGGATATTTACTGAAGAGTCAAAAAAAAAAAAAAATATATGAGGACATCTGAGGTAGCTGCCATCTAAAAACCAAAGCAATAAGAATAGCAAAAAAAGAACTTTGTTCGTTTCAACGTGGTTGAAATTCTGTCTCTATTGACATGTGAAATGGCTGTCTGCCTCTTGGTGCACAAAGCCTTCCAAAGGCAAACAGGGAACTCTACAGTATGGGAAGTGGGCTGGTGCTCCTCTCCTCTTCTGGGATTCACTTACAGGCTTGCCTGATTAGCTAGGTTCAGCCATTATCTCACTGTAAGTAAACACATCCTCAAGACAAACAAACAAGGCCAAATGTACCTTGGTTTGGATGTTGTCTGCATCTCAACTGTAAGAGTTGGGCGCCTTGTCTCTACCATGCCAAAAGAGGTAACGGAACCCCTTTAAAAGGTGGCAACTAGTGGAAGATCATCAGGTCACGTAAGGCATCATTCATAGGAGAGACTGGGGCAGTTTTCGGGGAACCCTTGCCAGCTCTCTGGAGAGAAGTGTTCTAAAGCCTCACCCTGGACATTCTCTGGCTTCCCCTCGCCATAAACTCCACTGCCATGGTTCCCTCACCAGAGCCAGCACCGAAGTCAGGCGCTAAAGAAACCTCTTTTCTTTACAACAAATCCAGCCTTGGGTGTTTTCACATAGCAGAATAATTGATACAAGATGTTTTAAAATTTCTCCCAAACAACTCACGGATAAAGATTCATTAAAAACAATGAAGACAGCAGCAACGAGGAGCAGCAGGTCAGTCTGGCACTTTCCTTCTGGAACAAGTGCCCACCCAGCCTTGTTGGGATGCAAAAGCAACATCTGACAAGAAAGTGGTCAAAATTCGAAATACAGAAAACAAAACAAAAATAAACTACTGATAATATGCACCTAGTTGCAATTCACAATCGCTTCTTATCTTCCAATGTGGTCAATGGGCAATAGTATGGCTCACAAATAGAACACATAAGGCACCTGCACTAAAAGTACTTTTACTGGACAATTTCCACTGGCAGACAAAGGTGGCTTCTGCTGTGGTGAGTTGCCAGGCTGACCCTACCATCACCCTGTACCCTTCAAGACTAAGAACATAGCTCTCTTTGGGTCATTCAGTTGTTCAAGGAGGAGACAAGCGGGGAAATGAATTCAAATTACATATGTGGAAACTCAGGAAAATATTCTCAGGAATGGAGGAACGGCTCGGCAGTTACGAGCAAGAACTGATCATCCAGAAGACCTGGGTTCACTTCCCAGAATCCACACGGTGGCTCAGAACCATCTGGAACTCCAGTTCCAGGGTATCCAACCCCCTCTTCTGGTCTCTTCCAACACCAGGCACATGTGTGGGGAAACAGACATATATGAAGGTAAAACACCCATAGCCACATCCGTGCCCGTCTGTAAGGACTTGGATCTGACTGGGGAGGGAAGGGAAGGAAGAAACACAGACAGAACAACACACAGAAAGAACACTGGGGCCAGATCGTCTGACCCAGAAGCTCAATGTATTTATTATATAGGATTGAATATATAGAGAGAGTTATTATTACTACATACAGATAAACAAGAAGGCTGGGTTTGTGGTACCCGTCTGGATTAAGGAGACAAGTTCAGCTCATCTCAGGAGCAGTCTCTGTAGGCCAAAACTGGGGGTTGGGGTGGGGCTGCAGTGAACATTTTCGACACATAACGTACTATCAACATCCATACATGGACCAGAGGAAGGCTTTGCCTGTCCTGTGTGAATCTGAGGCTCTGGGGTCCTGGACATGAAGTTCAGGGCCTCCTATTCCCCCTACAACCTATATACCAAAAATAAAAGAATAATAATAAAATATTCTTCCAAGCATCACAAAGTAGATTTTGGCAAGGTCTAGGCCTACAACACTTGTCATGCTGTAGGGGCCATGGATGAAGAACACACATGTTAAAGTCCCCGCTGTGGAATTCTTTAGTCACACACCTAACCTAAAGGACTATCAACCTATTGTCTCCTAGCCAGGTTAATTGCATGGAAGAGGAGGAACGGGGAATAATGAATATGGAAGGCTGAAAATGAGTGTTTATTGAGCATTCTCAGTCTGCTAAGCCAGTGTTTGGTTAAGCCTCTCTGGGGACGTTATTACTACAGTAAACGTACAGAGGCAAAGCCAAGACTCCGAGAAGCAACCGTGCAGAGTAACTGAGAAGGGAAGAAACCCCTTGGGTTTGAAGCCCGCACCCAGCAGACTGCCAAGCCAGGAGCTTCTCGTTGCCCCCACACTGTTACTGGCTCCTTGTCTGATACCATCTGGGTCGTCAAAGGCTATTCGCTGCCCTTTGGAGACTCCCTCCTCCTCGGCTTATACCTCTCCCTTCAGTCACAGTTACTGTGGTTCCAGACCTCCGGCCCCTTGCCACACCCACAGAAAGGAACCAGAAGGGGCAGGAAAGCCTGCAGAAATAAGAAGGAAGGCGATGAAGGTGCAAAGCTTTTCTAAGCAGCCTCCTCACCACCTGAACAAGCAGGAGGGTGACGCGCCTTCCAGAACCTAGATGGCCCCTGGAGCGTCACTCTAAAATGACGTTATCACGCAACAATCACCTGCGGCAATGCTGTTTGGCCTTGGCCACCCTGAAAATGAATTTAAGACTTCAGAATCTTATAGAAAATACTACAGACATGCAATGCTTGTGAATTTGGAATTACTGGAAGACTTTTGTTGGATTGAAGGTGGGAAGGCCCAGGAACTAGGGCGCAATCCTGCAAGTTTAAAGAACCACGTGGTTAGTAATCTGGAAGGTAGGCAAAATGCCACGGAAAAAGAAAACACTAAGTATTTGGGCTCAGAAAAGCTAAGGCCCTCTAAGGTGGGACTAAAGGGACAAGGAGCCAGGGGGTCAAAGAATATCCTAAATGAACTTAAGAGTCCCCAATGCCTCGCAGGTCACGTGAGACCAAATAGCTCCCGGGCCGAACTAAAAAGGACTAGCGAGGGCCGCCCGCAGGAGTCGGCCATTCTGCTGGTCAGATGGTCGACCTTAAAACTCCTGGAGTTCGCGGGGAAGAGGTGGGGCGCAGGCCCAGGCTGGGAGTTCCAAGTGGTCGACCGCCGCGAAGCCTGTGCTCAGGGCCTCTACGGCCAGCTTGAGGACACCGGGCCTGAGTGCTCCTGGGGTCCGGAGGGCCGCTCGCCCCGCTTGCCCAGCCGCCTCCCCGGCCCGCGCCCCAACCCGGCCGCCCACCCCTCCGCGCAGCGCAGCTTGGCTTGGCCCGCCCCGGGTGGGGAAGGGAAGTTGGGGCGCGTACCTCCGAGCGCCCCGCGCGGCCCGCAGAGCTCCAGGCAAGCGGCGAGCAGCACGAGGCGGCAGACCCCGGGCCGCCCCATCCCGCCGCGCCGTCTCGGGGCCGCGCCGAGCTCTACCTGCGCGGGCCACTGCCCGCCGCGCGCCCCCGGAGCCTGGAGAGGGGCGGTGTCCCCAGCCGCGGAGCCCGACGGGGCGGGGCGCTTCTGCTACCTGCAGCTGTTGCGCGGGGTCAGCGCCGGTGGGCGGCCCCAGTGAAATCAGAGGGGGCTAGAGTGTGGGCTCCAAGGCCTTGCAAGCGACAGAGGGGACAGGGAGGCGGTGCCCCCCTTCCCTGCTTGCAGATCTGGAGCTCTGTGTGCCTGAATGGAAGAGAGAGAGAGCTCTGGGCAACAGGCTGGGGGAAAAATAGCAGGGCAGGACCTAAGCTGGCCTTGAAAGAACCGGTTCTTTCAAGCACATCTCAGAAGGACAAGTGGCTCGTTTTTCTCGGCCTTAATAAAGCCAGCCATCTGTGTAGACGTTTGTGAATATCTGTTGGATGAGCGGGAATGGCAGGAGAGAAGGTAGCCTAGACATTTCTTTGCAAATGGGAGCCTTAGTTTTGTTTCTTTTAAAGCTTGGTCCCTATGTTTAATCTTTGAATTTTTGCAGCAACTACCTGTCAGAATAATTAAGGTGTAAGAGTTAATATGTGGCCCCCGTCACTTCCTACCTTGGGAGCCATGATTATAAGCCACAGTGAGGAGAAGCTCCATACAAGTAGTGCCCCTTGGATCAGAACATTTCAGGGCTCGGCAGAACCAGCTTCCCTGGGCTACAGTTTGCTCCGCTGGGAGTTGTCAAAACGCCAGTTCTCCGACTGCCAGGACAGTCAATGTTAGTCCTGCTTTGTTCCTAATAAAACCAACGATGACTTCATTTCCCTTTCGCTCCCCTTTTTAATTCTGTCATAAAGTGCTTTTTAAGCACTGAATCACATTTTGACCTTTTCTGCAACAGAAAGTCTGTCAGGCCACTGTTCCCCTTCTAAGAAAATCTGCTTTGTCCACAGGGGCCTTCCGTGATCCTGGGAGCCCCGCCTTCCTTTAGGACAGCTGCGTTCTATTGCCTGTCCCACCCTGTGCGGGGAAATTGGAGTTGGCACCCGCTTCTAAGACCACGCCTCTGTCACGTGACGGGTTGGGGTGGGTGCTCATGACCCGAGTAGGGCAGTCATTGGCCATCTGAAGAGTTCTACTGGAAGCACAGATGAAGAGGGCCTGCGACTCACCCAAGGGGAGGTAGAGAAGCTATGGGTAGCTTTGATTGCAGACTTTTCAAATGAGCTAGTGCACAAAAAAGAGACAAGACATAGAAAAGGTTTGTTGCTCTTTGCCTGGCATTGGGATCTGCCATCTCCAGTCATCCCTGCAACCAGGGCACCATAATCCTTTCTGGGTTGTTTTGCATAAACCCGTCAAGCCCCCTTTTAGCTGAATCTGCCTGGTGTTAGGCTCCAAACTTGTAACCAAAAGCAGCCTGTCAACTGGAACCCAAACACAATAGACATTGGTAACTTAAAGGAGGGAAGGCTGATTTGGCTCTCGACTTCAGAGGTTTCAGTCCTTTCAGTCCATGGTCGGTTGGTTCTGTTGATTTTCGGCCTGAGGTAAAGCAGAAACAAAGGCAGAAGGGCAAGTCTGCAGAAAGCTGTTCTGCTCAGGGCAGGCAGGAAACAGAAAGCACAAGAGAACTGCCTGAGGATAAAATACACCTTCAAAGACACTCCCACTAACCTACTTCCTTCAACGAGGCCCACTTTCTAAGAACCCATTCAGCCAGAATGGATCCGTGGAGTAATCCCTTAAGATCCAATGTAAATAGCGCAACCCACTGTGGACTAAGTCCTCAACACGTGAGTTGGGGAGCTGTAGTATGATGTAGTGGGAAATCCTTGAGATCCAAACCATGTCAGCAAGACATTTATTAGCCACGAGACGAACACCAGACATCTAACAGACTTCCTGGGCAGGGGGCCTCTCTGTATTCATCCATATCCAGGTCCCTTGTGTCCTCTCTCCCAAACAAATGTGCACTTTATTAGTGTTATGAAATGATAACCAACACAAGGAGCAACTAAACCAGGATCCAGCCAAAAAGAATTAGAATTTTCAGTCCTGTGCAAACCTGCTACCTTTACCACTCTGACTTCCCACCGTTTACAGCAGACGGTAAGACAAACACAAACACAAACTAGACCTTGGTTCCTTCCTTCTTAAGATCACACCAAATCTCTGGTCCTCCCCACTCTAGCTCTCTGTAGTGATTTGAATAAAAATGCCCCTCCGTAGAGAGGGACTCTATTAGGAGTTGTGACCTTGTTGGAGGAAGTATGTCACTGTGGGAGTGGGCTTTGAGGTTTCAGAAGTCCAGCCAAGGCCCGGTGGTTCACTCTTCTTTACTGCTGCCTGCGGATCCGGGTGAAGAACTCCCACCCCTCTCCAGCACCGTTCCTGCCTGCACTCCGCCCTGCTTCTTGCCATGACGGTAATGGACTCAATCTCTGAACTATCCACAATTAAATGTTTGCTTTTATAAGAGTTGTCACAGTCATGGCGTCTCCTCACAGCAATAGAATCCTAACTAAGACACTTTGTAGATATTGCCTTCAGAATGTGAGTCGATATTAGCCCAGGCTGACTCTTTCTGGCCAAAGCACTGGAGGTAGAATTTACGATCAGGTCTAGCCCAGCCGCAAGATCAGTTCAGCTCAGGCTCTCTCTGTAGGTACACAGAATATCTTGGCAAACTTGCGATATCTAAGTCAGTCTAAAAGCACAAGCAGCCTACCAAAAAGGCCTCAACAGTCACCATGTCTTCCAGAAGGGCTTCTATTCGTCTGTCATCTCTAAGAACAAAGTTTGCTGTCTGGAAAGGCCTACTACAAATGCTAGCTGGGATTGCTAGTGACTGGCATTGGTGTAGGACCTGGGAAAAGTCACTTAAAAGTCCTATTTGTCTCTTCGTGTAAACGGAAGATGCTATAAGGCTTAAAATATAGCTCTGCAGACTTGTGGCTAAGTGTTGAACGTCATGTGTAGTTCATGGTAAGATTTCACCAGACACTCCTATCCCTGGGAACCCAACCAGGGCCGTAGGGCTCCTCTGTCAGCCTCCACGGCATCCTTGGTCTTATCTTTAGGACAGAGGGCTAGTTTATTTTCCTTCTATAGACTTAGCATATACCCAACTGAAGTCTAATCCTGTTACCATGCTAGTGATCTGCAGTATACACCAACCACCCTCAAGTACTGACTTTCTTGATGCTGAACATCTGTGAACCAAGTGGAGAGGGGGGGAGCCATAGCTCTGGTCCCAGAAGGGTGACAAGCACCACACCAGCTTGATTCCTCCCCTAAAAGATGAAAGGAATTGATTAGATAAATTCCCTTCAGGCTCAACATGATATGATACTAATTAGGTATCCCTGGCACTGGGACCGATGCACACTGTAAGGAAAGCCCTGTTAATGAGCACATGGGGAAACATGAAATCCTTGGGTTTCTTTACACAAGCCAAGAAAGGGATTGCTAATAAACCCAGAGCTTTTAATTCAGAGAAAATGGTTAAAGTGTCAGAGAGAGAGTATAGGATTATCTCCCTGTAGAACGCCCCTTGTTCCTCTTTTTAAAATGCTTTTTAATCCATCGTGTGCATCATTCCCAGATGAAATGTGGTCTCCAGCCAATTTGGATAGCTCTAAAATGAGAAAAATTAAAATGTTCACAGTTTTTTTTAAATGAGAAATCCATTGCTTATGGTGGCTTTAAGTCTGTTTCTTTACAGTGTCTACTCAAGAAGTCAACCCACGTAAAAGTCACATTCCTTTATGGAGTCATTCCAACCAGTGGCAGCTACAGGCTAGATGAGAGCTCTGACCAGCTCTACAGAGACTATCTTCAGACAACTGCTTTGAGTAGAAAAAGACATAAATCTTTTCCATATAAGAAGATGCTAATATTTCCCGTTTTCCAGGACCTATGGGAAGATAAACACTTTGTAGGAGATTCTATCCTAACAGAGACCCACAGCTAATAATACTGAGGCATATTTAATGGGAGAGAAGGGAAATGAGAGGTGGCCAAAGAGGTCATTCTCTTGTGCAGCAGCCTAAGTTCATGCATCTCCCTTCTCCTCTAAGCCCAAAGGGTCTTGGAAGTTATCTCTAAGTGATAGCTTCCAGAAGGATTGCCACTGGCGGAAAACTCTGACTGCGTTGTGATCTGTATCCTGGAGAGCCTATTTTTATTCACCCAGACACAGTAACCAATGAGAGATTGCATACAAGATCAGTTTAGTGAGCCATTGAGTTGGTCAAGATTACTCAAGGAAAATGGTTGATGCATCAACTGCACCAACCAAAAGCCTTTACCCTGCAAGGGCGATGACTCATAAAAGCTACATCACTGGGGTCCCACTGAATGCTTCCCCGCTCACAGTGGGTTTTTACATTTTTATAGGACCTCGAGGAGGGCATTGTGAGTCTTGTGAGTTTCTTGAAATACCCCCTCTCGAAACACACATCCCAGGAGAAAGCAGCTATAGAACTGTTGGGGGAGGCTGCTTGTTTGTTTCTCGGCCACCCAGACTCCTGAAGTAATCACACAGAAATCTATATTAATAGCAATACTGTTTGGCCAATGGCTTAGGTGTATTTCTGGCTAAATCTTTTTTGTTGTTGTTGTTTTTTGTTTTTTTGAGACAGGGTTTCTCTGTGGTTTTGGAGCCTGTCCTGGAACTAGCTCTTGTAGACCAGGCTGGTCTGCTTATACCTTAAATTAACCCATTTCTATTAACCTGTGTATCACCATGTGGCTGTGGCTTACCGGCAAGGTTTTGGCAGGCTCCAGCAGAGGCGTCTGTCTCCTGCAGGCAGCTACATGGCTTCTCTCTGACTCCACCTACCCTCTCTAAATATATCTCTTCCAGTCTGGCTATATTCTATTAAGTCATTGGTCAAAAGCAGCTTCTTTATTAACCAATGGTATACAGAGGAAAATTCAACATCATAAAACAAGACAACAGTATCATTATTTAGGGAAGTGGTTTTTGTGTGTGTGTTCTTTACACTCTGATGATACAAGTGATGAAAGATTTAAACCCAAGCTCCATGATTCATCAAAGCAACTTGCTTAACCTTCAAGAATCAGTTTTTCCATCTGAAACATGGTGACCTCGTAAGGTTAAATGAGATCATCCAACTGGAATGTTGGACACATCATGTGGTAGTTAGGGTACTATTGCTATGATGAAATACCATGACCAAAGCAACTTGGGGAGGAAAGGACTTATTTTTCTCACAGTTTCCTCTAACAGTCCATCATCAGAAGCTGTGAGGACAAGAACTCACGCAGAACAAGAACCAGGAGGCAGGAACTGATGCAGAGCCCATGGAGGGGTGCTATTTACTGACTGACTTCCCTTGGCTTGCTCAGCCTGGTATCTTATAGAATCCAGGACCACCAGCCCAGGGGTGGCACCACCCATAATGGACTGGGCCCTTTCCCGTTGATCACTTATTAAGAAAATGCCTTACACCTGTATCATACAGAAGCATTTTCTCAGTCGAGGCTCCCTTCTCTCTGATGACTCTACCTTGTGTCAAACTGACATAAAACTGAGCAGTACCCATAGTAACAAACAATATTTTGACAGTTAATTTTTATGGTGATTTGAAAGAAAATGTCCCCCCTAAAACCTGGCACTATTAGGAGGTATGACCTTGTTGGGGTAGGTGTGGCCTTGGAGGAAGTTGTCACTGTGGGATTGGGTTTTTGAGATCTCATTTCTGCTTAAGCTATGTCCAGTGTGAGACAATTCACTTCCTGTTGCCTTTGGATCAAAACATAAAACTCTCAGCTACCTCCCTAGCACTATGTATGCCTGTGTCCTGCCTTGCTTCCCGCAATGACATAAAAACCTCTGATAATAATAACTGTCAGCCAGCCCCAAATAAATGCTTTCTTTTATTAGGGTTGCCATGACCATGGTGTCTCTTCACAGAAATAGAAACCCTAACTAAGACTTATTTATTGTCCTTAGTTCCTTTAAGCAAAGTAAAGACCACTCTTCTGTAAAGAATATTATTCAGAGGCTAGAGAGAGAGCTCAGTCTGTGTTGGAGCTTCCTGTCTTTTGCTGTCATGAAATACTCTGACCAAAAGCAACTGAAGGGAGCAAAGGGTTTATTTCATCTTACAGGTTACAGTCTATCACTTAAGAAGTCAAGGCGGGAACTCAAGGCAAGAACTCAAGGCAGGAACCTGAAGGCAAGCCCGCCTGCTATTCCGTGCAACGTTACCTCCATCACAGTCAAAGAAGTACCACAAAAACATGGAAGACACTGCTTGCTGGCTCAGTCTCGGGGTCATGCTTAGCTCGCCTTCTTATACGGTGCAGGACCACCCGGGGTACAGCATCACCCACGATGGTCTAGGACTTTCTACATCAGTTAGTAAGGCAATCACTCCACAGACACGCCCACAGGATCTAGGCAATCCTCCGTGGAGGCTTTCCTCTCAGATGGCTCTAGATTGTGTCAAGTTGATATTTAAAGATAAATGGGACATCCATGAAGTGATTGCTTGATAAGCCTTAGGATCTGAGTTTTGTTGAAATAGGAGCGGCGGGGCTGCGTCCCCAACACCCCGGCCGCTTGGCTAGCTTATGCCCGAAATAACAACACACAAACTGTATTCATTTAAAGAACTGCTTGACCCATGAACTCTAGCCCTTACAGGCTAATTCTCGCACCTGGTCTAGCCCATTTCTAATGATGTTTGTAAGCACCCCAAGGTGCGCTTACCGGAAAGATTCTAGCCTAAGTCCATCGTGGGTTGCAGCTGCCTGGGAGAGCTGAGCATGGCGTCTCTGCTCCAGCAGAGCTGTCGGGTCTCTCTGGGAGCAGAGCAGAGTCTGACCTCACTTCCTCTTCCGCCCAGAATTCTATTCTGTTTACTCCTCCCATCTATGTTCCAGCCATGAGGCCAAGCAGCTGGTTTATTATAACTTAACCAATGAAATCAACAGATTGATATATGACACTCCCACATCAGAGTTTAATCCCCAGAATTCATGTAGACATTCTAGGCTTGGTGGTATATGCTTATAATCCCTCACATGAGAACGCAGAGACAGGAGGAGCCCTTGCTGGTCAACCAGTCTGACCTAATTGGTGGGCTCCAGGCCAATGAGAGATGTGGATAGCATTCCTAAAGATGGCTTCCACATATATATTCACACATGTGTACGTACATGCCCCACATATATGCACCCATACACACGAGCACACGTACACACATATATGCATGAATGAAAAGCAGAGGTTATACTGTTTAAAGACATTCAAAAGGGAATACCCAAGTGTGGGAAGTAAATAGGAACGTACTTGTCTGAAACTATTATTCCGACACCGAGTGTGCTTGTGTGGAGCAGAGGTACAATGACAGTGAAGCTGTAGCCAGGTGCCGGCCCCCAGTTTTTAGTATCTGTGTGGAAACTGTTTCTCCCAGCCCCTAGGACACTCATAAGCTCTTGACTTTGCTTCATCACCTCAAACAGATGATTCCCCAGGAAGAGCTGAGTCCCCTTTAGACACCAGCAGGAGAAACAGTGTGCTTCCCTGGCACACAGCGGGAGCAGATTCTTTCTGATGAAAACCGAGGCATTCGCAGATTGGGGCTCAGCCCTCAGGCGGGTCTTTCATCCTTGGCCAGGCCCATTCGTCTAGCAGTAAGGCCCTTGTCACCTTCCTCGGGGTCAGCCTTTCTGATGCTCTCTAGCACCTTTGCTGGTGATGATGACGAAGATGCGCTCTTTCCTGTCATTCCTCTAGGAAAGTCTACATCTTTTCTCCACTTCACCTTAATCTCTTTTGATCTGAAGAGCAATCTGTTTGGCCCCTCAGCTTTCTGTTCCAGCTTTATTCATTGACTCACAAAGGGAAGAACATAGATGGGACCCCTGTAGCTCTTGTAACCTAAAAAGTATAAACTTTAGTGGGAATGGGATTCATAGATACAAAGACAACTACCTGTTTGAATGGCTTACGAAAGGTAGCTCATAAAGAGAAAAAATTTAAAACTTCAAATTATGATTTCAGCCCCCTCTGGCTCTAGGACAATCTTTTTATTTTTAAAAGATTTATCTTATTTTTATTTATATGTGTGTGTGTCTATGTCCTATGTGTGTAAGTAGCCACAAAGATCAGAAGAGGGTATCAGATGCTCTGGAGCTACAGGTAGAGGGGGTTATGATCCATCCAACCTAAGTGTTGGGACCAAGCTTGGGTCCTCTATAAGGGCAGCAAGTGTTCTTCCCTATTCTTAACCACCTACAGCACAATCCTTTAGTTAAGAAGAACTAGTCTCTTTTTCCATTACTTTTAAAATCCAGAGTTCATAGCATTGATTTATCATATAGAAACACAGCTTATCCAGGAGACAGGGTCATGGTTTGAAATCTCCGCGGAAAACTAGTATGCAGAGACAAAGGAAGAGAAGGAGGGCAGAAATCAGCTGGCAGTGGGGTGGTGGGGAGGGAGAGAGAGAGAGAGAGAGAGAGAGAGAGAGAGAGAGAGAGAGAGAATGAACACTGGAATCTGATGGTATGTTATACACTTGAGGAATTTGACTTCAGAAGCCTTCACCTGATTATCACTGAGTTGCTGTCCGCGATGAATAGCTTCCCACTGAAGGAATGTGAAAACGGATGCTCTCATCTGGCTTTATGGCACTGCAGAGGTCAAAGCACCACGGGCATCCCCAAGGCTTTACTCCACAAAAGGAGATGGTCCCCACGGTCCCTGCCGACATTCCAGGATACCTCCAATCACTAGGTCCCTGCCCCTGAACTTTTACAGAGCTCCTGCAGTATAACAGGGCACATAAAGACGACGCTCGTCACAGCCAAGATGGGAATTCTCATAATTGTCCATTTCCTGGTAAATGCTCAGCCTCAGACCACCCTTCCTCCTGCTTACATTGTCTCAGAATTGAGTCTCTCTCAGGCCACCGGCTGGAATGTGAAGCCACATACTGTGTGACGAGACCCAGGTAGCCACTCTGAATTGTTGTTCCCCACAAACGCACCGGGGAGATTTGTGTGGAGATCCCACACAGAAGTCCTGTGCTGAGTCCCAAGGCTCCAGTGTAGTTTATGGTCATTAAAAAATGAGAACTTTACAGTAAGGAAAACCAGACATTGTCTCCACCACCCTCCCCAGTTTAACAGCGTGGGGTTCAGACACAATGCCAACAGGCACCAGGCCTCATTAGGGAAAGAAGCATTTCTGCTGAGCGTGCATCTTAACACAAAGCTGCCTTCTGCTTAAAGAAATGTAAGAAGCCGCGCGAGACTATTTTGGGTTTTCTTAGAAATACAAAATAGATCTGAAATTGTTGAGCTCTACTTTCCAAAGAGCCATTTTCCTCTGTTTTGCTTTCCCCTTCTACAAAGCACACACATGACTAGGCCCCACTTTCTCCCTGCAGCTGAATGGGACAAGATGAGAACCACAGAGAGGACTTCTCAGCCACGCCCACCCCGCCCCTGCTAGCCCGACTCCAGCCCCAGCTCCCAGAGCTTGCCCTCTGGCAGAGTCCTGCAGGCTTTTCCATGTGTCTCTGGTGCCACCTGCAGGAAGAATAGCATCCATGCGGTGTCCCTTTTTCCTGGGGCACCCAAGAGAGGCTGGGGGAAACAAGGGGAGTCGGGTTCCTGAAGAAGGCCAGTGTCTATTAGGGATGCTTAGCAATGCAAAAAGACTTCTTGGGAGATGGAACAGAGGAATGCCACGGAGCAATCCTTTTCTACAGTTTAAAGCCTCATGTGGTCAGGAACAGACAGAGATATGCAGTAAAGACAGATTCAGACCGAAAAAAAAAAAAAAAGCATCCTCTGAATGTTTTGCACTGTGCTTAAAATATAATAGGCTTGGGAGAGAATAAGAAAGTATATACAGTCTTAGATTCAAAATAATAAATAAAGTCCATAGAAAGGGGAGTAAATAATGTAAAGAAAATCAACCACATAAATATGGAAAATACACAGAGAGTCTGGATACCGTATGTTATTGTGTTGTCTTTAAATTTCTTGACTGCTAATGAACAAGTGATAACTGCCGAGAGACATTTGATTATGAAAGCTGCTAAACTAAACCAACCTTCATATTTTAAAAACATTTGACTTCAAAATTTAAGTCAAAAGATATGTTACTTTGGGGGAGAGGTTATGCTTTTGTTTCCACAGGAAATGAGAGGCTGTTGTTCTGGGCTAAGGAAAATTAGGTTTGATGGAGGAAGACCCCCGAAAGTTTTCCGATGGGAGCAGATGATCAAGACGATCCAACATCTCAGAGCATCTCTGCTGCAGTTTCCTCTGGGTTCTGCATCCAAAACAGCTTCAAAGCAACTGGATTAGATGATCCAGCCACACAGAATACTCCACTCAGGACTTGACCATAATCCTAAATTTTCTTAGGGTCCCCCAAAGATTACTGGTGCCCCCAATCAACAGGAAGTACCCTAGAAAATAACATTTCGTCTGATTTTCCACAAGCTTTTGTAAGAATAAACAATTTCTGGAAGAAAGGAGATTTATCCACGACACAGCTACCTGCAAGTTACACAGTGCACTCCAGCAGTGCAGCTTTTTTGAGTTGGAACCCATGCTGGCCCTTTTGGTAGTGATGTTGCTGGAGATACCCATAAACCAGGAAACTCACTGGATCATCAGACTAGGTGGAATAATTTATTTGATCTGTTTCTTGGGGTTTTGTTGACTTATAACGAAACTCTTATAATGACGTTTATAATGAAATATAACTCTTATAATGAAAAACATTTAATAGGGGCTGGCTTACAGTTTCAGAAATTTAGTTCATTATTATCATGGCAGGTCATGGCAGTGTGCTGACAGACAGGATGCTGAAGAGGGGGCTGAGAGTTCTACATTGCGACCTTCAGGCAGCAGAAGGAGACAGCCACACTAGGACCCACTTGAGCATATTAAGAGCTCAAGTTTCCCTCCCCAGTGACACACTTCCTCCATCAAAGCCACACCTATTCCAACAAGACAACACCTCCTAATTGTGCTGCTTCCTATGGTCCAAGCATTCAAACACATGAGTCTGTGGGGGCCATTCCTATTCAATCCAACACAATCTGTCATTGCTGCCTGATCTGGGGTGAACAAAAGTTTGTTCACAGCTTGTCTGGAAAGCTACACAAGAACTGAAGATTTTTCTGATCCGTGTGTTCAGCAGCTAGCTGTAGATATAAAGGAAGAGAGATTGTTTCATCGTGTTCTACAATTGTTTTCTCTGGCGGCGAAATCTGCATCAGACACAGAGACAAAATATGGTATTAATCCAAAGCTGAATATTTTTTATTTAATTTTTAAAATTACATTGCTGAGTGGGGGGTAGGGGAGTGCATGCCATAGCATGCATGTAAAGGTGTAGATAACTGTGCGCTTAGGGCCCGCCTTCTATCACGTGGGTCCAGGAGGTCAAGTCTAAATCATCATGCTTGGCAGAAAGTGCCTTTAAAGTGAGACCAAGCCGGGCGGTGGTGGCGCACGCCTTTAATCCCAGCACTCGGGAGGCAGAGGCAGGCGGATCTCTGTGAGTTCGATACCAGCCTGGTCTACAAGAGCTAGTTCCAGGACAGGCTCCAAAACCACAGAGAAACCCTGTCTCGAAAAACCAAATAAATAAATAAATAAATAAATAAATAAATAAATAAATAAATAAATAAAATAAAGTAAAGTGAGACCAAGCAGTCTCACCAGCAGGTGAAGTAGAAGGCTAAAAAGTCAGATTGTGCTGAGGTAACTGGAAGCCCAGAGCATGCGTGCTGGTTCTTTTACTCACAGGTATGGAAGCCAGAAGACCTTGTGATTTTAGGAACCTCTCAGAGGAAAAGCCAATATCCACACAGTGGGTCACCTACATCTACCTCTGAGCTATCTCAATTTCCTTATTACCAGAAACGAAAAAACAACAGGAGGAATACAGTCACAACTACAGTGTGGGAACAGGGAAATGCCTAGAGGTTGCTGGCCACCACATCCTGGATCCACATCCCATGAGAATTACAGGCTTTCTTTTGCATACCTATTCAATCCCCCGTCCCCAATCCTCCATCTCATCGAGTGTGGTGCAGAAATTTGGGAACATAGAGGAGGGTAAGGGTGGTGTAATTAGGGAGGAGTCTAGGGATTACCAGAGGAAGGGAGGCACTGTAGTCCAAAATTAGAAAACTTAGAGGGACCCACAGAAGAAGTGATGATATGCTTTTTCTAGGCAAACATTTACAGGCAGAAAAGCTATACTCAGGCAAGTTCCCCCTTTAAAGTACATGCCTGGTGGGGTGACCCCTTCGCTTTTCGGGCTTTCATTGAAGCCACAGGCCCACGTTGAAGCCTAATCCATGCTGCAAAAGCCAGGCTTTCGCTGAGATGGAACTTGGGTGTGGAGAGACATCCCCCACTCATTTCTCATGCACCCCCATTTTTTTTACTCGGGCTCTGTTCGGTGGATGCATTGCAACAGGCTTGAGTCACACAGGCAGGCGCTTCTATTGGGCTTCTTGAGATTCCAAGCCAGTTCCAAAATGCCTTTAGATGGCCGTTTACAAAAATCCTTTAAAACTGGGGCTATCTAATCTAAATTAACAATGCTCCAAAAGCCCAGTTTCTAAATGCGTGCTCTCGTCCCACCCCCACTTCTCTCTCTCTCCCGTATTATATCCCTTTTAATTTTCTTACATCTACTAGCATTGATAAACTATAACTAATTGGATAAAATACATGCCTAAATCTAGCTTATATGCCCAGTTTAAATAACAGTTAATGGTATCTAGTTCTCAAGTGCCCTTACAAATCTGAGATGATGGCATTTTAACCAAAAGCTTCTAACACAGACATGCAGCTCCCGCAGCACCGTATAGCTCCTCCAAGAAGACGCATGGTTACAGAAGGACCTTCTGCCTCCAAGCTTGCCCTTGGCCTTGGCAAAGCCACCCACACAGCTAAAAGCAGCCTTTTGCCTCTTCAGCTTCCTGGATGCTTCTTCATCCTGCCAAGACAGATAGACCAAATCTTCCCCCACAGGAAAAATCTTTGGGCCTCTTGTATTGTATTCAGCAGCTAACAGCAAGCACTGCTTTTAAGACTGGTGTTCTCCAAGGACTAAGGAGAGGATTTGGGATGGCCTGAGTAGCTAAAAATACTGTCTCATTTTTGCTCATTTATCCCTCCCAGATCTATCTAATGGCATTTGACAACTTAAAGTACTGTTAACTTATTACTTCATCCAAGACATTTAATAAAGTTTCCTGCTAAAATATAGACAGGTGTGCCTCTTTCACAGTCTTCACAGTCCAGGACTGACAGGTTTCAGGTGTGTCAGAGGGTCAGCGTTCCCAATTCCTTGACCTCTTAACCTAAAGTCATAGCCTTTTGCTATGACACCAAGATATAAGTCTGTTCCTGCTGTATCAAAATCAGGTCTGGGGAAAAAAAAAAAAAGTCTCCAGAGTCTTTTGCTAACCCCAGCCAGTTTCAAGCATATTTTACAGGTCACTCCTGCTGCCTGGGCCAAGACCAACCTTCAAAGCACCCCCCAGACAACGCCAAAAGACCTGCACCAGCTCCTAGGACTTCACCATTGGTACCAACTCTTCTGGATAAGGACACCTGTCAACTAAAATCTGGTTTTAAAAACCCAGGGTTGGGGCTGGAGAGATGGCTCAGCGGTTAAGAGCATTGCCTGCTCTTCCAAAGGTCCTGAGTTCAATTCCCAGCAACCACATGGTGGCTCACAACCATCTGTAATGAGGTCTGGTGCCCTCTTCTGGCCTTCAGGCATACACACAGAAAGAATATTGTATACATAATAAATAAATAAATATTAAAAAAAAAAAACCAGGGTTATCTGCTAGTGTGTCCCATCCCATGGCTAGCCCCATTTCACAGGACCAATAATTACAATTTTTTTTTCTCCTAGCCTCCTGCCTTCTCAGACTCTAGGATGACAGCAAACTGGACACCGCTACAGCCACACCTCTCGCTGAGTGTGAGCACACCAACCCCGGCTCTCCCCTCTCCCACGTCACCCCATGCCCGCAGGAAGTAGCCAGACTTGAGCCAATGCCCCTATATCCAAGAATTCTGGAATGTTTGGTCAGAATATCCCCAGCCCTCTAACACCCCTATATCCAAAGAGTCTGTAATGTAATATTGAGTAGGATTCTAATTCCTAGCCTGCCAAGTGCTTGGACTCCAATTCCCAGCCTGCCAAGTGCTTGGACTCCAACTCCCAGCCTACCAAGCACTGACCAAGCCCTGGGGAGGGTCAGGACCACTCCCACAGGGTATTTAGGCTCCTGCTGGAAAAAGAAACATATGGTTTTGGATTTGCATGACTCCTCTCCCCACCATGTTGTCTCGGTCCACCCAAGAGTGCCGCATTTATTAAACATGGGCATTTTAATTCAGTCTAATCTGGTTTTATTGGAGTTCTTTGCATTGGCAGAGCCGCTTTTCTTAAGATTAAACCAAACACGTATCTCTTACAAGGACAGTTAGGGGTGTTAGTTACTTTTCTATGCTGTGACTAAAAAATTTGGCAATATCTGCCAGAAACAACTTTAATAAAGTAAGACTTCCTGTGGCTATGCAGTCCTTTGTGCGGTGAAAAAAATGGTGGAGCAGGGGACATCATGACGTCTGTGTAGAGTATGTTCACAATGCAGTAGATCCCAAAGCAAAGAGGTGTGATGGGAAGTGGGCTATGCATAGCCTGCAAAGGCCCACCTCCAGTGATCTGATTTCTACATGTACTTTCCACCTTCAGAAGGCTCCAAAGCCCCCCCAAATACTGTCTCCAGCTGGAGGACAAGCATTCAAAACATGGGCCTCTGTGGGACATTTCAGACTCCAGCTGTGACACAGGAGGAGCCCAGTGTCCATCCTCAGGAAGCCTGAATTCCCAGGAGACCTAAACAAATCTCATCAGCACTGCTGCGACCTGCTCTGCATTCTGGACATTCAGCAAACACTAGGATCCAGGTCCCAAAAGAAGTCCCGCTCTGCAATGGAAATACCGTGGCCCCCAACGTGAAAGGCAGACATCTTGTCAGGAATGATCAGCTTTGCAGTCAAGTCAGATAACAAAATCATCTGTGGAGCCAGTGACAACAGGGACAAGAAGATTTTAGACCTAGGAATCAGTTGTTAACTGTGCAGCCTCGCTCATTCGCCTATGGTCTCACTTCGTGTTCATTAAAAGACAGTACAGATTTGCCAGTCAAGCTCCCTTGCACCACAATCACGGATATCCTTCTGTTAATCAGGACGTTCTCTTAGTTTTTGATTCAGTACATGCTGAGGAGTAGTCTCAAAGCAGCCATTAAAGGGAAAGAAGCTGTGAGCGTGAGCGTGTCTCTCTGAAAGTGCGTGCGTGCTCCCGTGAGCATGCTCGGATGTGTGGACTAGGAGGTGGGGCTGTCAAGTCAGTCCTAAGTCATTGGACACCATTTGCTATCCTTTCCTCCTCCTCTCCCCTCCCCCTTAACCCATCCCTCCCCCACAATTGCTCAGAAAGGAGCAGCTGTTTGTAGTCTCTTGAATGATAAAGCAGATTGACTTTTAAAAGGCGATCCAGACATCATTAGCTTGAAGGCAATTCTGGTATATGAGGGCTTTCCTGTCACAATTTGGAAAGTAGAAGCAGAGAGTGAGGGTTCTCTTGGGCAGCAGCGTGGTCATGGACTCAGGGCTCTGTTCAGCAATGCGGTTCCAGGCTTTTTGGGAGCCTGATTTTCTGTAAGGCCATAATCCCATGCCAGCCTTTCTGTGGGTGATGCTGTGCCGGCAGGTTGCTAGGTTTCAGGTGCGTTCCCCACGTGCTGTTCCTCAACCATCACCCTCCACGGCTCCATTCCTTCCCTCTTCAAAAGAAAGCTGGCAAAGTTGCGGACCCACAGGAAGCCGAGTCTACACCTCAGCTGTCTGGGCTTTTAAGCAAACGAAGTGGGAGAGATGGAGTCTTGGCTGAGATGCAGTGATGAGGACCGACCAGAGTTAGGAGACAGGTTTGCCTACAGCAGGGCTTGCTGTGCTGACACCACAGGAGGCTGGGTTAGGCTGAGGCAGCATTCTCCTTTCTCAGAGGCCAAGGGATCGTCTGCTGCTAACAAAGGCGTTCAAATCTAAGTTCTGCATTGTTTTCCTGGGTGATTTGGACACCAGTGCTGGGAAGTATTTCTTGTATTTCTGAGTGGAACCTTGAATTTTTCTTCTTATAGAGATCAGATGTAGCATTTGGTTGTAATATATCAGCAGTTGGAGGACTGTTTGAAAATCAACATTGAAGTCGGAATTTATTTCTATTAAGAAGAGAAAAACATTTGAGGCAAGGGTGCAAGCTTCCTTGTGGCTACTAAGTAAACGTGAGCAGACAGGTCCCCCTCCCTTTTGTCCCAGAGGCTCCTGTTCAAGGCAATCGCTTTTTTTTTTTTTAAATTTGGACCATTAAGTTTTGTTTTCCTTTTGCTTTGTATATCTAGGTTTTTGGTTTTTTGTTGTTTGTTTGTTTGTTTTTAAGTTAGCATCTGCAAATGGACTGAAGTTCTTCCTCTCTGCTGGGACACATAGAAATTGCTCATGATAGTATGGCCGATGCTTTTTAAATTTAAGATCTTGGCCTGCTGTTTTAAAATGACACGTATGAAGGTATTTTCAGAGATGCTCACAAGGTTGATACCTGACAGAAATGAGCATGGGACAGATCAGGGCATGTCCTGACATCTCCAAAGACTGACATTTCCTCATTTCAATTACGGAATGTCTGCTTTAGCCCTAAGAACTCTTGCTGCACGCCATGCCAGCTTCAAAATAAATACTTTAAAAAAAGGAAGTCTATATATTGACACCTTTATCAGTCATCTACTGTGCATTCAAAATTAGAGTTCTTGGGTTTAAAAACAGAGCAAAGATCCTCCAAATAACTATTAAGACTAATTTAGCTCTGTGGGTGGTGTTTTCATGCAGATAAGCCAGGGTGGGGGCTCTGTTCTGCAGAAGTTTGGGTTCTGTTTTTACACTCTCTGTACTGTGTGAGTAAACAGTATTTTAAGCCCTTAGAGACTTTGAAGTTAATACTTTTTTGTGCAACTGTGTTTTAAATAAAGCCACCACGGTGTCAAGCACAAGGGCAGGCAGTACTGGCTACATGTTTCTATTTTGATTTTGTTTTGTTTTGTTTTGTTTTGTTTTCCTGGCTACTGTAACTTAAGTTTTTGAAACTGAGTCGCTTTGAATAAATCGAGGGGTTCTTAGTAATGATTTAAAAACTAAGTTTTGAGGAATTAGCTGTTGAGATTTAGATTGCTATTCAGCTCTTTTTTAAGGTTTTGGGGGGTCTGTGAGTCTCACACTACAGACTCACTGGCTGGACGTACACAGCATACTCTCAGGTTGTTTCCTCATTTTAAGTGTGGGCATCCCTCACACAGTGACCGACTGATACAGAGGTCCAAATGACCAAAACCCTCAGTGTAAGCCAGTTTACAAAATGCCTTGTTTCCTGTATCCTGAACTCTTGGAGGAAGATTCTTAAAGATATAGAGAACAGGTAGTGAGAGCCAACAGGATGTGAGTCCATACCATATCTGACAATCCTGTTCAAAGTCCCCTGCTGTATCTGGGACTTAACTGGGAAGCAACTGGAGACTTGTGTCTTTTTAAAGCTGTTGTCCATTGACTCTGGGCTAAGCAAGAGCGTTGAGGAAAGAGTATTTGAACCTTATAACAATGGAATAACTGAGACTCAAGTGGTCAAGTGTTATTTCTCTTCCCCAGGGGATAATTAGCAATTGGAGATATTTATTGTCATGGTTGAGGGTCGGTGATTTCTGGTTTCTAGTGGCCAGGTACATTGCTAAATACTCTACAACATGCAAGACAGAACCTTCGTGATACCAGAATGTTACTCCTTCAGAAGGATTTCAGACAAAGCTGCAGCTGGGATTCTGGGCAGGGAATACTGGGCAGGCCCGACCTCTAGTGGCCAGTGTGAGTAATGCAACTGAATGGATCGATGCTAGTCGTCTTCATCCTCACTCACCTGCCCTGCAAGAGTTAAGTATATGTCCTGTCCTTTCTAGGTTCCACACACACCTTCCCCGTTCTCATTTACAAAATGAAGCCTAGCTCTTCACTCTTCATGGTGGAGCTTCTACCCTTCAGTTCCTCGCTGTCTGCCATATCAGTGTGGCTACCTGAGCAGCTACAGCCAGCTGTTTCTTGCGTGCCGCCTTAGGGTAGTAATGAGATTAACAGCTGCAACAAATCTTCCCGGGATTCACTAGGTCAGCACACTTTCTTTCTTGTTCCTAACTCTCCATGGCATCCTAGCTAGGCGAATCCTTCCTTATGGATGCAATGAAAGAGGTGTTCAGCCGGGCGGTGGTGGCGCACGCCTTTAATCCCAGCACTGGGGAGGCAGAGGCAGGCGGATCTCTGGGAGTTTGAGGCCAGTCTGGTCTACAAGAGCTAGTTCCGGGACAGGCACCAAAGCTACAGAGAAACCCTGTCTCGAAAAACAAAACAAAACAAAAACAAACCAAAAAAAAAAAAAAAAAGAAAGAAAAGAAAAAGGAAAGAAAGAAAGAGGTGTTCACAGCCAATTTTTTTTCTTATTTTAAAGAGTTTTAAAGTTCATAAACAATATCATGGGCCCTTCTGTGTGGTCTGTATAACATGGAAAAAGAAAAATTAGAACGTGCCAACATAAGGCTCCCTTCACTGTGGGAAATGATTTGTCTTCCCAGACCCCAGACTAGGTCTGCACGTGCCAGATTTAATTAGGTCCACTCAGCAGTGTTGGAGGAGGGGTGGTACAGTGCTTCCTGGCTTCCTGGGGAGCTAATTCTTTGGACCAAGGAACCAAACAAACAAAAAACAAAAACAAAAAACAATAACAAAAAAAACCATGCAAAAGACCCGGACTATGCAGCCACACCCCTGAGCCACTGTGGTAGTTTGAGTGTAAATGGTTCCTGTAAATTCACAACAAATAGTATGGATAGGAGGCGTGGCTTTGTTGGAGTAGGTGTGTCACTGTGGGAGCTGGCTTTGAGGTTCTATATGCTCAAGATACCACCCAGTGTCACCGTTCATTTCCTGTTGCTGTCTGATCAAGATGTAGCCAGCCCCATGTCCACAGGCACACGGCCATACTCCCCGCCATGATGATAATGGACTGGAGCTTTAAACTGTAAGCTGCCTACCTTAATGAAATGTTTTCCTCTATAAGAGATGCCGTGGTCATGGTGTCTCTTCACAGCAGTAGAAAGACAGCTGCCTAGCCTCTCTCCTTGCTCACTTCAGAGTGTGAGGAGGGCTGGTGGATGGTTCTCCATCAAATCGAGATGCAGCAAGGAGTTTATGTTCAGTCAGCCTTGAGAAATCACGGCCAATATGGCGCTTTTGTCCCACCAGTAACACCATCATCGACACTTCGGAGCACGTCAAGGCACTCAGTACCATTTACTACATATGAACAGAGGTTATCGCCCTTCCTTAAAACCATGTGTGTTAGCCAGGCAACGGCAGTGCACGCCTAATCTCAGCACGCGGGAGGCAGAGGCAGGCAGATCTCTGTGAGTTCGAGGCCAGCCTGGTCTACAAGAGTGAGTTCCAAGACAGGCTCCAAAGCTACAGAAAAACCCTGTCTCGAAAAACAAACAAACAAAACAGAAACAAACAAGCAAACCTACAAGTGTTACAGAGAGAAGATAAGAGTATGGCCATCCTGATTCTAGTTCAGATCTCTTACCAGTTTTCTCATGTTTCCTCTCGTTAATGTGGAAACATTTATTCTAAATTAACCTGCTCTTCCCATGAGAATGTTCAGGAAACCATCCTCTAAGCATGCTCTTACACAGGTTTGTCCAAGCTGCAGCCTCTGGGCTGCATGCATACCGGGAGAGCTATGAACATGGTTCAGCACATCTGACAGACAATGACAACATTACATTGTGACCTCAGAAGGTTGGACACCCCTGCTAACATCAATGCTTGCATCTAAGTTTCTTTCTCATGGCAGCAAGTCGCGAGAAACATCTCAAGTACTCCAGAAGCTACAAGCTAATATTGAAGAATTCGCAGAACCATCTTAAAAACAACGTGCCTCAGGGACTGGAGGTATAGCTTGATGGTAAAGTACAGGCTTAGCATTTACAAGGCTATGGGTTTAGTCTCCAGCAACCAAAAATGATGATGATGATGATGATGATGATGATGGTGGTGGTGGTGATGATGATGGTGATGGTGATGATGATGTTGATGATGATGATGATGGTGATGATGATGATGTTGATGATGATGATGATGATGACGACAGTGGTTAGTGTTGGGTAATGGTGATGGTGGTGGTGGTGATGGTGTTGGTGGTGGTGGTGATAGAGCTAACTGATAATGTTGATTATTCTAAAATCATTTCTCCAGTTTCTAAAAAACAAGACTTCTGGGGTTGGAGATACAACTCAGCACTTTAGAGCATGAACTGTTCTGGTAGGGGAACTGAGCAGGGTTCCCAGCATTCCTGTCAGGCAGATCACAAACTTCTGCTAATTCTAGCTTCAGGAGGACCCGATGATTCTGACCTATGCTGGCACCCAAACAAACATGCATAAACCCACACACAGACACATACGTATACACATAATTAAAAGTAATCATTTTAAAAGAGAAAGAATGGTTTCTCAAAGAACTGTCATAGGATGCTGTATGTTGAAACAAGCTATGCCACTTGGGGGCACCGTTAGGTTTTATGAAAATCGTCTACTTTAAAG
Source organism: Alexandromys fortis (assembly GCF_014885135.2). NCBI lineage: Eukaryota > Metazoa > Chordata > Mammalia > Rodentia > Cricetidae > Alexandromys > Alexandromys fortis. The sequence goes on along the minus strand of NW_026067959.1, from coordinate 3,579,153 downwards.
TGTTATCTTTGACCCAGTCCCATGTCCCGCGAGTGCTATGAAATAAAACTGAATTTAGAGCTCACTTCTAAGAAAAGAAACAGAAATGGTAGTTTAGTCTCTTTATATTCAAGTGGGATTAGGCAAAACTCAGTTGATACTCTCTCAATTCCCATGTACAAAGCCGGCTTTATCCAGCCAGACGAAATGAAAGGACGCTGAGTTAAAAGAGGCTCTGTATATTTTGATAGAGGAGACAGTTGCTAAAGATCAACATTCCAGTGTAAAAGAGAGTCATAATGAGAAAAATTGCACAACAGGAATCTTCTGACTGAAAACTGGAAACCTAAACTGTTTGGATTCCATGGGGCTTTTTTTTTTTTTTTTTTTGGCGCTTGAGGCTCCCAGAAAAAAAGAGAGAGAGAGAGAGAGAGAGAAAAGAGAGAAAAGAAAAGAAAAACTGATATGTGAACTTAACCTCTTGATCAAGCATTGTTTGTCCAGGACAGACCCTATTTTCAGCCAGAGATAGCAGAGAAAGACAGGGAGACTTGAAATCCCCAAATATTTTAGAGAGACCTGCAGAAGGAGGCTAGACGGGACTCCCAATTCCCTAGTGTTTCATGGAGGTAAAGCTTCTTCACTGGAGAATGAGACTGTCAATGGGAAATACATCTAAGAGCTAGAAAGAACAAAAGCCAGCATCATTGGTCCAAACAGCATTTCCTTTCCTACTTCATCCTATCCAGTCTTTGGTACTGAGCAGATGCTCCGTGTTTCCCTCCAGACCATTTTATTTTCTTCCCAAATGATCACGTCCTATCTTATTTTGTCGTTATAGTTATATTGTTCTAATTATAAGACCTACAAACCCAATATCTCCTGTTCAACTCGAAGGCTCCTGCAAAAGACAAATGTTCCAGTTTTGTTATTTCCTGTCCTCCAACCCGGAAAAATACCACAACATGATAAGCGCTTTCAAATGTAGACTTACCCAAAGAGAACCAAGAAAACAAAGAAAGAAAGGAAAATTCTGGCATCTCTGGGATCATGGCTATGAGCCTCTTACGCTGCTGCTGGGGGACAAATCAGTATGCCATACCCCGCCACCTCCCCGGAAGCTCAGCATATGCTGGTGACAAGAGCGCTTGCTTCCTCCCTGGTGTGACCAGGGACTGGGATCCAAGCCTGCCACTGGCTTCGTAGGGTCTCATTTCACAAGGTGCAGTGACTATCCTGTTTCACGCCACTGTCCCTGAAGATGGTCTGATTATCTGCCTGGAAATTTGGCTGTATTTGTCAAGATGGCCATGTGTCTTGAATCATAAAACGTAGTCCACTGTCCTGGGTCCAAACCCACAAGATTATTTCCCAGTACATCAGCCCACCATTGAGTGCCTGGAAAGCTTAATCATTGAAAGAGAGATGTGTTGTAAATGGGGGCCTCCCAGCACGGCTGTCGGACTCACGGTTCAGCCAAGCACAGAGACTCCCCTGCAAACAGCTGCCTCGCGGTTCTGCAGTCAGGAAGTAAACCGGAAACTCGGAGCAGTGGGAAATGAAGTCCCGATTGTCAGTGCGTCTGCCCGCACGAGACCTCCAAAGAGCTTCTCGAGATGGATGACTGAGCTTGCGACCTCAGCAGCACGCTCAGGCGGTGACCTCGTGTGAGAAGATGCAGACAGAAGAGTCAGAGAAGTGCCGAGACCTGGGAAGGGAACGAGAACGGAAAGAAAGGAAGCAAACGTGCATCCATTTCCAATTTCCAAAGAGGTCCCGATTCTGGAAGGAGAGTAGAATGAGGGAATGAGGAATGACTGACTGCACAGGGCCACCACCCTGTGGAAGACTGTGCGACAACCTAGTACTTTAGCTCTGGAGAGCTGAACCTGTGCCGCCCTTCGTCCCAGTGAAGATCCCTGGATCCTCTTTGCACTATCACTGCCTGGCTCCCCCCCCCACACACACACACCGCCCCTCCCCCCCACACTTCCCTTTCTCCTCATGGATTCTGTTCCTCATTGGGGCTCAACCTCACTTACCTCATTCTGATAAATTCCTAGTTCTTGCTCCCTATACTCCTCCTTTATGATACTAACTACTTGTATTATTTCTTCTCTGCTTTCGTCACTAAGGTCAAAGATCCGTCAGCACATGGCCCCGCCTAAATCTACAATTTGACCTGTTAGGAGAGGTCCAGAATCAAAGACAGACTTTAATGGGTACTTTTTAAAAAACTGCATGAGATAACATATTTGAGAGTTTCTCAAATGGGCTAAATGAATGCCGTCACCAGAAGTGCTGTTTCAGAAGCGGATTGGGAGGGGATGAGGGAGGCAGGGGGTAGGGGTGCGTGAATCTCTAGTTCTTAGGGGTTTTTTGTTTGTTTGTTTGTTTGTTTTGATTTGATTACCTTTGCTCTCATTCGTCGGTTTAATGTCAAGAGTAGCCAGGGTGAGTTCTTTTTGGAGGCTACCTCATGTTGAAGAAAGTGTTCTCCACAGAATAGCAGATCAAAACTCACAGGATAAACAGTAATGATGGATTCTTTCTCGCGGTTCAGTGGATTGGTTATCAAAATAAGTCTTGACTGGGAAATTCTCAAGGCATTACCGGAGGTCCTTGGCTCAGCTTCCTTCAACTGATGGATAGGCTGGATTAGGAGGTATGGGATAATGTCACTCACGTACCATCCCAACACCCTCCCTGTGTTCTCTTCTCACACTCATTCTTTATAACGGTCTAGCCTATGCTTCTTTGCAGTGTGAGGTGTGACTGTAAAGAGGAAGAAGGGAAGTTAAGCATCTAATCATTTTTTTTTTTGGATTTTTTCTCTGTAGCTTTTTTTTTCTTTTTCTTTTTTTGGTTCCTGTCCTGGAACTAGCTCTTGTAGACCAGGCTGGCCTCAAACTCACAGAGATCCGCCTGCCTCTGCCTCTCGAGTGCTGGGATTAAAGGCGTGCACCACCGCCGCCCCGGCTTAAGCATCTAATCTTAAAGCTGGATCTAGAATTGACTATCATTTTTGTTTTTGTTTTTCCTGATTCTGCTTTCCAAACCATGTTATAAGGGCATCTGAAGTTCAAGAAGGAAAGAAAGTCAACACCTCTCTTGATGGAGGGAGCGCCATGTGCACACAGGGAGAGAAGGAAATGATGGCTACCTTATTTGGAAATTCCACTACATCCCAAACACAGTGTGAACACCCCACCGTCCACACCGTCTGTGCCTCTAAGGCAGAGGTTCGCAACCTTCCTAATGCTGTGATCCTTTAACAGTTCCTCATGTTGTGGTGAGCCCCCACAACCATAAACTTATTTTCATTGCTACTTCATACCTGTAATTTTGCTACTGTTAGGAATTGTAATGTAAATACCCGATATGCAGGATATCTGATATGTGAACCCTTGTGAATAGGTCATTCAATTCCCCAAGGGGTCACGACTGCCGCACCAAGACATCGTCTACAGGTCAACATGCTCCTTAAGTCAACAGCCAAGTCCTCCAACTTCGTGTTTTTCCAGTTTTTAAACAAGTTCTTGCTACAGTTTGGATCGTATACATTTCCCTAAGAATCACATTTTAAAGATTTCATTCTTAAGCAATGATGTTATTGGGAGGTGGTGAACCTCTCAGGGGTAGGTCACTGGGGACGGGTCCCTGGAGGGGGCTATGGAACCTTGTTCTTTCTCATCTTTATCATGGGTGAGCGGACATACCCATCACACTATCCCCACTGTGAGCAGCTTACCTCCAAACAGCTCCATGACCCACGTTTCCCATCTCCTCAACACAGAAGAGGATGGATAGTTTTCTGCCGTGGTTGAATAAAATACAAAGGAGGTAAAGGCAGACCATTGAAAAGTGGAATTCAGAGTTCCCTGTTATCTTACACTGCTAGGAAAATGACTGTCTAAAGATGTCCGGCCTCTCATCAGGGGTGATGGAGCTACAGAAGGGTGTTTTATTTCTTTCTACTTCATCTCCAGTGTTCTTCCTGTTCCCCATTGAACACATAATGTTCTAATTGTGAACAGGTGGCAAGCCTAAAGCTGGTAAGTAGCAGGCAGATAGGTAGTCCTGATTCCTTAGAAACGAAAGTAATCGGCAAGCTGTAAGAGTCATTTTTCTACACTTTAAGATATTCTGGCTGTGGGGTTAGGCCTGCAACCAACCCCAGCACTTGGAAAAATAAGGTAGGAGCATCAGAAATGCAAGGCAAGCCTCAAATTGAAAAAGAGGATGACTTTGGCATCATATATACAACTAAATTCTATAAACATACAGCAGAAGCCTAAGTTAACCCCATGAGGTGCGAAGAGGCAAAGGAAATTAGCGAAAGCCACCCAGGGGGGTTGTCACCACCAATCAGCCTTTCCTGGGTTCTGGAAGGAAACCCGTGGGTGAGAAAGCTTCTGGGCTCTCCTCCCCTACGTCTCAGCATCCCACACCGAGTTCTGTCCCTGCTTCTAATCTGGGCAGCAGAGCTGAGCTCACACAATACAAAGAATGTCATACCACCACAAACATCAAAGTGTTTCCTGGGGAAAAACACCAGCACTGTCTTGTGGGCTTTCCCAGCTGCCAAACGCTTCAAGAGCCGTTTCTTTCATTTTTTCCCCTCTGGTTCATATCCTTGAAATTGACCACTGGCGATATATATATATTTTTGCCTGTGATTCAATGGTGATTCATTTCTTTGCCATTTCACACTATTTTCCTTGCCATTTATTCTCTTGGTCTGAAGCTTATCTATCCTCTCCTATAATTTCCTGAGGTTTAGGTTTTTCTCTACCAGGGGATGTATTGGCTACAAAACGGCACAATTATCTCATAATGCTTGAGATATCGCTTGAGCAAATGACTCTTCAGGCTCTGAAAATATGACTCACTCTGACAACTCATTGAGTCCTGAACCAGGCCCCGGTGTCTTCCTGCCTTCATTCCTTTGGCCTTAGGCACTGTAAACAGGGGCCACTAGGATACTGTTGGGTGATGGCGTGGCCAGGCATCTGCGTGAGATACTTTTGAGAATGAATGGAAGCCCTACAAAGAATAGGACGCCCCAATTGAGCTAGACCAGATGCAGACTGAAATCTCCCTGGGCAAAGTAATATTCAAAGCTGTCCGATTATTCATACATTCTGAGGCACTGTATCATACGGTAAGGTCAGAATTCTGGTAGAAGTTAGTTAGGCAGTGGGACTCTGAGAAATAGTTTCATGTTTTTGTGCATTAGGGTTTTTAAAGCAGTGACAATGGAAATCTAGACTAAAAATCCTGGAAGTTAAAAAATATAGGACTTGAAGCCATCTGCTTCAACTCATATGATGTTCGAATCTCTCTTCCCAGGAGCCAAGCGTTTACGTGAGAGTTGGAACTGTCCCCTTTTCCTTCCTGACAGAATGCATTCATGTTCCAATGATTGCCAAGGACCACAGAATGCAGAATTTTCTCTCCGTCTCAGAGCCAACTCTCCTACTCCCATATAAACTGGTGACTTATAACTCTGAGGCTCCTCTTTAGATTCATAGTACTTGACAAGTAACACACACACACACACACACACGCAGTACACACACACACACGCACGCATACACACGCCTAGCATCCAGCTACCTGACTCTGTAGCACTGATCTACTGAGCCCTTCAAACCCCTCCTGTTTTTGTCAATGTACTTCTGCACTTGAGAATGTGCATTTCACTCTCGTCCCATTTCTGTTCCATTATTGATATTCTCTACCTAGTGAGAGGTTCTTCTCACACATTTACAACTGCTTTACTTCTTTGGAAACATTATTATTTATGGTTTATATAAACCACTTATTTAAAGTATTAGCATAATGAGGCAAAAGTCCAGGCGCTTCCTTGGGGACAGCTTTCGGTAGGTTGTTTTTTGTTGACATTTGGGAATTTTGAACAGCATTCTGTGATCCAACAGATGTTTGGAAATCAGATTCTCTCTGCCTTCTGTTTATTCAGTGATTTGCCTGAGATGGTTCTGTTAAGTCTATTTCCTTTGCCATTGAATTCCCTACTCAACTAATTTTAGGGCCAGCAAATGACTTGGTAGATATTTTGTTAAATCAGACACCATCCGGTGTCCAAGTAGCCATGTCCACCTAACTGACACCCCGAGGTTCTCAGGACAGTCTGAAAGCGGCAGCCATCACTCCTGTCAACCTGATTGTGATGGCCCTTGATCTAATATTGCTAATCCTCTCAGAGTTTCAGAGGAACTGAAAAATGTGAATTCTCTATGTGAAATTTTTCAGGGTTTCCAAGTGAGCAGCTAATAGCAGAAAAACGAGAGTCCACTAACTGAACAGAATCTGCCGTGGGAACTGCATAGGCCATAGGCTGGGTGACTTAAAAGTGGGACAATGTGGGGAGCATTTTATAGGGCTGAACTAGGGGTATGTGGGGGAAAGCCCTTTTAAGTCAGAGAATGGGGTGGTAAACTTCCCAGGAAAGGCTGTGGTAACAGATGGAGGTCAGGGGATTTGGGGACTAGAGCTATCTTTTATATAAGAGACAAAGTAAGTCTGATTTGGGTTAGGGTTTAATTTAACATTTTTCGAATCGCTTCATTTAAATTTTTTCGTGTTTGTTTTTCCAGCGTGTTTAACTGTGCACCATGTACATGCAATGCCCATTGCGGCCAAAAGAGGGCATCAGCTCTCCTGGGCCTGGAGTTACAGACTTGAATCACCTTGTGGGTGCTTGGATCTCTGTCATGGGTGGGTGGGACCTTGTGGGTGGGGCCTCTGAAAGTGCTGTCAGTGCCCTTAACCACGGAGTCATCACTCCAGTCCCTGGGGTAGAATTTTAAAACAAGCTTTCAATGAAATACAGATGCATTGACTGGGGAAAAAAAATACTCCAGTTGGAAAAAAACATCCAAAGGGTCCCAAGTTGTCCTGAAAGTTTAAAATAAAAGCTGTGTGAGGAAAAATGAGGAGGGCATGAAAAAGTACTGGCTAGCTTTGCTGTTGTATCTGGGCCCAGGCGCTTGTGTGGAAACTCGCGCTCCACCCACATAGATGCGCCACAAAAACAAGGCAGCAAGCGAGCGAGCTAACCATGACTGACGAATCATGGGGCTGATACAAGAGAGACCTTTGTCATAAAGAGCACTAGGGCAGCCCCATTTCAGGTTATGTGCAGTCCCAGTATCTTAATTGGGCTTCTTAAAGTCCAGCAAGACCAAGCAGGTCAGGGCAGGCTGGAGATCACACCTTGGAACATGCCCGCCACACTTTCCTTCCTACTCCCGGGTCCTCATATCCGCAGCTTCCAACACTGAGCCTTTGCCTCAGACCATCCAAAGAACGTGATCCCAGCCTTTGTTTACGTCCCCTTCACGGCCCCATCTCCTCTCCCCAAATCAAATTGTGCCTGAGCGCTTTCGTGTTCTTGGACTTTCTGGCTCTAGTCCATGGGATGAGCCCCTGGATGTCGATACCGCTGATGCCCCGAGCCACGCTCTTTCTCCCCGCCCCAAGTTCACCTGCACCGCAGGGAACAGTCCTGCATCGTGTCTGTCGATGTCAATTGCCTTATCTTCCTGTCCTCTGCCTGTGACCCTCTCCTATGACATTGAAACTCTGTGTTCTGTGGGATCTACAGTGTCCCATAGGAGAAACCTTTAACCATTTCATGAGGGATGTCTGCCAGGGGACAAGTACCCAGCTTCAAAGTGGTTCTTGTAACCATGCTTCACCTCTCCTTGTGGGTCAGGACCACAACTGACTCCATGATGGTAGTATCATTCAGGGTGTAAAACTCAGCACATAGACAGCACCACCTGCCTCAACTAAAACAAAGGCCTGACTCATCGAAAGTCTCTACATGGGCTAACCTTGCTTTTTGGCTTCTGTATTTTTGTTACTGGCTAACCGTTCATGTTAACTGAAGTATGTCAACCTAAAGCATGTTTTTGTGTGTGTGTGTGTGTGTGTGTGTTTGTGTGTATGTGCTTAAAAGTTCACCCCCAAAAGGGCTTGGTACTACACTGGGATCCCAAACACCCGTTGTAGTCACCGTTGGGATAATGCAGACTTTCTGTTGGCTTAAACTCATGTCTGAGCAGTCTTCTCCAGTGAATACCCACAACACTTGGTAGCTCTTTAGTGGGAGGACAGCCCACATGCCAAGAGCTGTCATTCTCTCTGTAACACAACTTTTGTTGGCACGACAGTTTGACGTCTCCTCTCCTTCCTTCCCTCCCAGAAATCACTCTCCATGTCCTAGGGATGGCTTTTGAGTGGCTCAGAAAAGACATTGCCTGTTGAACCCACCAATGGGTAACTGTGGTCACAGGTTTTCTTTTTAGATTATCCTCAAACACTGACAGATGCCTTTGTGTTTATGTTGGATTGTCTAAAAGTGTTCAAGTGCCATTGGTGATTTGGAACCTAATTCCAGACCAATCGAGGAGATACTTTGAGATACACAACACCTACAAGTAAACCTAAGAGACACCACTTAAATCTGCACCCAGGAGGTTTTACATTCTATAAAGATGAGAACATAACATTTCCAAACAAAATGGAACAAATATAAATAAGAGTTCCGCATCTAGACAGGTTGTTTTATTCATTAGGGGAAGAGAAAGACTACCTTTCTCCTCAGTGGGGCTCAATTTGAACTAGAGATGATGGATTGATAAAGGTTGAGCCAAGCCAAAGTTGGCTGCACTAGCTACAGCTGTTGATTGATGATCTACCATGAACCAAATTAGTCAAGGCTTATTCGGAAAGTGCTCATGAGCTTTTAACTGAAAAAATAAAAAACTGAGCCCATCTTAGAGGTTTTTTTTTTTGCTGTTCTCATATAAAGAAACATTGAATTTAATGAGCAGATAAACCACATTCATACTCAATTACATTATACTCAATGAAGAAGAAATGGTCAAGGTATTTAAACGTATATCATTTCTCTCTGCATCCTTTTTTTTCCTATATTTTCCCATCAGCTTCTGGATTTTTTTTATAATTTGTCAATCTACTCTGTGTAGAAAACACAATGCCAGACCCAGGGGAGACATAGAGTTGATTCATAGGAAGCTCTGGTCCTCCAGGAACTTACAGTCTAACAGGATCAATGAAAAGGATTATATTTTCAAATCAGTTCCACCCAATGTCGAGCTTTATTAATGATACAAAAATACAAGCATTCAGGAAGAACAGGCTAAGCTAGGGGAAGTCTAAAACAGCCATCAGGCTCCCGGGGTCCTCCTCCAACCATAGACATGTATGTTATCTCGGTGTGCATCCGGTAGTGCAGAAGTTATGCCGCGTCTCTGATTCACACTGGAAAGAAAGTTGATCTTACCAGATACTCTCCAAGTGACCATGTTTGAAAAGACCACAGGTCTGCTATGCTTCTAAAGCAAACTAAAGAACTCTTATTAAATAAGCAATCCCCAGAGAGACCCTCTGCCTGGAGAATGTCATTATTTATTTCCTAGAAGTTCAGTTACTGCAATGACGATGAATTCAATCAGGTCAACTGTCTTCTTTCCCTTGTGAGCATCCTCATAATGGAGAGAGAGCATGAGTCATAGGACAACTGCTTCGGTTCCTTCCTCCTAGGTGGACGAGACACACATACCAACACCTACCAGACCAGATAGAAACTGACGTTAGGTAGTAGCCAATCTAGAACTCAGGGAAGAGTAGAATATGGAAAGCCCTACTGTTGTGAACACTTAACTTTATACTTTTTAAGCTCTTGTGGGTTTTATCTATGACCAGCATATATAGGGAAGTCCCAGAGTTAAGTCTTGTCCGTTATTTGAAGATCTGAACCAACCAGATGACATAAGACAGACAGTCGAACACATTTGAGGATAGGTGACCAGAATCGGTAGTTACAAGAGTGAGAAACTACGGGCATAATTCCTTACACCAGCTGTCTGAGGTGGCACTTAGAAACTACAAAGTACTTCGGAGCAAAACCGCAAAACATGCAATTCCCAATATTGTCTTTTATGAAAAAAAGGCTGAATTCTATTTATTAACCTTCTTCTCATTTTCCTTACCTATAACATGCACATAATGACATTGACAGATAGCACCAAGAAAAAAAATTAAATGTCTGCAAAATACCAGTAAATATAAGAAGTCCATTCCATCTTCTCCAGCTCTCAGAAATCTAGTAGGGAGATGATCATATTTTAACATCAAGTGCTTTCTAAATATGGAGGTAATGAAAAGCCTAAATTGTTTTAATGAAATAGGCAGTAGCTATGAAATTGTGAACAATGTTCTCAGGAAGTGAATGCTAAACCAACCAACTTTGATTTGTCTGTTAAACTCAATCAAGGCTGTGCCTAACTGGCAGGATCCGATGTTAGACAAAGAAACAGCGCTTGCCTCTCGGGGTTGTTGTTCGGTTCGGTTCTCCAGGGTCAGAGCCCTCACACAGGTGTGTTTTGTGTGACTGAACAATGCCCATACTTTTCTGTGTGGCCTGCCGTCCTTCCAGAGAGGTTGTTGGCACTGGCTCCAAGCTACTTTTCAGAGATATCTTTTTAGAAGTCAGCCTGGCAAACTGAATTATAACCTACTTAAAGAATGCTGCAAACAATAGGCTCAAGAGAGTTTCTATTTTCTTCACCAGATAGATGCTTGTGGCTTGTGAGTGACCTAGGACTTCTCACCCACTCTAGGCAAAATAACAGCAGAGAAGTTTAGCCTTTGTTGTTGCTATTATGTCCCGTGCCCCAAGAGGCTGGGATGATACAAGAGGTCTGCATCCGTGTTGGGCTGCTGTGAAAGTGGACCATAAATAGCGTGGCTTAAACTACAGTCAGTGCTTTCTCATAGCTCGGGATGCTAGAAGTTCAAGTTCAAGGTAGAGGCAGGTCCAGTGTCTACCAAGAGCAATTCTCCTTGATATCCAGATGCCCACTTATTCAGGGGTCCTCACACAGTCTTTTTCTGTAGGCATGTCCCTGTTCTCTTGTCATGATCCCAAACTTTATTTTTTTTATATTTTTTTAATATTTATTTATTTATTTATTTATTTATTTATTATGTATACAATATTCTGTCTGTGTGTATGTCTGCAGGCCAGAAGAGGGCACCAGACCTCATTACAGATGGTTGTGAGCCACCATGTGGTTGCTGGGAATTGAACTCAGAACCTTTGGAAGAACAGGCAATGCTCTTAACCACTGAGCCATCTCTCCAGCCCCCCAAACTTTATTTTTTATGAAGATCCCAGACAGAACAGATTAGGGCCCACCCCAAATTTATTTTAGCTTAACCATCTCTTTAAAGTTTGCAGAAAGCCACATTCTGAGTTACTGGGTATTAGAGCTTTAATTTTATTTTAGGGGATTCATAATTTAAGCCCTAACAAGGGTTGGCTTAGAGACTTAGGAACTAGGATCATATCCATCTTCTTAAAATATTAGGTGGCTTATGGGCAGAAGCAAAAGAGGGCTGCCCCCCAAAAAAGTCAAGTTCAGAATCCAGGAGCATGTTGCCAGGAGCACTGTCAAGTCAGTCCCAGAACCAGATACTTTTGTGAAGACAAGACAAACTGACTCTCAGCTAGCCCTCTTCTCTCTCCTGAGCTTTCTGGACACCTAGGTACTCCCAGGACAAAGACTTGACCCCACCCAGGTTGGAATGCATGGCTCCTCATCGCGGGTCCCCGCACCTCACCCAGGAGCTGGTGATGGAGTTAGCAGAAGTTGAACTGGGAACCTGGATGTTCTGCTCTCCTGTGATGGTCAGTACAGGCTCCATAGTGATGCTATAAGGTCAGAGCACGGGTCAGCGATGCCTATCAGGATAACAGACGACAGTGTGCTGCATCTTCAGACTTATCTTTCAGAGAGCACATGAGGGGCTGGCAAGAGAGTACCAGAGTCAGAAAGAGCAGGCTGGGGTGAGGAGGGGCTCAGAAACCATAGTGTAAGCACTAAGAAAGCAACCTCTGTGTGTCTGACCGCCACACATGCCTTTGCCCTGAAGGTTTTGTTGCTTTGGTTTTCCCTGACCATGGGAGGAAGAATCAGTATTATCTTCAGCCATTGCCAGAAAGCATACAGACCCTCTAATGTTGTCTTTTCATTCTGCCATGGGCAGATGAATCTTCCCTCCAAGAGGGCATCTCATCCATGCAGGATGGTACCATGTAAGGTATGGAATGCTAGAAGGTCCTGCTCAGCAGATGGCCTTCCAGGAGTCCTTCAAAGATTCAGGTGTTTTCCATTTTGTGATTCAGTATTCAAGAATCTCAGAGACATGCCCTCAGGAAAGATACAGAAAGAAAAAGAGGATCTGCAGGGAGCAGTTAAGCCGCATTTCTTCGATCAGAACCGTTATGGACACTTCTAATAGAGCTGGAAGATGGGACAGTAGCCAGAGAGACACCAGGGAGGAAGGGGCATGATTTCCACACAGCTTGTTGGCAATAGGGATCTATCAGGAACTGTTGTTTTTGAATTGTCTCCCACGAAGAACATGTCCATTTTATCTAATGTTAAACAAGTGTTGCAAAGCAACAGCATGCTAAGAGTCCTCAACACTTGCTGTAAGATTGTTGGGAATAATCTGACATCATTTCAGAACAAAATCTTTAAGGGGATCTTTTTAAAGGCTAACAACTTCCTGTCGATGGGAGTTGGGACTTTTCAAGAGACTTGAGCTAGGCTTTGCTTAGCTATACTCCTATGACTGCATTTTTTAAAAAAATTTTCTGAATATTTTATTTATTATGTACATAGTGTTCTGCTTCCATGTCTGCCTGCAAGTAGAAGAGGTCACCAGATCTCGTTATAGGTGGTTTTGGTCCACCATGTGGTTGCTGGGAATTGAACTCAGGACCTCTGGAAGAGTAGTCAGTGCTCTTAACCTCTGAGCCATCTCTCCAGCCTCCCTATGACTGCTTTTAACACCAAAAGGAAACATTTTATTCTTGATTGAATCCAAATGAGTAGTTCCCCCAAAATATATATGCAATTCAATAACTAAAAAGAAACAAAACACAAAGCCTCTATTGTATATAGTCATATTTGGTAATTGTGAAAAAGTCCAGAGTATCTTTGCTAACTGCTACAGATCCTGTGATTTCATCCCAGCCTCTACAAAGTTGATGTGTCATGTGATTACAATGTACCAGGGTCCTTGGCTCTGGCTGAGTGGCCCGTGTACAAACTTAACAACACCCTAGCTTTGCAGCTCGGGCTGAGGTAGAGTTACCAAATCCCCTAACTCAGCCTATGCTGACAGTTTGCAGAAAAGAGCCTTTCTCCATAATAAATGCAAGAACCCAAATTGTGTGCTTCTGAGATATCAGCCCACTGCCTTCAGCCCAAAGTCTCTGAATCTAAGCCACTGAGGAGGGAGCTTTGACTTTACTGTTTTTCAAGTGCCCTGATACCATTCTTATGTGCACCTACTCTTCTTGTATTAGGACTCAAAACAAGACACAGTTTTCACAGAACTGGTACAAACAGCTAACGGGGAAAAATGACTTTGTATCGGTTTCTTATTGCTGTAACAAATTATCATAAACTTAGTGTCAAGATGATACAAATTTATTATTGTTTATTTAGTTTTATAGGTGTCAGAAGTCCCAACCAAGTTCTGAGGCTGAAATCAAAGCCCTGTGGAGGCTCCAGGGAAGAAAGTTCACCAGCTTCTGGAGGCATGGTCCTGTCTTCAAAGCCACTGCCGCAGAATCTCCAAATCTCCGTCTTTATTTCTACTGTCAAATTACTGAGGCCCCCAAGAAGACCTTTGTAATTACAGGGTACCCATCCTACAAAATTGAAAACAAACAAACAAACAATTCTAGGTCCTTAATTTAATCACATGTGCAAAGTCCCTTATATCCTGAGGTTATGTAGTCACAGGTTCTAGAAATTGGGATGTGAACATTTGGGGGAAGAGAGCATCATCCCACCTTCCATGGGATCATTTAAGAATGGAGGAATATGATAACTGTCTTTCTGGGTCTGGGTTACCTCACTCAAGATGATGTTTTCTAGCTCCATCCATTTGCCTGCAAAATTCAAGCTATCTTTATTTTTTTCTGCTGTGTAGTACTCCATTGTGTAAATGTACCACTTTTTTTTTTTTTTTTTTTTTTTTTTTTTTTTTT